>NW_020664725.1:6949412-7055199 GCF_002925995.2 Terrapene triunguis
GGCAGGACTAAGAGGCATTAGCAGAGCTGTGTGCACTGCCCGGGAAGGATAGCAGGAGGTGCTGCAGGACAGGGCTGAGGTGTGCCTATTGAGGAAGGTGGCTGTGGGCGGGGGACTGCTTTTGGATTACAATAGCAGCAGGCAGGATTGTTGCTCACTGAAAAAACAAAAAGGGGGAGGGCAGAGAACTACCTGACAGGATTGAGATGCCTGGACAGAGCCCTGGGGGTGTCAGGGATGGAATCGTAAGTGGTGCGGCAGGGCAGAACTAAATACACTGGCAGAGCTTGGTGAGGGCGTGGGGCGGAGGTTTGGGACTGGAACAGCAGTGGGTTCCATAGCATGGGACATGGATGTATTGGCAGGGCCAGGAGTGGAATAAAAGAGTTTGCTGCAGGTCAGGACTGAGGCGCATTGGCAGACATGTCGGAGGGTGGTGGGTTTAGGCCTGGGACATCAGGACCAATGATATTGGGGTCCAACCCTGGAGCGGTCTGAGCCAATCAAGACAGACTGTGACCCTCCTGCCGAAGCTCCTGTGAGAGCATTTAGGTGTCTGGGAACTTAGGGCACGTTGGAAAGTGATCCAGGAGATCATATGATTCTACCTGGGCCCAAGTCCCAGCGCACATATCCAGAACGGGTCCAAGTCACCTTCAGCTTTGCTCCCTAAAGATTCATACTAGCCTCGTCCCCACAGTCTAATTACTAGCCTTGGAAATGCAGAGCCCTTCTGTTGTCTGTCCTGTAGCACAGACGTGGATGGACTTATGGGAGGAGCTAATTTGTCTTTAGACAATGATAAGGTGATAAGGGCTTTGGGCTGGAGTCTCCCAAGATGGCATGCAGGGAGAGCACTGGCTGGAATGGAGTCACTCTACTGCAGAATCTGGCCCATGGACCACAGTGGCTGCTGCTGCTCGAATTCGGCAGGGTGTGAAGTATTGAGTCACCCCAGAACTAGAGCCTGGTTAAGCCCCATGCTGTGATGCGTCATTCCTGTGCTGAGCTCCAGCCAATCCACAAGCAAGGAGCTGGTCTGGTGACTCTCAGGGCAGGTATATAAGCCTCACAGGCAACGCAACAGCTCAGTTTGCCCAGTGTGACTTCATGGCAGGGAACTCTTTCCTGCCTGATGGTAGCGACAGACTTCCCAAGCCTTAGCCTGCTGCAGCTCCAGCCTACCTCCCACCCCTGTGCTTGCCTTGCTCTGATCCCACTCTTGACTCCTGATGCTGGTTTTGACCTCCGGCTCCGGTTCCTGGCCCAAATGCCACCTCGCTGACCACGAGACCTGACTTCCACTGCTGTAACCTCTGACCATAGACCTGACCATCCATGTCTCGGTTTCTGAAGGGGGAGGGACGTGCCATGTCACATGGAAGGCAGGAGAAGAGCCCAGAGTGAGCTCAGTGCCTCCTGCTGCTAAGCAGGGTCGCTACTCTTAGCTGAGGTAGCCCTTTGCAGGCATGATCCCTACCCAGGGATAAAGAAGGATGGAGCTGGCCAGACCCACCCCACTCACCAAAAAATGCTGGAGGAAGCCTGAGGGATCACCAATTTGATGTGGGGGGCAAAGTGCCCTCATGAGACTAGCTGACTCTCCTGAGATCCGGCACCGTACTGGTATGTCTCTGCGACGGGATCAGTGCGGATGACGTCGCTGCAATGTGAGCAGCACATCTCTGTAATGGGTCTGCAACACAATCAATGCGTCTGCAGTGAGACGAGTGGGTTGCCTACGAGTGGTTATTAATGGGCCCCTGCAGTGGCAGTGTGCCCCCTGGGACCCGTTTGTCTTTGCACCAGGCGTGGAGAATGGGGAGCGATGCAATCTGTGTGCTCACCGGCGGAGTTCGGGCTGTTTGTGGTTGGGGTTTTGCTTCAGGCCCATCTCTAGTTATCTTGCAAATTTATCTATCCATAAAAATGAGAGGAAGGAGCAGCTGGCAGTACGCAACACATCTGGCGTGGGCCGTCCCCGAACACAGCCGTCTGACAGAGTTCTCTGGGAGGCATCAGCTGCTCCCAGGCTGGCAGCCCAGCAGATGTGCTCCTAGGGAAGTTTCTCCTACATGTTACCCTTGAGGCTTGGGGGTCTGGGGAATGCTAGAGGGCAGTTGACAAGTACTCAAAAGGGCACGACGCGCTTTGAGATCTGCTGGTGAAGAAGCAAATGGTGGACTTATATGTACTATACAGAAGGCTCGGTACTCTCTCTGGGCTGCCTGGACCCCACCCTGGGCACCAAACAAATAACCCAGCTGGAGACGAGGAATCGGTAGGAAGAGCTAATGCTAACCATGGAGAAGCAGGAGGAGACCCCAGCAGAGAAGTCTTCCTTCTCACCCGCCAGCATCAGGGCTTGCCTGCATGGGGAAACATATCAGCATAATGATACTGGTCTAATTAAACTGCTATAATTCCTCGTGTGGACGCTTTTATTCTGGAATAAGAGTGGTCTATACTGGTCTAACTCTAGTGGTATCAGTATGCTGGTAGATTTCCCCAGGTAGACAAGCGCTTACATCTCAACGGACCCTTCCAAAGTAGGGTTGAGCTGGGTTTGTGTCACATTGCTTCCTTATGCTCCTCCCGAACTGTCTCCACCTGTTGTCTCTTGTCTCGCACTGAAGATTGTGAGTTCTTTGAGGCGGAGCCTGTCACTCAGTTCTGCATCTGTACTAGTGCCTTGCACAATGGGGTGTGTGACCGGGGCTCCCAGTGCTGCCACCGTACAAATAATATACTCCGTTTTACAGGTGGGGAAATCGCGGCCCAGGAAGCAGAAGGGAGCGGGCGCAGAGAGCAAAGAGGAGATGAGGGAGGGTTTCCAACATGGGAGTTTCTGCTATCGACAGCACATCTTTCCCTGGGTGGCCGTTTCCCTTTTCACCACATACTGATCCTGCGCAGCTCTGCTTAGCTTGCAGGCCCTAATGCAATCACAGCACAGTTGGATTTTGCCCTTTTTTAGGGCCTGATCCAAAGCATGTTGAATTCGGGGGGCATCTTTCTCTTCACCTCAGTGGGCATTGGATCAGGCCTTTTACACCATAACGAGCTCTGTGAGGCACCAAGCCACACCATGAGCATCTCTACAGCTGCTAGGAGTGAATTAGGGCCGGCTGCTGCTCTTGCTAGCCTTGCTTTTAAGCTGTCGTGACTTGGTGGCTGTCGGCAGAACACCTCCTGGTTCCCACCAGGGTGAGTGCAATCAGAATCGGGCCTGCGGCTTCCGTGCTGGAGTGTCTCATTGTGATCGTGGACTGTGATCCCATCCTTTAAAGCAACCGTCCCCGATTAGTGGTTAAGTGCTGAGCCTCATCAGCTCAGAGCCTGGAACAGTGCTTGCACTTGATTGCTGCTGTTTGTTGTATCGTCTCAGCTGCTTCTTTAACGTGCCCTAAATATAACTGCAGGAGGCCAGAACAAGACAGTGATAAATAAAGCAAGCACAGGTGTGGCTGACAGGCTGTGCAAAGAGACTCCCGGCTCTCCTCACTCTCAGCACTGCACAGCCCAGCATGCGTCCCCCCCCCCCCCCCAAGCCCAGCGCTGCACAGGTGCAAAGGGACAGGTTTGGAGCACTCAGTTGTCACAGTGAATCAGCTCTGAGTTGCAAGCGGTGGCTGGGATGGGGCTGGAGAAAGCTCCCAACATTAAACGCCTCTTGAGCCCACGCTCCTGCTTTTAGAGAGATGGGCTCCAGCTGCCAAGTGAGGAGCTGGATTTCAAACATCCCAAAGTGTGGGGTCAGAGGAACAGGGACGGGAGGGGGATTGGTTTAATTCATTCTACAGTTAGGGTTGGTTGCAAAATTCAGATCTGGGTTTGGATTTCAATCTCCCGGCCTCAATAGGAATGTTCAGAGTTGGGTTTGGGGACCATCCTACCCAGATGCGCTGTAGAGGGTCTGTTGTCCCTGCAACAGGGGCTTTGCTATGGGAGTATGTGTCTCTGCAGCGAGTCTGGGGATTTGGTGGGTTTCTGAAGTAGATCTGGGGGGTCTCTGCAGCTATCTCGTAAACTGGAGCGTCACATAAAACACTTTTACATGCCTGGCTCTAACCAGATGGAAGGACTTTTTGCTTTCCTTTCTCCTTTATTGCTTGAAGAGAAACAAGTCTGAAATACAGGGTGCAGGGTATTTTACCAGAGGGCTTTTGAACCTATCTCCCCAATAATAGATCATATTATGCAGATCACCCCATAAAGCATCCATGTTCCATAACTTATGCAGCAGCTGATGGCTCACTAGGGTCTCTCTCCCCCCGCCATCTTTTCAGGGTTAGTGCTTATTTCAGTAAACAGGCACCTTTCTCTTAAATAAGATCACCTTCCCATGCTTTCTTCACAGCTCCTAAACTAGGCAGGTTCAGGCGTGGTCAGGTCCAGGAGGGGAGACTGCCAACCTTACTAGAAATGCTACCTCACAGCATTTTTCTGTAATAGCCTCTTATGCTGTAGAGGCACTATCGTGTGCTCCGGTACTTTAGGGCCATTCCTGCAGAGTACTGTAGCATTGGTTTATCAGGGAAGCAGCAAGCTGAGTCAAGGAAAGTTCCTTCCATGATTTCAGCCCCATCAGAACCAGAAAAGAGATTTGGATCCAACCCAGACCCAAAACCAGGGATTCGATTCCCCCTCTTCCCCCCAAATTCAGAGGAACTCTACTGCAAGGTTCTGGTTTTGGCCCATCTCTTGTTTTCTTGGAGCACCAAGTGGCCCAACAGAAAGCAGCTCAGCAAACGCTAATGGTTCCCTGCAGGTGGGTGCTGGGTTTATGATTCCCTGACAGCAGTGACTGTATCTCAAACTGAGAAGTGAGTAAATGCTGAGGTGGGGAGCAGCAGAGGAGGCGAGAGAGAGAGGCAGGCAAATGGAATTCACACCGCCGCCGTGTTTAGCTGTAATCTAACATGACTTTCCCCTCTGTTGGCAAAGGGGCGCACATGATGTTAACATTCATTATCATGTCATATTCGATTGACTGCCAGAATGTATTATGCTTTCTCCTGTAACACACTGAATAGTGACAAAACCCATTCGCTCGTGCTGCAAAGGTCCGCGCCTTTGAATCTTCGCAGCATAGCGGGGAGGTGGAAGGCCATTGATACAAATGTAATGAGTGTCGGGGGCAGGCAGAGGGCGCTCCATTCTTCCACCGCTCGGGGGGAGTGGAAGGGGTGTTAGAATTCTGCTGTAGCTCGTTTAGGATGCACCTACGTGGGACTTAGTGAGACAAGGTTCAGACCAACAGAAGTTGGTCCAATAAAAGATATTACCTCACCGACCTGGTCTCTCTAATATCCTGGGACCAGCATGATTACACCAACCACTACATACCTACATGGGACTGTCAGATTGCAGAGAGAATGTCCTATAAGGGATGTGGCATATTGAAAGATAGGGATATTGGAAGCTGCATCTCCCTTGAGTTATTGCAGTCAGATGACAACCAGGGCTGGGTTTGGCTCATCACTTTTGCATCTGGCTCAACAGATGTAACACAACTGCAGTGTGTGTGATGTGATGTCTTCTACCAGTGGTTGGTCCATATCAGGGATAGCAGTCTACTGCTGCTACCAGCTGATGGAGTTACTCCTTTTGCTCAAGGGATGGAGAGCTGTAGTATGGAGCTCAAAATCTGGGATTTGAACCCCTGATGATTCATGCGCAAGGCTGTTGCAAAGGCTTAGATGCCACAGATTCCAAAAGTTGAATCTCTGTCCCTCGCTAAGGTCCTGGAAACGTTCTGTCAATGGTATGTGTTTGTTTATAGGACAATGCTATAAATGTCACCCAAACATTCTATTGACTCAGTGATTAAACTACAGTATTGTGTTTTATCGTCAATGTTATCCTATTTTATTAGTGTTTAAGCATCCTATTTTTTCCCCTGGATCTTAAAAGGGCTTCCGCTGCCTCATACACAGCATTTTTGCTCCTAATAATCAATACTGATTTCCCCATAATACCTTATTTTTAATTGCCGTGGCTTGTTTGCCATAAGATTAGCATCTAAATGCAGTTTATAAAATAAAGCCCCCCCCCCACATGCGCACACGCACAAAAAAAGTATCTTGTTAAGATAATTATCTTGCTTCACTGGCAGAAAATTTCAATCATGTCCTCCAGCCGCAAAAAAAATATCAGCCCCGACCTCTTCCCATTTGCTTCAAGGTGACCTGTCATTAACCCTGTGAGACAGAAATACCACAGCCCTGAGGTGCTCCCTACAGCTGAGAAAGAGTTCAGGAAATCAGGTCTTGGATTCCTACTGCCTTCCTATAATCTCATCTACGTGTGGCCTCACTGTTGTCCCGTTTCTATGATATTTGATCCTGTGTGGTGCTGAGTGCTTCCTATAGCACGCCAAGCGAATGCTCTCTATTCCGACTGAAGTTGTCTGGACTTCAGGGTCTTCTGTGTTTTCCAGGAGACAACACATAGGAGGATAGAGCCGGGAAGCTGCTGGATTTGGCTGTTACACTGTAAATCCTTCCAGACGATGTCAGGTGTCGGGATCTGCAGCAGAGCCAGTTTCTGCACAACCTAACAAGCTCAGCTGGTCTGTAGTAAGCTTCCAAATGGGCTACACCTCCTGGTTGGAAGGCTCAGCAGACCAGCTCTTCAACCAGCCGTTTAGTGGCTGCGCCAAGCATTGCCCATGTTTGCGATAGATCCTTTGCCTGCTAGACTCCAGCCTTGTTCCAGCCCTGTGCTAGCCTTGTATCACTCAAGGTAATGCAGTTTTGATGCTCAGCTCTGATTCCTGGCCTCTGACTTCGGCTTTCACCCTTAGCTCTGACCTCTGATGCCAGTTCAGACCTTGGGCACCAATTCCTGGCTATGGGCTCCTGCTCTGACCATGAGACCCAGCTTCTGCTTCAACCACTCCTCTTGACTGCTCATGTCTTGGTCACATGGCAGGCAGAGATCTTGATTGTTAAATTATTATTATTAACGACTAGAGCTGTTTGAAATTCACAGTTTCCATGGGAAATTCCGAGCCTTCAGAACTTGGTTTCTTCTCAAATGGGGATGAAAAGTCGAAATCTCAGAATTTTTCATGAAATGCAATAAAGTGAAAACATTAATTTCAATAAGGCCAAAACATTTTGTTTCAATAAGGCTGAGACGTTTCACTTTGACTTTTTCAACTTTAAATATAATAGTCAAAATACAACGTTTTGGTAATTTCCCATGAAAATGTTGACAAAATCGATACATTCTTGCAAAATGTTTTGATTTTGCTGAATCAGCATTTTCTGATGGAAAACTCTTCCATCAGAAAATTTTCTACCAGCTGTGTTACTGATGTTTATGATGGTAGTTCCTAGGGACCAACCAAGATGGGGGCCACATTGTGGTTGGTACTGTACAAACACAGAGTAGTAGACTGCCCCAAGGAGGTTAAGTCTAAGGTATTCTAGAAAGCACCATGTACACAAGGTAAATTATACTTTTCATTCTCATAGTGTTTTTCCTACAAGGCTCTAAGCTGTCATGGGATAAGAGGGAAGGTCCTCTCATGGACTGGTAACTGGTTAAAAGATAGGAAACAAAGGATAGGAATAAATGGTCAAGTTTTCAGAAAGGAGAGAGGTAAATAGTGGTATCCCCAAGGGGTCTGGGCTGGGCCCAGTCCTATTCATAAATGATCTGGGAAAAGGGGTAAAGAGTTAGATGGCAAAATTTGCAGATGATACAAAACTACTCAAGATAGTTAAGGCCTAAGCAGAATGCAAAGAACTACAAAAAGGATCTCTCAAAACTGGGTAACTGGGCAACAAAATGGCAGATGAAATTCAATGTTGATAAATGCAAAGTAATGCACATTGAAAAACATAATCCCAACTATACATATAAAATGATGGGGTCTAAATTACCTGTTACCACTCAAGAAAGAGATCTTGGAGTCATTGTGGATAGTTCTCTGAAAACATTCACTCAGTGTTCAGTGGCCGTCAAAAAAAGCTAACAGAATGTTGGGAATTGTTAAGAAAGGGATAAATAATAAGACAGAAAATATCATATTGCCTCTATATAAATCCATGGTATGCCCACATCTTGAATACTGCATGCAGATGTGGTCGCCACATCTCAAAAAAGATATATTGGACTTGGAAAAGGTTCAGAAAAGGGTAACAAAAAGGATTAGGGGTATGGAATGGCTTCCGTATGAGGAGAGATTAATAAGACTGGGACTTTTCAGCTTGGAAAAGAGTCGACTAAGGGGGGATATGATAGAGGTCTATAAAATCATGACTGGTGTGGAGAAAGTAAATAAGGAAGTGTTATTTACTCCTTCTCATAACACACAAACTAGGGATCACCTAATGAAATAAATAGGCAGCAGGTTTAAAACAAACAAAAGGAAGTATTTCTTCACACAACACACAGTCAACCTGTGGAACTCCTTGTCAGAGGATGTTGTGAAGGCCAAGACTATAATAGGGTTCAAAAAGGAACTAGATAAGTTCATGGAGGATAGGTCCATCAATGGCTATTAGCCAGGAGGGGCAGGGATGGTGTCCCTAGCCTCTGTTTGCCAGAAGCTGGGAATGGGTGACAGGAGATGGATCACCTGATGATTACCTGTTCTGTTCATTCCCTGTGGGGCACCTGCCACTGGCCACTGTGAGAAGACAGGACACTGGGCTAGATGGACCTTTGGTCTGACCCAGTATGGCCATTCTTATGCTCTCAAAGCACATTGCTAATATTAACTGCAACTCTCAGTATCCCTGTGAGGATGGTGGTATTAATAACCTTGTTTGCCAAATGTGAAAACAGAGGCCCATATAGTGGAAGTGACTGGCCCAAGGTCATGCAATAGGTCAGTGGCAGAGCTAGTATTAAAACTAGATCTGGTTGAAATCCCAACAAAATATTTAATTACAATCTTTCACAGGAAAATGTTGATTTTGACTAAATTTTCCCATTTTGACAGGAAAATTCTAAATACAGTGTTTTGAACTGACATTTTGAAATGTCCAAAATGTCAGTTCAAAACCCTGTATTTAGAATTTTGGACATTTCAAAAGGAAATGCTTTGACTTGATTGAAATTGTTGAGATTTTTCATTTTGACACTTCCAAATTGAAATGTTTTAGAACTTTTGGTTCTGCCAACATTTTCAATAGTTTGATTTTTTTTGTCCTATTTTGGTAGGGGGAAAAAAGTCAAACTAACTGAATTTCCTGATGGATGGAAATTGTATAGTCCAAATAGTTCTAATTAAAACCTAAGAGTTCTTGTTTAAAGTTCTCACTCCAACTGCTTGACCTCCCGATAATAACCATTCATGATGTGCCCAAGTATCTATGGGCCTGGTCTTATTTCCATTGAAGACATTGGCAAAACTCCCATTGGAAATTCACAATGACACAAATTAGGGTTTTATTCTTTTGCTCCACCACTGAAACCCAAAATCCAAACACCCTCAAATTTTGGGGATGTTCAAAATCTGGCCTGAGGACCTTGATCTGAATGTTGCATGTCAAACCCGTTATGCCCAGTAACGATGGACGTCTGGTTCAGCACAGGGCAAGTCTGAAGAGGAGCATGCAAGTTGTAATTTGGACCAGGCATCGGCCATACCAGTTAAGGCAAGTGCCACAGGCTTTGAGCTGTTGTTGGACGAGGGGTCTGAAAGAATGGGTGGGGCTGAAAAGAAAGGAGTGCCCTGGAATGCATCTATCTAATGACTGTGCACAAAATCTAGATTCACTATTAGAGCTGGTGTGAACGTTTTCTCTCTGCTTTTCATCCAAATTTCATGTTCATTGACGCTGACTCAAAAAGATGAATTCTCTCCTATCTAGAGATACTTCAGTGTTTTGGCCTTCATAAAAATATTGACTCCTCCTGGCTGTGGGAGCTGGGTTTTCTTTAAGAGAATATGATAAATACGGTGGATTCCACACAATGCTGTTTGGAGCTTAAGCAGGATAATAATATAGCGGCTGTTCTTGCCAGAAACAGCTGGAGCAGAGGAGATGGAGATGAACTCCTTTTGTTTGTTGTTCCTTTTGGGTTTTGCCAGTCTGGTGAAGTTAATGTGGAACAGAGAGGTCAAAGTACAAAATACTGACCCTTCCAGAACCAGGGGACAACAGAAACTGGGTGGGGGGAGGGGATCTAAGACATTGATGGAACAGCAAGTATTTTGAGGGGATGGGGAAGCAGATCTTCGCTATAGCCTCTCCCAGCAGTGGGTGTGAACGTGTTTCAAAACCTGCCCCAGGGAGGCGTGTGAGACCGTTTCCCATGCTCCCTGTGTGTGGTTCACACAGTCTTTGCCTGAAGACGTGTGTTTCCAAACCTCTGCCAGCAGTGTTTATGTTTTCCCCCGTCTCTCCCAGCAGCGTGGGTGTGAGTGTGTTTCAAAACTTCTCCCAGATAAGTGTGTGACAATTTCTCCATCAGTATGGGTGCTTTGCACAGTCTCTCTTAGAATGTGTCTGTGGGCACCAGGGCTACCGAGAGCGGGTTCGGGCCCCGGTGAAAAATTTTTTTCGGGTCCCCTAGCAAGACCAGCTAAACAGGGCTGACGAGAGGGGGGGGAAGACAGGCCACGGGCCCCCTTCCGGACCACCGGGCCCCGGTAAGGTGACGAGAAGGGGGGGGGGGGAAGCGGGGGAAGCCGGGCCCCCTTCCGGGCCCCGGAATATGTTTCGGCTTCCCCCCCCCCCCCCCCCATCGGCCCTGGGTGGGTACGTCTACATTGGAATAAAAGACCGGTGGCATGGCCACAGCTGGCCTTGCTCAGCTGATACAGGCTCGCGGGGCTAAAAACTGCCATGTAGACATTTGGTCTCGGGCTGGAACCTCCAGCCTGAGCGTCTGCACAGCAAATGTACAGCCCCTCGAGCCCGAATCAGCTGACCTGGGCCAGCTGAGGGTGTTTAACTTCTGTGTAGACAGACCTTGTGTGAATCTCCATCTCTCCAAGCAGCAGGTGTGCGTATACACTCTCTAGTGCAACTTCTCCCTGCAGTCTGTGTATGTGGGGCTCTTACGCACCCTCTGACACATCCCCCTTGGGTGTGTGCGAGCGCCAAGTTTTTGCTTTTTGTTTTAAGTGAATAAATAAAACTAAGGAACGAGAAACGTAAACATGGCTAGCATTAAAATGCAGCGAAAGACAAAGCGAAATGCTGCCTCTTTTGTGGCTCTTGTTGCACCTCCCCTTTGGTTTTCCTATTTGCGGGTGAGGGACACAACTGGGCTTTTTTAGCTGAGCAAAGGACGCTTAATATGGTAATAACCCTTCCTGAGAGTCCCCGAGCAGAGCGCACATGAAAGTCCTGCCCCTGGCACTGCTGATTCTACAGCCTCTAATTGTCTCCCATGTCTGCACAAAACATAAATACCAAGGAAGAGAGAAACCCAGTTACTGTTTGCTGAGTTAGGCCAAGCTAGCCAAGTTTTTGTAATGAGCTTCAGTTCTGCTTAGAAAGAAGGAATAACACGCAACAGGACCTCGCGTCCCTCCTTCGATCGCCAGTGGCAGCTGGGATCTGCCATGGAGGAAGGACAGGTGGGCTCATCCCATCCAAGAAAGAGCTGCTCCATCATCTTCAACAGGACTTTGGAGCAACCAAAGTGGAGCCAGCTCCCCCCCGTAGAACACCGCCCAGGCTTCTCAGCAGCCCCAGGGCCTGCTGAGGCAGGACACTGGAGGTGCAATGGTGCAGGGACAGTTTTTATAATGGGGGGGCTGGGGATGGAAACCATGTATTTAGGTTGTTGTTACTACTTCAAGGCAGGTGTTGCAGCAGCACCTGTGTGGAGGTGTGTGTAGTTTTGTCCTGTGTAAAGCTCCAGGCTTGCTGCATGTGTTCAGTAAAGCTGCTAGCTCAATACCTTTTAATACTAAGCTTCTGTGTGTATTAATCCAGGGCTCCAGCCCATAAACGCACACGAGCACCCAAGCCCAGCTCCAAAGGAAATGCTCTCTGCTTCCCCCCACTTGGAGTGGGGTGCGGGGAAATACGCGTCTTTCTTTCTTCTTGTTCTCGCCTGCCCTCCTCTGTAGTTATTCTGAGGGCTGAGCGTCCTGATGCCTCAGTTGGGTTTGTTTAAAAATTCAGCGCAAGGCTGACCTGACGCAGCCTGGCCCAGCAGCCGACCAGTGCCAATGTCATGTGGGAGATCCGAATGGGGATGCTGGCGACGGGAGAGTGCAGTAAATGGAAGGGGTTCTCGAAGCTAACCAAGCAGGCTTAGGCGGCCAGGTCACTAGTTGGGTAGGAGAGCCGTCCAATGACACGTCAGTGGTGCAGGGAGTGGCGTTTGTGATTTAGGCCTAGATCCTCAAAGGTATCTGGGCAATTAAGTGCCATTGAAATCAATGGGAGTTAGGAACCTAAATTTCTCGGAGGATCTGGGCCTTAGATGCTGATCCAGCAAAGACACATTCACAGTATGCAAAAATTAGATGTGTTTTTGCAGGATCTGGTCCTTAGGCACATTTTCCCACTGAGTTGACTCTAAATCAACTCCCCAGCATGCTCCTAGGGGGAGCTGTGCTGGCATTCAGATGATCTATATCAGGGGTTCTCAAACTGGGGGTCGGGACCCCTCAGGGGGTCATGAGGTTATTACATGGGGGGGTCACGAGATGTCAGCCTCCACCCCAAACCCCACTTCGCATCCAGCATTTATAATGGTGTTAAATATATAAAAGTGTTTTTAATTTATAAGGGGGGAGAGGGTCGTACTCAGAGGCTTGCTATTTGAAAGGGGTCACCAGTATAAAAGTTTGAGAACCACTGATCTATATAAAACAACTGTTTATGAGCTTTAAAAATGTCATGGTGCTTTACATTAAATAGGAGTGTTAACCTTGTTGCCTTGGCCAAATTCCTAGCTGGGTAATTACACTCTGCCTGCCTAAAAGTGGGTGCAGGATTCCTCTTCACTTCCCATTGTAAGATCTTTGGGGCCTTATCTTAAAAAAAGCATCTGAACGTAAGAGACACCCCCAGAAACCAATCACAAATACTAATGAAAAATAAACTGTTGTGCAGTGGTGCCGTGCGGTGTTAAACAGCTGCTGAGTTTCACCCCAGAACTGGCTGCATGACAATGATAATGAGAAAAGGGAGGCCATTCCAAACCTTCAGATGAAGAAGTGGTTTTTTACCTACGAAAGCTTCCGCCCAAATAAATCTGTTAGTCTTTAAGGTGCCACCGGACTCCTTGTTGTTTTTGTGGATACAGACTAACACAGCTACCCCCTGATACTTGATTCCAAACCTTAGCTATCTCACGGGTTTGTCATGTGGCTGAATGAATGTTTGTAAGGCACTGTGGGATCCCTGGATAACAGGCCCTGGAGCATTGCCAAAGAAGAACAAAGAAATTAAATTAGCCACATAATTAGTAGTAGTATGGGAGTTCCTAGAGTGATTTGTACCCCAATGTGCTAGGCACTGTGCAAACATATAGTGAGTGACAGTGCCTGCCCAACAGAGCTTACAATGCAAATAGAGGGACACACAAAGGGTCAGAGGGGAAACTGAGGCACAGAACAGGGAAGTGACTTGCCCAAGGTCACACAGCAGATCAGGGCAGAAACAGATCAGATCACATCGGCTCTTTTGAGGCACAGCCCAGTGCCCTAATCACTAGGGTACACGGCCTCAAAAGAGAATTTGCTAGCAGATACTTCTTTTGAATAGACAGAATTGTCTCCTGCCGGTCCACTGTGCTATAGAGGTCAGAGCCCACTTGCCAAAGCCTCACCAGGCACTCAGCTGCTCCTAACTAACATTTCAGGAGGGCACCTCTCTCACCTCCTGTGCATTTACAAGGAAGCAATTTATCAGAGCAATTTTTATCCTCATTAAGGCAAATTAAGCCCACAAAGCTGGCAACCGAGGGGGAGAGAAAAAATTGGCATTCATGAAATATTTATTAAAAACAGCCATTGTAATAAATATTTGAAACCCAGTTATTATCATTAAATCACACCAGTGTCAAGTGCGCGTTCCACATCGTCTGTTCTGCTAATTGGGTGCAGGGGTCAGGAAGCCCCACTCTCAAAGCAGGTCCCTCGGAGCGGGTTACCCAGCAGCTGTAATAGGCTTGGCGATGTCTGAGCACTGGAGGGCTTGCTTTCTAACAATGGTGCTTCTTTGCCTTCTGTGGAAGGGATAAGGTCTAGTGTTAAGGGGCAGAGTTAAAAGGAATCCAGAGGTTTGCATTAGAGATGGATCCAAATACAACAACCCTCTGCATGGATCATGAGTAGAGCATGAATGCGGGACTACCACAGCTCAGACCTCTACCGCTTAAGCTAAAGGGATAACTCCATTAGCTGGCAATAGTAGTCGACTGTTATCTTCCATCAGAAGAGGATACAGCACACAGTGGGTGAGCATGTTACACGAGCACCCTGGACTTCAGGGAAGGGACCTCTTGCTTAGATGTGGAAGAAATTTTGGGTGAGGGAAAGACAGAGTGGAGACCCCGTGTGTTCTGGAAGGGAGAGCAGGTTTGCCAGATCCCTGCATCTGCCTGTGAGAAGGGAACATCCCTGTTTTGTTTTAATGATCTCTGCTCCCTGGTAGCTGCTGCTGATTAGCCACCTGTGGCCCTTCCAATCTGTCCCAGCTGGGCTCAGCCTCTCCCCAGAATGTGCCCATTTGCTTCACCACCTCAGACTGTCTGTGAATCCCATTGGGAAAGAGGAAGCTGCTGCCACTTCCTAAGAGCTCCAAACAAGCCACACCAAGCATGGGCCTTGTTGCTACTAGGCATGAGGATGTCTCAGCTACAGGCCAGCCAGCCTATGCCCTCGGATGGGGCAATAACAGGGGAAGCTAAAGCAGGAGAGTCTTGCTGTACCATCAGGAAGGAGAGGTGAGTCCTGGCGTCAGCCCATCACACTCCTACCTGGGTGGGTTCCAGGGAAGCAGGGATGGGAATAAAAAGGGGAACAGCCTCTTCTTCTCCTCCTCAGGGCCTGGAATCGCCAGCTCCCTTGGTAGGAATGCCACTCTCAGGCCCTGCAGACAGGGATGTGGCAAGAACTTCTCCTCCTCGCTCTAATTATCCCCTGGGAGTTGTTTTCTCACCATGTCAAAGGTCCAAAAGGCCAAGAAAAGAAGGAAGAGTTCTGCCCAGGATTACCCGTCCCAGGACAAAGGCTGAGAGCCACAGGGCATGTGCACCTGAGGGTTAGGAGCTGGCTACATGACAGACCTGGCCCCCAGATAATAGATCTGCAAGGGGGCACATTGCTCTGTAGCCTTGGCTTTCTCCTGCAGCTCAGTAACCTGCAGTTGCTCTGCAATAATAAACCAAACCACTTGTCTGCGGCGAGGTGGGAGGGAGGGAAGCCCAATGATTTCTCGGTGTAATATAAGCACCGTGATTTGCCACTGGGGCAAGATAATTACTCTGTGATGGGCTAAAACGAGGGCTTGTGCTATAGACCACAATCTCCATGAAAACAAGAAAATTGATTCCCAAATGGGGTAATAACGCAGGCAATAAAATCAATATTGATTATTGGTACAAGAAGGCAGTCAAAGTCTGAGAGCCAAAGGTGAGGTTATACCAAATGGCTGTTGTTTAAGTACTGAGTATGCTGCAGGAATATGGCACCGGGATACTGGAGTATTCTTGTTGGTGATGGCGCTCCGCTTTCTTTTGTTCAGTGTGGTCTAATGGTTAGAGCAGGGAGATGGGCCTCCTGATTTGGACAGTGACTCCTGCGATGTCAGGCAAGTCACTGCCCAGTGCTATGCCTCGGTTTCCCCATTTGTAAGGGATAATCGATCTCGCCCGACCTGCTGTGGGGATAATGGAATACTCTGTAAAGTGTTTGAAGAGGTGACAGTCAGCAGCATAAGCTGTGCTAGTTAGAGACCTGGAAAACCCAAGAGAACAGTAAGATCCACCTGTATCCAGCAGCCTCCCTCTGTATTCATGACAGCAGAGTCTGCCTTATTTTCTTTCTGTAGCGGGGGACACTACAGAAGACACAAGAGAAAGCCAAAGCACTATTCTAATGGTGTGAGATGTACAGTAGGATCGGAACCTGTGCTGGCAAGCTACGAGACGGCTAGCAGCTCGAATGCAGCACCATGCTGGCCTGAGAGAGGCTCCAGTTTAACGGAGGCTTGTTAATTTCTTTGCTCTGCTTGCCAGCCTCCCACGCCTGCTCAGCCATCACTGCTGGAGGCAGTATCGCCCGTCAGTCACTGATAGGAAATGCTGCCTCTGGAACAGCTGACTCAGCACATGAGAGGGAGGAGGGAAGAAAAGGAGAACTATTTGCTCTAGGCAGCTGAGGGAGCATTGCCTTTAAAAGGCTTTGCAGGAATTTAAATGGCGAGGGTGGGGGGGAGAGAAGAGAGGGGCAAGCTGGAGAGGTTTTGACTCCTGGGAAGACACAGGTGCCTGCAGACAGGGGCCCTAGTTGCTGATTCAGGTCCAGCCTGCAGGTCGTAGAGCTGTCTGCAGAAGCTCATCTCTGTCTGCAAAGCAAAGCAGCATTTCTGTGCGTCTGACAGCAGGGCAATCCAGTGTGTGAGGGATAGGATCAGGGTATGCCCTATACCTGTGGCCTGCCAGAGCGAGGGCTGAGGGTAGGTGGGTGGGTAGACAAGGTGTTCTTGTTCCTAGCCTGAGCGGGTGGCTTGGGAACTTGCCCGCCATTGTGTGTGTATGGGGTGGTGGTGTCTATCCTGGGAAGCCAGGTGGATACTTACCGTCTTGCTGGATAAAACATAGACATGATCAGATCAGACCAGTGAGGTCCATTTAGCTCAGTATCCTGTCCTGACAGTGGACAGTACCAGCTACTCAGAGGCAGGTGCAAGAAACCTCTAACAGCTGCTATTTACCTCTGGATCTGGATACTTGCAAGTCAGTATTTACTCCTTTCCCCATATGGGAGGCAGGGTGTTTATCCCCTATTCTGGGAATTTACCCCCTGCTTTATCTAAGTGGAGTGTGGTATTTTTGGCACTTGTACAGGGTAGTTAGAGGACAGGGTAAATATCCACCCCAAGTAGTAGTGGTACTTACTGCTTCTCCTTGCAATGCGTCTCACAACATCCTCTAATGATTGGTCCATTAGAGTGCAACGACCTGCTGCTGCTACCAGCTAATGGAGTTGCCCCCTTAGCTGTACTGGTAGAAGTCTGTGCTGCTGTGCAGAAGAAATGCGGTGTTATCCATAGATCTATTTCCATCCTTGAGCACTGTGGGAAGGATATAATCCCATGCCAGCACTCTGTATTTTGACACAACAGTCACCGTCACATCTGCTGGAGATATAATTATGTATCATTGCTAATATGGCACCATCTGGACACCCTAGTTTAGGGTCATAGCCCCATTATGCTAGGCATTTTACCTTGGGCATGTGTGTATGTTTGTTTCATTGTGGACTAGTGGTTAGAAGAGGGAGACCGGACTCTTGGATTGTTTCTAATTTTGTACCTGACTTGCGGTGTGACCTCAGCCGAGTCACTTACCCATACTGTGCTGCCTCAGTTTCCCCATGTATAAGGGAGAGTTGGAATTTCCCTGCTTGCTGTGAGGTTTACTGCATTAATCTATAAATCATTTTGAGAGCTTCTGGTGGAGACAGTTTGACAGTCAGCAGAATAGGCCGTGTTACTCAGTATGGCAGCTGGAAGGCCAGAGAGAACCAAGGTTTGGTCTGTGTCCAGCAGCTGAGTTCCTCTATATTCATCACATCAGAGTCCTGCTTCTTCTCTACTATGAGGGACCCTACACAGGGACTGACTGTTGCATGATAAATACTGTGTTTGGACTAGAGCTGTGTGAAATTTTTTGACCCAAACTTTTTGTGGCCAAAAAATGCAGATTTGGTGACAGAACAACATTGTGAATTTGTGTCAATTCCACTGAATTGTTCTGCTGGGGGGAAGATTGCAAAAATAAAAACAATTCAAAATGATTCATTTCAACATTTTTGAAACAATGTTTTGGTTTTTTCGATTTGAAATGAAAAGTTGTTTCAAAAGTCCCTTTAATTTTAAAAATTAAAAAAAAAGTTTACAATCCAAACCGAAAATATTTGTTGGATCAAACATGTTTAATTTGACTTCAATTGTTATGATTATTGTTTTGTTTAACTTTTAGATTCACTGAACATTTTGAAAAATGTTTTTGGCTCATCGAGCAATAAATTGCCAAAAACCAAAAATATCGGTTGTTTGCCCTGCCCTCGTTTTCACTCTTGTGGCAACGGACAATACACAACAAAAAGCTTCTTTGAAGGAGCCATGTTAATTCTATGCCACTACCAACAACTTCACACCATTTTTTCAAATGCCGTTTAGAAAAATATATTTACCAACTAACCACTCTGAGCAGTAAACTAGTAATTTAGACCAAGATTTGGCCCAGGCTCCCATAAAAGCTGATGTAAACCAGATTTACAGCACCACACCGAGATGCTTTTATGTGAAACTGAGCTTCAGAGGAGAAAACATCCATCAGGAGCTGGAGTGAATGAGATTTAAAAGGTGGCCTCTCTTTGTTCCATAATAGCTTACACACTTCAGAGTAAAGTGGGGAGGGAAGAATCAGAAAGTGTTAGAATTATATTTGTAATGGCAACATTACACACCTATTTTGGTAATAGGCTTTAAACACTTAAGAAGGAGAATCCTCTTATATCTCATGTGTGGTTTTCTCCCTTTTAATGTATCAGTCAGGGATGACTGTACTGAAGGGTGCTAGCAAACTGCTGTGGATTGATAGGCCCAGGATGGATCCTAATTAGTTTGGAGATCATGTGTTTCCGCAGATCACGAATCTCCTCAAATAAATTGTTGCTAATTTCACTTTGCTTTGGGCTTTTTAAAACTCATAATAGACACAACACTGAGGACTAACCCTAGATATGTCTTCTCTCTCTCTGCCACGCTCTGCATGGGGTATTGGAGTTCCATCATGGGTCCCAGAGCTCTTTAGAAAGTTAAATTGAAATTCAGGTGATGTGCGCTTTTGTGCCACCAAAATGCAGCTGCTTCTGGGGTACAACACGGTAGCCGTTTAACAGCCCACAGGAAGTTTAGGAAAGGATGTGAAGAATAGGGGGAGGGATAGTTCAGTGGTTTGAGCATTGGCCTGCTAAACCTAGGATTGTGAGTTCAAGCCTTGAGGGGGCCATTTAGGGAACTGGGGTAAAAATCTGTCTGGGGATTGGTCCTGCTTTGAGCAGGGGGTTGGACTAGACAACCTCCTGAGGTCCCTTCCAACCCTGATATTCTATGAATAGTGTACCCAATTGAAACTGCATTTAACGAGGGCCTCAGGCTAACCCCCTTGCTCTTCCAGAAAGTGCTGTGAGATCTTTAACACCCACAAATTGTCAATGCCTCCATTTTACGTTGTATGCAAGAGGCGGCACCCAATAATATGCTGGTGCATTGGCTTATAAGTGACATGAGGGAGGAGCGCCATCTACTGAATTGCCAGCACCCCCTCCTGGGGCAGGGGGTCTTTGGCAATCTCCCATTCAAGTACTGCCTTTTGCTTCTGGCAAAGCCTCCTCAACTGACTACTGTAAAAAGGTGATTTACGATGACCCTCTCCCGAAACTGGTTCTCTTGGCTTTCATAACCAGAGCCATAACAATAATAACAACTTCAATTTATATAGCTTCTTTCATCCTGATGGATCCCAAAGTGCTTTATAGACCGCAGATGTAGGCATCGCTTAGTCATGTTGACTTGCAGCTACCTCTGGGATGGAGCGCAGCAGCCATTATATGCCAGTAACACGGCAGAGCGGTGTCACATGAGGGGTAGCTCATACTGACACTAAAGGGGTAACTATTTAGATAGGCAGATGGCTGGAATTTGGTTAGGCCACTGGGTTTAACAACCCTATCTGTGTGCAGATGACCCGGGGAGGTTTTATTAGTCGTTCAGCCCTCCGCTTAATGTTCCACCGAGGAGATGGCACCTCCTATCGCTACATTGGTTCAATATAAACTCAGAATATTTCCAGCACTGCTCCCTGCAACCAGTGGGTTTCCCTAGAGGTCTCGATTCCAACTTTCCTCTCAATCTAACCAGTGGGAAGCACTGACTAGTGTGATCATGCCATGCCCTCAGTGGCTGGCCCATGGAGCAAAGCTAAGCAATCGATTACTACTGCCAACAAAAGGAGATGCTGCTTTAGCTCAGGATGGGTAGAGGTTTCTCCTAATCACCATTCTGTAACTCGTATATAAGAAAAGGCCAGTTTGCTGTGGGGAGCTGTCTGCTATCCCTTTGTCCCATTAAGGTTTCTGAGATCAAGGAAATAGAACCACTGAATAAGGGTAAACAAACGAGTGTGGCTAAAATAAAAACCTCTCTTTCCTGGAGCCTTCAGCCTAAAACTTCAGTCAAACCACATGAAACCTGTATTGAAATCTGAAAAGGTTTAGCTCAAAACCTTTCTTTCTTTTTTGCTGCCTTGACCTTCCAGGCTCTGGTCAGAAAACCAAAGTGCCAAAATACTCCAACCTGGCCATTCCTGTCCTCGTGATGTATTGAATCAGTCTCCCTAAACAGGAGATGGAAGTTAAATAGCTATAACTTTAAGACAAGCTTTCATCACAGCTTGAGTTCCAACTTTGCCTCCTGGTTTACTGGAGACCACACCCTCACTGGAATTCTGTACTCACAGATGCCTAGTGGCTAAATAATATAGTACAATGAAACATGCCATGGTATTTCCAGTAGGGTAGAGCAGGCTGGGTATCTTTAGACTGAACATTTTTTGTTGGAAAATGCCAATTTTTCAAGAAACAAAACTTTCCATGGAAACATGTCTCTGACTCTCTCTGCCTCTCTGGGCAAATGACTATTTAATTATTTATACAAAGTGGAACAGCTCTAACTGGAGTGACTGAGAGAGCAAGACTCTGACTCTATATTCTGGTGGTTAGAGGACTCATCTGGGATACGCAGGAAGCAGTTTGCCTAATTCCATGCAGAGACTTGAATGTAGGTCTGAATCTCCTCTAATACATTGTTAATTTCACGTTGATTTTTTATTAAACTAATAGACATAACGAGTAATAATCCTAGAAATTGCTTCTCTCTCTCTCTCTCTCTCTTTCTGCTATGTGCCATACGGGGTATCAAAGCACCTCCATGGGCCCCAGAGTTCTTCACAGATTTAAACTGCAGTCCAGCTGAGATTCAGGGATTGCTTCTTGCTCTGCTAACATGCAGCCACTTCTGGGGCAGAACATGGCAGTTGTTTCACAGCCCACAGGAAATGTAGGACAGGACATGGAGAGGAATACCGGATTCAGCTGGAACTGTAAGAGAATTTAGTGAAGTTGGCATTCAATCAGGGCAGGGGGCCTGATTCTGAACAGGGATTTGAACCAGAGTCTCCCACATCAAGGGTGAGTGCTCTGAAGGGGTGCCTCTTCTGTGAAAAAGGCCTTGTTTTCTTTCAAACGTGGTTTGAAAACAAATTTTGAAACCTCAACATCTTTTGCCAAATGGAATTCTTGTTTTCTGAACATATGGATGCTGGACCAAGAGATCTTACCAAGATCCTTGGACTCTCCACTCCGGTGTTACAGAATCGAGAGGTTTAAATAATTCATATGTGCTTTGGAGAAGTATGTGAATTTTGAACGCATGTTTGAATCTAAGCCAAACTCTGAAAGGGTCTCATTAGCAATAACACTCTGTGCTTTTCATCCATAGAGCTCAAAGATCACTATCCCCATTTTACAGATGGGGAAAGCAAAGGGCAGAGAGATGATCTAATTTCCCAACAATCGCTGGCAGAGCTGGCCATTTTAACCACTGGACTGGGACTCAGGGAAATCTGGATTCAGTTCCTGGTTTAGAAGCCAGACTTTCAGAAGAGTTCTTTACAAAGGAGCTCAGCAGAGTGGGAACTGGGGTCTGCAAATCTAGCCAGGAGTGTCACAATGGGGGCTGCTGAATGCTGAGCCCTTATGAAAATCTGGATCCAGTTCTGGGTGCCAAGATCTTAAAATTCTGGAGCTTAAGCTCTGTGCCTCAGTTTCCCCATCTATTAAATGGTGATGATCATTCCTTTCTCCCCCTCTGTCTATTTAGATTGTAAGCTCCTTCAGGCCAGGAATGTCTCTTGTCAAGGCCTTGTCAGTGCCCAGCCTGGTCCATTTCCCCCATTTAACCTCTCTGCTCAGCTTCACCGGCAAGCCCTGCTCACTTACGTCCCTTAGCCCTGCCTGTGT
Source organism: Terrapene triunguis (assembly GCF_002925995.2). Classification (NCBI taxonomy): domain Eukaryota; kingdom Metazoa; phylum Chordata; order Testudines; family Emydidae; genus Terrapene; species Terrapene triunguis. The sequence continues at coordinate 6,971,659 of NW_020664725.1, forward strand.
ATTTGGTCAAGTGCCTGGCACAATGGAGCCCTGATGTTGTGGTGGTTTGTTGTTGAGGCCTCCCTGTGCTGTGTTAATGTGTTAATATAAATAATGGCCCTAGAGCTCAGGTCACCCGGCCCCGTGCTCTAACCGCTAGACCCAATCGCCCCCTCTGTGTGAAGCAACCTTTGTAATCATCTGCCAGAGTTGACGGCAAACTAAGTATAGCGCTTAGCATTTGGCTGCCGGTCTAGCAGCCCAGCAAGCAGCTGCAGCCCTTGGTATAGAACAAAGTTCAGGGGACAATTTGTGCAGGGATGGGGTGGCACACAGGAGTAATTGCTCCTGGAAACATGCTGCGAAGAATTCCATTCATTTCTCCGCCTGACACAGCCCTGGTCCATGCCTCTGGCTCCTGGGGACTGCTCCCTCTGCAGCCTCTCTGCCTTTCGACGGATGCCAAGTCCTCCGCACGGAGCATTCGGTACTCCCACCAGGTGTCTGTCAGCTCTCTGGCTGCCACGTTGGCGCTGTATTTCTGGCATGCTGGTAGAGTGCATTGTTCACCTTCTGAAGGTTGGGGGATGGGGGGAGGAGGATCCCATCTGAACAAGCTGCTACTGGTCTGACTGCCTGTTCTCTTGGTAGCCGCACAGGGTGGCTCAGCTCACTGGAGACATCCGTTGTGGGGATGGCCTTGAGCTTCCCCTTCCTCTGACTGGGAGGCGCTGGCTGCAGTGTGTCTGCCCTGGCATTCCTGAGAGCTAGGAGGGGGGCTGCCAGGCCAGGGGAAATCAGAACTGACCCAAATCAGAACTCGCACTGAACCACAAATGGTCTGAAAAGCCCAGTCAAGTTCCCCTCCCCTGCCTCTCTGAGGAAGATGAGGAGACTCCTACCTGTTAACCAGGCCTTGCTGGTGAATCGGAGCAGAGGCTATGTGGGGGAATGGGCCACTTCCAGTGAGGCCATCAGGAGGGCAGCCTTAAGTGCCCTGTTATCTCCTCTCCTCCTCGTCCAAGGCCACTGGAAGTGAAGGATGCGGGCCTCTCCATCCGCTGGGAGCCTCCCAGACGTGGGCAGTAATGTCCCCTAGAAGCATCCCCTGGCGCTGAATGGGGAAAGGAGGCAGATAGCCTGCATGATGCCCCATAAGAAGAGGACCCCTTGCTACATGCAGTAGGCACCAGAATTGGCCTGTGCAGCTCTAGCCTCCGGGAGCTGCGGTCAGGAGGAGCCCTGTGGCTGAGTCATTGCAGCAAGGGGGGGCGGGGTATCTAGAGCATGGTAGTCACAGCTCTGGACGATTATTCTTATCCTCTAGCAGACATACCGTATCTCCTCCCTCCCCTGCATTCACATAAAGGTGATTTGTAATTTCATTTGCGTTTGCTATGGGCCTTCTCCCTTGGAACAGCACCAGCTGGTAATTCCAGCCTGCCAGGGTCTCAGAGTGTAAAGATCATTGGCGTTAAGCTCTGCAGGGAAAGGGAGAGGGCGAGAGAAAGAGAGGACAAGGGAAGGCCATTTAATGAATGAGAGATGAATGAGAGAATGTGGAAGAGGGAAAGTAGGAATGCAAACTAGCCTGGGAGAGAATGCAAGACAGGCAATGGAGACGGAGTGTGAAAGAACAAAGGAACGGAGGAAGGGGATGAGCGACAGAAGAATGAGAGAAGGCAGAGCACAGGTTAGCTGAGCACAGGTAATGGATTGTGCTCTGAGCCGGGAGTCCACTGGGACCTCTTTGTCTAGTTGGCACTTCAAGCCACTGACTCACTGTGCTATGCTAGCAGAGCAGCTGCCAGTCAAGCCCTTAGAGCAGCTCTGAGCACCACAGATGTCGACTTCAGCTGCTCACGAGGCACGTGAGAAAGTCTCAAGCTTACCCTGGGGGTGGTGACGTCCCAGCTCAGCTTCCTGTGTTGGAGGCAGCTGCAGCTTCCCATGGTGATCCTGCTGCAGTAGAGGGTGCCAAACTATGACCTCATGATGCTGCCCTGGCTCAAGCATGCAGGTATTGTCAGGTGCTGCAATGGGGCGATTTCCCCACAGGCAGATACAAAGCAGGCCAGGGTACTTGGCTAGAGGAAGAGGCCTCTGCATTGGGGCTCAGGGGAGCTGGGTTCTGTTCCTTGTTCTGCCATAGACTTGCTGGGTGACCTTTGGTAAGTCACTTGTCTCTAGGACTCAGTTCCCCATCTGTAGAAAGGGGTCTCTGGGTTGTCTCTTTGGATTGTAAGCTCTTTGGGGCAGAGCCCCGTCTCTTGCTTTGTGTCTGCATAACTCCCAGCACAACTGGGCCCTGAACCCAGCTGGAGCCTTTAGATGTGACACTGTCACTCCTTTGACTGGTGATCTGTCGGTGCCTCAGTCACCCCAGCTGTAAAGCCTTGTTGAAGCTGCATTGATCCCAACAAACATGGCTAAAACCGGAGCTATTTATCCAGAGTCGCTGCAGCACCCAGCTTCTTTGGGGTTGCATCCAAACAAGCTCTGGTTCAAACCAGTCAGCGAGACTGCTCAGAACCCAGACCCCGCCTGCCGCGTCTTCCTCTGCTAATAAATGGATCTTGTATCACCAGTGGTTCCCTTGCCAACCAAAGGTCTGTCTGTTATCCCAGCCATCCTCCTCCTTCCAGGGCCACCCAGAGGATTCAGGGGGCCTGGGGCAAAGCAATTTCAGGGGCCCCTTCCATAAAAAAAAGTTGCAATACTATAGAATACTATATTCTCGTGGGGGCCCCTCTGGGGCCTGGGGCAAATTGCCCCACTTGCTTCCCCCTCTGGGCAGCCCTGCCTCCTTCCCACATGGCAGTCTCAGCCCTTCAGAGGAACCTTATTGAAAATCAGCCAGATATTCCATTGGCCAGAATAGCAACATGGATCTTTATGAAACCAAACCGAAAGAACCCTACCAAAACAAGATATTCCACTGCGCGCCCCGCTCCCTTGGGGAGAGGACAAACACGTAACTAGAGCAAGGAAACCTTTTTTGGTTTGAAAATGCTGATTTGTCAAAACTAAAACTTGTTTTTTACAAAAATTTAGCCAGGAAGGTTTCTGGGGGGTGGGCTCCAGGATGAAATCTCAGGGCAAGGGGTGGAAGGACGAGAGAGCGAGGAATGAGTCTCTCTCATATATTTTTTTTTTTTCTCCAAAAATTTCAAAGCGTTCCTTATTCCGATGAGGAATACAAACAAATTCCAAAACCTCAATCTTTTGCAACACAGAATTCTAACTTTCCTACATGTCCAGGTGTTAGTGACATCACTTAGCACACTGCTGGAAGGTGCTTGGACACTGTGGTGAGGAGCGTGATATAAGAACCAATCTAGATTCGGTCTCCTGTTCAAGATCTCTCTTGCCATGGAATTGGCTTCTTCAGAGGCAAAAGGAATTCTTGATTTAGCTCAGAGGCACAGACCCTGGCAGCCATAGGAATGAGCACTGAGCATTTAAAGGATAGGATGTCAACCTTTATAACTCCTGTCCTGTATTGTCGTCTAATAAAGACATCAATTTAAACCCCTTTCAAGTGGCAATTACCTGACTAAAATGCAGTAAGGATCTTCGAACTTGGCATTAAAATTAACATGACTGGCTTTTAATTAATAGCCCCAGCCTGAAAGGATATTGTACCTTCTAAGCCAGAGGAGTGGCAGCACGATCGCACATGCAGATAGGACAAGATTAGGGTAGTCAATTCGCCACTGAGGGTATGTCTACACTGCAGTTACGCCCCGATCCCCGCAAGTAGCCCTTGTCAGGTCACTCGGGCTCATGGGTCGGACAGGGCGTGGGGGGTGTAAAATCGTAGCGTATGTGGGGTCCCAGAGCTCGGGCTGCAACCTGAGCCCGAATGTCTGCACTGCAATTTTACAGCCCCACGAGCCCGAGTCAGCTGACATGGGCCAACTGCAGGGTTTAATTGTAGTGTGGACATGGGGGTAGCGAGGAGTTCCCAGCCTGCTGACAGGATGCAGGGCTCAAAGCATTCTCTCTCTCTCTCTCTCTCTCTCTCAGGTGCTTGGTTGGCTGGTTCTTGTTCACTTGCTCAGGGACTAACTGGTCGCTGTATCTGAAGTCAGGAAGGAATTTCCCCCTATGTCTGGTTGGCAGCGACCGTGGGGTATTTTTTGCTCTCCTCTGCAGCATGTGTTGTGGGATTATCTGGCTCTATCTCTCCTAATCAATGCTCTGTCTTTGCAGGGGCCTCTGGCCCTGGTGTACCTCGGCTGTGCCTGTTCTCTGCGTGTGGCACATCTTTGTCTCGTCTCCGGTGGGCTGCGATACTTTGGTCTGAATCTGGAGGTTGGGCTCAGTGCAGAGGTGGCTGGGTGCAGCTGAAGAAGCTGCCATACCCAGGAGTGCAGAACTGACTCTAAATTGGAGTATTGCCCTGTAGAGACCTAACCTGCACGATGCGGCTCCCGGTTAAACGGGGCAGCCTGAGTCTGCCAGGGTGCCCGGGGCTTTGGAATCCGTGGGTGAACTCTGCGCTGAGAGATGCGAGGCCTGTTGACCTGTCTGTCTAGGCAGAGCAAGGAACATGGTTGAGAGCAGCAGTAAAACCAGTCACCACCTGCTGCCCTCCTGGAGGGAGTGGAGGGGTCTCTCTCTGCACCATCTGCTCAGGGCTGAGCAGTGCCCATTGCAGTGGTAGCTGTGTCAAGAACTGAGCTGAGAACCCACCATATCCCCTTGGCAGGCCCCTTCCAGCTTGGCTTAGATCATTTGTAGGTTCTCCTGGGAGTAGGGTGACCAGATGTCCCGATTTTATAGGGACAGTCCCGATTTTTGGGTCTTTTTCTTATATAGGCTCCTATTACCCCCCCATCCCCTGTCCTGATTTTTCACACTTGCTGTCTGGTCATCCTACCTGGGAGCAGCCTGCAGGGCTCCTGCAAAGGTGCTTTCTTGCACCAAACACCTTCCTCCTCGGTCCCCTATTCCCTGGTTACTCCCCCTGCCTTCCTGTGCACGCACGGCTTGGGGCTTGCTGGCAAGCTGCTTTTCAGCAGCAGAGAAGCCAAGTGTCTGACCCCTATATGGGAGTATGCCAGTGCAGTTCCCCCCCTCCCCCCAAAGACAAAGAATGCCTGGAGCGTTTCTCAGGAGGGCGGCTCCATCCGAGGCCTCCTGGAGGGAAAGCTGCAAAGATCCAGAGAGTGTCTTTCATCAGGAGTGGGGGGAGAGACACAGGCCGAGAGCAATTTATATTTAACCACGGCAAAACAAAATCCTGCATTCAGCAAGAGCCAATTTCCCTTCAGACTGGGGGGGGGGGAGAAAAAATTGTACTTCAAATTGGTGCTTCCAGTGCCAATTTTATTGACAAAATACAATAAAAAGTCCCTTTATTTTATGTATTTGTTATGGTTGGGGGTGGGAGGGAATAAAACGCCCTGTGGATTTTTATTCCACAAACGGAGATGGCTGGGTAATGACAGGAATTCATAACATCGCCAGGGCTTGTAAGACACTTGGGTTTCCTGTGTAACCTTTTAGGGTAGGTTCACATTGCAGCTGGGAGGTGCTACCTCTGCTTGAGCTAGCACCCAAAAATAGCAGTGGTACCAGTGGCAGCTCAAGTCCAATCCCACCCAACCCTGTGGGTACAGAGAGCGCCCCCACCCAGGCTCCCGCGACTCAACTGCTATTTTTAACCCCGCGCTCCAGCAGAGCTAGCGCGTGTATGTCTAGCAGAGCTACCGGCGCCCCGCAGGGGATCGGTGTCAGAGCTGCAGTTAGAACTCTGGGCTCCCTGTTTTCCCAGCTGCTCTCTTAGCAGGCCTTCCCGCCCCTTTCCAAAGCTGCATTGGCAGACTGGGGAATCGTAAAATCTGCAGTGGTACAGGGAAGCCAGCAGCCCTTCATAAAGTGTCACTGATGTGGAAATACAGGATCAAATGAGTAGCAATTCGTAAGTCACCGCTTGACAGAACAAAACCCTCTACCGAGGAATTAAAACCATAAATATCCTACCGGGCCCTTTCCGGTTAACATGCTCCTGACATCTGGAATGGCAGCTCGCTGGAACCTATCTGCTGTCAAAGAGCTGTTGCAATTAAGTCGTGCGTGCAAATGGGAGAAGGGGGAAACAATTTTTTAAGTGACTTGGCAGGTGATGAAAAACCAAAATACCTTTTTTTCTATTAACGCTGGCAAATTTCCCTTAAAAGGACTGGGTTAGAGACCAAGTTAATTGTCGGAGTCACTCGGCTGGCTCCTCTTCTCCTTGGGGGCAGAGCAGTGGTGGAAGTTCTATGGTTGAGTTCCCACTTAGCTTCCCTTCGAAGTTCTGCCGCCGTAATATTTAACGCTTTCCGGGCCCTGCTTCACTCCAATGTCCTTCGCAAGCTGTGGAGGAAACACAAGAGCTGAGCGAATAGCTGGGTTGGTTTTTTTGGTTCGCGGGCAAGTCCAAAGAATCAACATAACGTTTCAGCTTGAACACAATGTTTCGTTTCCATTTTCAGCATTTTATCTTTTTTATTGTTGAATGAAATTGATGGAAATTTTGAAAGGAAAAGCTGTTTCTAGTTGAAATGAAATGTTTTGACTGTGAAAGTTTTTGGGGTGGGGGGAAGAGTTAACGCAAAGATTTTGGCAAAACCGGCATGAATCTGCAAAACATTTTGGTGTCACCAAATCTGTATTTTTTTTTTTTTGCTGGAAAAAAAAAATCACCCAACTCTATGCAATGCTACTGAAATGCAGCCATCTCTGGGTAGCAGACGAGACATTTGGCAAGGCACTGCCGGGATTTTGCATTCATCCAGGAGGGACAGGACCTGGTTTGGTTTTTGTTTTACTTAGAAGCTTGTCTGAGAGATCCAGTGAGTGCACTTTCTGGAACTCTGTTTTCTTATGCTGGAAAGATGAAGGATGGAGGCACCCTCATCTGGATTTGAACCTCTGGACCCAAGACAAGTGGATATTTCCTACACTTGAAAGTTAATGCAGATCAAGGTAGGGTGTGAATTTTAAGTGCAATGGCTGCTCCTAAATAACTCGGGAGTGTCCACACTTTTGTTCCGATTTATCTTAGCACACTGTTATGCTGGAATAAGGCTGTCTGCACATGGAGTTAAGCAGGAACAACTCTATGTAGACATCTCTATCATGTACCAGAGAGGAAAGGACAGCAGCTTGTGATGTCAAATGTGGCCCTATCCAATAATGCAATGACAGAACTTCATGCTCCCATCACCACTTCCATCTGAGGGGGTCTCCACGTGCATGGCAGATGTTAACTTCTTCACAGAGGCATGGAGAAAGGAAGTGACTTGCCAAGGTCATGCAGGAGGCCAGTGGCAGAGGAAGGAGCATAATCTAGAACATTTATTTCTGTGGGCTAGCTGCAGTTTCCCTCCTTCAAATCAGCTGGTATTCTCCACCGCTTGCCCAGGCTGGGAACTGGCAGAACAGCCTGCCCACGAACCATCTCCCCGCTTCATCTACCCCATCCCTTAACCTGAAGATTTCAGACACCTCAGTGAGCCATGGCTAACCGTGGTTCTGAGTTCTTTAAAATTCCACCTGCCCTGCAGCATGAATTCCATTGACTAACACTGAGTTCCTGTCTAAATGGAGAAGAGTATGCTCGAACATATGCACGTGCACTTCCGGCAGGGCAGGTGGAATTATAAGGCTACAGTAGACAGCATCTGCATCTCCTCGACATAGACAAATGCTGCAGAAATTTTGTTTGGAAATGTTCATTTGAATTCCACGTGTCTGTTTGGCGCTGTCATATCTGTTCTCCTTTCTTTGCTGTTCGCACAGGTGGCGGATCTCAATGCAATTTGGAATTTTTTTTGGATTTACTGGCAGTGGCAGAGCAAAGAAACACACACACTGTGATCTTAAGGAGATGACTTTTGTTGTGTTTGGGTTTTTTTAATTCCCCCCCCCCCCCCCCAGAATGAATGCTGTGCATGTGGAGAAACAGAATTACTAGTGGGTGGGTGAGTATGTGTGTGTGTGTGGGGGGGGGGTTTGTTTACACCAATACTTGGCTAGTTTCCATATGCACGTGCATTTTCAGGCAAATAATTGTATGTGGTGATTGCAATTCATTGTTCTCCTCAATCGTCTAATCAGAAGGCAGAAGTAATACCATGTGACTTAAGCAACCAATCAAATTCCAGGAATGATGACTAGCAGATAGTCAATCTCTGCCCAAGATTTTCAAAAGTGCTTTAAGGACTTTGGGTGCCTCAGTGTTTGACTGTCCAACCTGAGATGCCTTAAAGGGGCCTGATTTTCAGAGAGCAGGTGCTGAGCACTTCCTGCAAATTGGGTCCTTTTTTCAAGGTGACCCAAACTGAGCCCCCCAAAACCACTAGTCACTTTTGGCCAAGATTTTTCAAAGTGAATCGTTCACGATCCCACCGGCAGTGAGTTCTTCATCCAGGCTGTTCAGTGAATCCGCTCTTTTCTCCGGAGTCAGCGGATTCGTGCTCTTAAGGGCCATTCCTGCTCACCTGAGTGAGCATTGCTCGTCTGGCCGTGAGCACAGCCGGGGCCCGATGGTCTAAAGGCAGCCTCCTTTCCTGTCTCCTTGCTGAGAACTGACAGCGTCGTTCAAGGAGAACCAAGGAGACTCTTGCTGCGGAGATAAAGGCAGTAACAGATGAGCCGTCGTTTCTGGAAGAGATGGGCATTTGGAGTCCACAGGATCATCATTCAGCATAAGAAATCTCTTGCCAGTGGCTTTATGGGTTTCTTGCAGCCAAGATAAGCCCGAGACCATCCTAGGAACAAATGAAGGGCTGCAGTATCAATCTGAGCTGGTTCTTTCCATTCTCATCAGGGGGCAGCTCCCCCTTGCCTGTCTCCCCACAGCCTCGCTTTCAGCAATGGAGAACTACAACCAAAATGCCTGGGGCATGGGGAGGGTCAGCCATTTCCCATGTTAGACTTTGCTAATCGGTTCTGCCTCTTTAAGGGAGGCTGCAGCAGCCTCTTCCTCCTGCCCAGGTTGCTACTGTAGATACCAAAACACATGAGCCTTTGCATAGGAAGCTTTCCAGTGAAAGCCAAGTCCCGCCCAAGTCTCACAGGTGCTTAGTGCTTTCCCCTGTGCAGATGGGGAAACTGAGGCACATCAGTGGTTTGCCTGAGGTCGCCTGACAAGTGGCTGGCCAGGCAGGGAGTCAAACTCCAGAGTCCTGATCTCCAGCTTCTTGGCCTTGCCACTAGACCACCTGAAGGAGATGAGGGAAGTGTGCCGAGATGGGGCCAGGAGTGGGGGGAAAAACCAGGAGTGTCCTTATTTATTGTAATGGTGTAATGATCTTAAAGCCCTGCTCAAGGATAGCAACACCAGTAACGAATACCCAAGCGGTTCCTCAGCGTCTGTGTCTGTCTGCGCTTCCCACAAGAACAAGCGCTAAGCATCTACAACACTCGGCAGGATTTTGTTTCCTTTGCAAATACTAATATGCTTCGACGTTGACAGTAGCCCCACCTAGCTTGTCGAGGGTGTTAGTGTTGCATTATTCTGGGCAACTGTTTTGTTTCTCTTAGCCCGGTCAGTAATTTCAGACCAATCTGCAGAGGCGAAGTGGTGGGAGGTGAGTTTGAATCCTCAACTCTGCCTGTAGCTCACTTAAGGGAGAACCTCATGGGGGGCTGTTGCCCAGCTCACAGCAGGTAAAATTCTGCTAGCTCTTTCCACATATCTTACTAGCCTGGGTGGGAGCTCTCAAGGAAGATCCGTTCTGCTCTCCAAGCCAGTTGCAAGAAACCATCACCTCCAGATTTAGCGGGGAAATCGGTGCTCATTTTGTAAATGAGCCAAGACACCAACTCCACCTTCCAGTAAATGTCTGGGATCCCTTCTAGTCTTGAACCAAGCTCTGGCCAGCCACAGCACGTCCGAGGTTTTAATAGCTGCTAACAAGGAGACCACCTTATTCAGGGATGGGATGTCTTGAGGGAGGGGGCTACTGCTGTGTGTCTCTGGAGTCTGGAATTGAATAGATTGAAGCTCTGCTTTGAGGTGAAGAACCATCTGCTTTTATGAAACTAACTGGTCCTCTCCCCCAGAATTCCCCCAGTCCTGTCTCCTTGGTCTTGTGCAAAGCTTTCCAGGGCTTTCCCTACCTCGCTTGTTTCAAAGCTCTGGTCAGGACTACTGAGGTTGATCTAGGAAGCTGCAGCAGTGATGGTGGTGCACACGCCTATCCCGTGGAGATCCAGCTTGAAACGCTCGTGGAGGCAAAAAACGTTCCCGCAAACTGAAATACAGTTTGGGTCACCTCCTAGCCCCTCAGCGGTTTGCATGGCAGAGTGCAGCAGATGGAGAATTGGTAGCCTCTGCAAAAGAACCCGGACTATAGTGGGTCAGGACTGAAATATCTTGGCAGAGTTCTACCGTCATGTTTATTGCACAGTGCCTGGTTATTTATAAGAGTGCTATAAATCTCTTCTACATACTACTAAATGTACCCAATATTCCTTCTGAAAACGACTGTTCAGCTGCATACGAGAACTCCCTACAAACTCCTGCTTGGGCTACCCTTGACCAGTCATTATCACCTAGCTGCGTCCTCCACAAAATACTGCCTGTCTGTCTCCTATTCCTAAGCAGCCATGGCGGTAGATGGGAACAGTCAGGACCTGTAATTCTCCCCAGGTGTGGCTTCCGCAGAAGTAGCAATGATGGAAGCCTTAGCTAGGGCTCAGGAGGTATCTCACTACCATCACGTCTACCCCTGTTCCAAGAGATCTCCAGCTTTCCTGTGCTAGGTTTCAAAATCCAAGGCCACAACTCCACGGAATGCTTTTCCTAAGAGCTATTCTCAGATGCAGGGCCCTGGCTTTCGTGAGCAGGAAGCAGTGTGTGGGCTGCAAAAAAAGCTGCTCTCACGAGCTGTTGGTGAGGTGTCACATCTGGGAGCTCTCTCTCTCCAGGCTGCAGCTTAATATGTGCAAGAAGCTTCCGAACAGCAGCCGCATCTGTTCCTGGAAGTTTATGGGTGTCCTACAGCAAATAGGCTCCCCTGGGAAAGATGGCTACGCAGATGGAGGCACTTTGTTTGTAATGACTGGAATACTGCGACAACAGTTATGATGAAAGGAATAAACAGCATTGATGGTTTTGTCTTATTTAACGCTGACATCCTGAGGTCAAACTGTTGATCTCTGAGGAATACTCGAAAGCATTAGTCAAACGCAGAATCTTCTGCCTTGTAGTTCTGCTGCATGATTTATAAACCACAGGGGTAAAAAGAAGTTGTTTCTCTCCTCTCAAACTGCTAGAGAATATTTAGACCTCCTAGGTTTCTCGTTATGTTCTCCTGTGCATTTTAACTTGAGTTTTCTGTGAACATGAAAGCATGGATGCTTTGTCCTCTTGGGAGCAGACTGACTGGGGGCTTTCTGAATATTATGTAGGATTTGCCATGCTGCATTGTACCGTATCTGCTTGCTAGCTATTCCAATAATGTGGATGCATTTACTTGCAATATATATTACTCAGCCACTAGGTGTCTCTATGCAGCACAGAGTTCCGAGCAGGCAGTGGTCCTTGGTAAACAAAGCAGACCAAGCTGGAACTCAAACTGTGTGGAAGCACATTTGTGTGCCTCTAGTTTTTGGTACTGAGCATCTCCTGTTTGATAGACTGGTTCCATATATTGTAACAAATACCTGATCCTTCAGGAGAAAGATGGGGAAAATACCTACAAGGGACCCAGTAAGTTGTGCAACTCTACATAGAAGGCAAACATTGCCATGTGGGTTTAAGAAGGAATCAGCTTAGTCTGAAGCATGAGCTTTTGATTTTTTTTTTGTCTTCCCTCGCTACCCCACCTTTAACTTTCACAGCTACAGTGTTGCTAGAGGTGGGACCATGTTGCCAAATTCAGATCTGGATTTTAAGCCTTCATTTCCAAAGGTGTGTGGTGTTTAGACCATTATAAGAGATGGAGGCTAATGCCGACATTCAGATCCTGATCAAGGTTTGGATTTTGCATCCCCTGCTTCCACATAAAGTTAGAAAAAGGTTTGGATGCAGCATTTGAAGTCAAGCCCATCTCAGTTAGTGTCATGGAAATCTCCGGTCCTCTTAGAAATCCACACCATGGTAAGCTCTCCTCAAGCTCCCTCCCCGACTACTGTAGGATTGTATACTCCCCATCGCCACATATCTATCCCCCACCTGGGCCACATGCAGCCTGCCTGTCTGCCTTCACTAGCCTACGGCCGAAGGAGTTCATGCAGCTCTCTGGCCCTTGTTGAGCCATGTGGCTCAGGCGTGCAACTGGTTTGGGACAGGGCAGTTGACCAGTTACTCTCTCTGCTACAGGCTGCCGGGATCACAGTCTGACCAGACCAGAGACAGAGAATCTTTTAAAGGACTAAAGCTACCGCTGGCATTTGGAAGGGAGATGTGGATTGTCTTTCCCCACGGTGGCCAAACACCCAGGGTCCAGAGGAGTGGAAGGTGCTGGGGCTAATATTGGCATTGTCACATTTTCACTCGGAGACCTAACTTTGTTCACTGTGACTGTATTGGGTGAACATAGGCCCGCGTCGTTTACTGAAAGCCCAGTTTTTGGTAAATTATACAACTTTGACAAATTTGAAATAGATTTTTTTTTTTTTAAAAGTACTACAATTTTGTTTTCCCTCCTTCCCCACTCTCCCCCAAAAAGAGAGTTGACCGATCGTGGCTTAGAGCATCTGTTTTTCTGTGTGTGTACCGTGCGTAGTCCAATGAGGTCTTGGCCCATGACTGGGATTTCCCTAGGCAATATTCCCCATGTAAATATTAATAAGCACAGTGTAAACGGTAAGGTGGCTTTCCAGGTGTGTAACAGTTTGGCAAACTCTGTTAGCCCTGTGTGTCCAGAACACTTTAAAATTTCAGATTTAGCCCTATCCCCTTTAGAGAGAGAGAGAGAGAGCTTGAAGTTTTGACTCTCCTGAGGTCTGTAATGATCCGTGTGAGGAGTTATCTCTGGCTGAATCTTCGCTTAACACCCATCTTGGTGGTGGTTTGCTGCCGATGTCACTCACAAGTTGATAATGATCAAGAAGGATTCAGGACTTTGTGTTCCCCACGTGCTCTGGGCACCACACCTGTCGTCTTGGGCTTTTTAAAAATTCTTAATAATTTGTGATCGGGAGCCATTTCTTGCTCATAAGTCACTGACTGCACTGGCTGGCCACAGTGAGAGCACGTGCTAGGTACGTTTTCCTAATGCAGGGCTGCCAATCTGCTCCGATCTGCTCTTGAGTGCTCCTTGCTAGTCTATTCACAGCCCCTCTTCTACCCCCAAAACAGCTCTGCCAATGCAACTCAGTTCAGACCTGCAGTGTCCCCTGCTATTCTAGTCCTGAGTTCTACCAAGACACTTAAATTGTATCTGTAGTATGATTTTCCCCCCATCCAACCCTTGCCGAGGTGACTATGGAGCTGAATTTCAGGTGACCCTGGACTCGCTCCTGGTTTTGGATGGGGACCAGACAAAGCCAAGAAACTTTGAACTGGAGCCAGGTAAAACTCTCTTGTTTCAACTGAGTGTCACTTATAATGTAGGGTTCCTTTGAACCCAGATTCAAAGTAGTGACCCCCATGCAAACTAGAACTTGGAGATAGGTTCACGCAGGTCCCTGACAACCCAGGCTGCTGAGTTTTATCTGGTTCTAACCAGCTGTTTTGCCTGGAAGAAGAAAAGCAGGTAAATCTCTCTCACTGGATTTTTTTTTTTTTTTAAATCTGCTGCTGCTGCCTAACTCAAGTCCTTCAATGAGACAAAACTGTTCATATTCAGAAATCAATCTCTTTTTGGAATGCGTCGTCCTTGATTTCCCTCTCCCCCAATTGTATTTGCAACCTGTTCTGTTTTGGACAAATGAAGCAGAAAACAGGTTTAAAAACTCAGAAATACAGCAGTTGCACAAGTTTAATAATCCATAATATGCCAATGAAGGGCTTGAACCAAAACTCTGGTTCCAAATCCACCTAGGCCTGGGGAAAATTTGTAGCGAGAACTCAGGGGGTCTGAATTTTATGGCTTTCCTCTATAAACACAATTTATGGCTTAAGGTCCACGTTTATCTTTGTAAACACGTTTGCACGTGTTTTTGCAAAGTGTTTCTCTTCCCTTTTGAATCTTGTTGGATTTAAGTTGTACAATAGAACCCAAAAGGTCAGTCTGAGACAAGGGCCCATCTGCTCAATGCCCTATGTATACAATTGGGTTTGTTTATACTACAATATTTTTAAAACCTACCAAATGTTTGTTCCAGGTTACAAATAATTAAACAAGATTCAAACAGGAAGAGAGATACTCTTCTAAGGACCTGCAAACCTTTTTTATTAAGGAGGTGAGCATGTGGAGAGCTGACGTGGTATTTCTCAACAAAGAAACATCACATTTTTTTCACCACAAATGCTGATTCATCAAAACTGAAACTGTTTGTTTGCAAAATAGGGTGGGTTTTGACAAATCTCCTGATGCAAGAAATTATTGGAAAAAAATTGAAATATCCTATTTTTATGTTTTTGAACCAGAAAGTGTCAGGGTTGTTCAAGTCAAAAACAACTTTTTGTTTCAAAATGTAAGTAAATTTAGACGAAAAACATTTTGAAACATCAAATCAAAACATTTTGATTGGCCCAGATAAAAATATTTCACAAACCAATGGACTGGGAGGGCAAAAAATGGGATTTAGACTTTTTAACCCAATTTGGGATGGGGGAATTTTTTTATATTGAAAGTTTTGGGGGCTGGGAAATCCTTTTCCCACCCAGCCCTTAACCTGGCATGGAGTGTCTGCCCATGAACTCAAAGTACTTGTCTGTCCTTCATCTAGACGCGAGTTTGTACTTTGATCCTAGCTGTGAGTTCAACTCAGTCTCGGCCCCAAAGAACTTACAGACAAATGGTGGGGAATTGAGGCAGAGAGAGACTACAGGACGTGCCCAGTGTCACACAGAAAATTGTGGCAGAGCTGTGAACTGACCCTGTCCCTTAACAGTGTTCCTTCCTCCACAATTGCTGCTATTATCTTTTGCAGGACCGTCTCCTGTGCCATTTTTAATGCCACTAAATGCGTGTTAGTTTCCTGGCTTTGGTATTGTCGGTTGTAGGATGGCTGTAATGACGGTTGGGGGTTTCCTTTTTATTCTGATTGTATTTTGAATAACCGTATAGCACCCAGAGGGGCACTTTATAAATGGAATATTTTTATTATTTTATTAATAGTCTCAAACCAGGCACCCAGATCAGAAACTCCTTTTCTTCCCCAACCCCTTGAATTCATTGGAAATTCAAATCTGGCTCCAACTATACAACAGACACAGAGCAGAACAGCAAACCCCAGCAGCCCTAAGGTTTGAAAAACTCCATTTTCTGATCAGAAGCTGGCTCTGAATTCTAATTATAATGATTATCAGTGTTTACATTCCTCTGCATTTTCCAGCATCCATCCACATTAAACGTCCCTTGCAAAGCTGACAACAAGGGTGTGGAAGATCTGACAGTCGCTTCCATTCAGTAACATAATAATCAGCTTCCCCGCCGTGCGAGATGCATCTCCTGCAGCGAAGGAAGCGACTGCAGGAACCCACACACAGCTGTGATGCTCTGGCATACAGCAGAGCCAGAGACAATGTGGGCAGGTGGGGGTACCTAGCACAGAGTTGCTGCTTGAGGGACAGGCTAGCTACTGAAGCAGCTTGGTAGAGCTGGTCAGAAAAGGGGGTTTTTATGTGTTGAAAATGTCAACTTTTAATTAAAAAAAGAGACTCCCTTTTGGGGGGAACTGAAATAGGTTTTTTTTTTTTTTTGGTTTTCCTAACGAAAAACTGGAAATTGCTGAGAAATTTCTGCCAAAAGTTTCACTTGCTCGAAACCCCCAACTATCTATCTGATTTGGGGCAGTTTCAGCAGACTTTCCCGCCAGTCCTAGAGTTCAGTCGGTTGTGATCAGTTTGTTGTCCTGGAAGATCTCTTGGCCTCAGTTGTACGTTCTTAAAGATAATGCCTGGCCCTCCAAAGGAGGTTTAGGCCAAGCACATCCAAGTTAGGGTGCTAATCTGAGCTCTTGGAGCAAAAGGGGAATCCGATCTTCCTTCAGCCACTCCAATTGTTATAATGGTTTATGAACCTGATTCAAAACCCGCTGAAGTTAATGGAAAGGCTTGCTTTGGATCAAGCCCGTAGCGAGATGGAAATGCACCGGAGACCCACCAAACTCATTGCACACAGGTCACCTGGCAGTGGCCAGATGGTAATTCAGTCCCTAACAGCACTGGCTCTGTATCCCCTCTGCCAGGCAGCCTCTCTCCAGCTCTGATCTCGATAACCTAAGTTCAACACCAGCATTCCTTGTGTCTGTCGCCTTCCACGTCCAATAATAACGTACAGCACTGCTTGGGAAAATCCTAGCAGAACGATGGACTTTCTGCCTTGCTATGAGGCTTCATGGCTGGTCTGCACCCACTGGCGAAGGAATTCTCTGGGGAGAAGGCTATTGTCCAGGGGCCGGAAGCTGACAGCAGCAAGCAGGAAATCGAAAGCTGTATCCCAGAGGGAGGGTGAGCAGTAGGTATATGGGATCTGAAGGAACAAGATTAGGTTTCAGCGAAGTGCGCGCACTGACCTATAGAGCACTGGTTTTCAAACTGTGGGTCACGACCCAGTACTGGGCCGCAGAATGGAAGGCACTGGGTCATGGCAGCTCCGGTCAGCACCGCCAACCAGGCCATTAAAAGACCCGTAGGCGGTGTTGCCTGGCTAAGGCAGGCTAATCCCTACCCATTCTGGCACTGCGCTGCGCCCTGGAAGTGGCCAGCAGCAGGTCCGGCTCCTAGGCAGAAGGGCCACAGGGCTCCGCGCGCTGCCCCCGCCCCGAGCCCTGGCTATGCACTCCCATTGGCTGGTTCTCGGCCAATGGGAGCTGGGGGGGTGGGGAAGTGCCTGCGGGCCAGGGCCGGCTCCAGGGTTTTGGCCGCCCCAAGCAGCCAAACAAAAACAACAAAAAAAGAAACAAACACACCAAAAAAAAAGCCGCGATGGCGATCTGCGGCGGCAATTCGGCGGGAGGTCCTTCGCTCCGAGCAGGAGTGAGGGACCGTCCGCCGAGTTGCCGCTGAACAGCTGGACGTGCCGCCCCTCTCCGAAGTGGCCGCCCCAAGCACCTGCTTGGTAAGCTGGTGCCTGGAGCCGGCCCTGCTGCGGGCAAGATCCGCGCGGAGCTGCTTGCATGACTCCGCCTAGGAGCCGGACCTCCTGCTGGCCACTTCCAGGGTGCAGCGCAGTCTCCGGTGCCAGGACAAGTGGGAAGCCTGCCTCTGCACCCCAGCTGTGCTGCTGATGGGAGCCACCAGAGGTAAGCACATGCCCCACCCCTGAGCCCCCCCCAAACCAGGAGCCCCCTACTGCACCCCAAAGCGCTCATCCCCAGTCCCACCTGAGAGCCAGCACCCAGAGCCCTGACCCCCTCCCGCATCCCCACCCCCTGCCCCAGCCAGAGCCCCCTCCCACACCCTGAACCCCTCATCCCTGGCCCCACCCCGCAGCCCTCACCCCTGCACTCCAACCCTCTGCCCCAGCCCGGAGCCCCTCCCAAACCACTCATCTCCAGCTCCGCTGGGTCGCGGTCATCAACAATTTTCTTCAACTGGGTCCCCAGAAAAAAAGTTTGAATACCATTGCTCTAGAGGAAATGGTGCCATGTGTATGGAAAGTGGCTTGGAGTCAGGCAGGGTGGGGGTGGGAGTGGGGGAGGGACTTCAAGGGGATAAAGACAGAGAGAGATTTCCAGCCCTT
This sequence comes from Terrapene triunguis, assembly GCF_002925995.2. NCBI lineage: Eukaryota > Metazoa > Chordata > Testudines > Emydidae > Terrapene > Terrapene triunguis. Next base: position 6,989,439 of record NW_020664725.1, read on the forward strand.
CCGGGAGGGATGCCAGGAATCAAGGCCAGAAATCCAGGGAACGGGGCCAGGACAGGGTTATTGTAATCCCTTGAAGGATTCATTTGCCAGCTACAAAAGCAAAAGAAAGCAGCACCCTGAAATGGAGACTAGCTATTTTGCAGCAATTAGCTGTTGGTGCCGGCTGCTGCTATTGGAGGCGATCCAAGGCAGAGCAGAGGCAAAGGGAGGACAAGTGCCCAGGTTGTGTCTGGGTGGGGTTGCTTCATCACACATCGGAGCTGGTGGCTCTGGGATTCATGCAAGATCTTCTCTGAATGCTGTCCAAGCCAGCAAACTCCCTAGGATGGAGGGGCCAGTTCTGTCTCATTTCATTGCACTAGGTGCATTAGAGTAGTTTGATTGTTGCCTGCCTCTCAAGCACCCGGATCAGACTGCAGGTCCATCAAATCCACCTCATGGTAGCCATATCTTCCCAAAGGGGCAGGGAGAGTGCATCCAAAATCAGAGGGAACCTGAAATAAATACATGGGATCAGCTTTAGTGAATGCACCCAGCCATGCCGCGTAAGCGCACCGAACTCCCCAAAGCTGTCCTGACTCCTGGCAGCTGCACAGTTTGCATCGAGACCCAGAAGCCAAACATCCCTGGGGGTGTGTGAGTCCTGGCCCATCTCCAGTCCTGTCCCAGAATGAAGTGGGCCCCCTGAGAAAGCTGGCTCCAAAGTCATGGCCGGGCACATGGAGGAATTTGTACCAGAATAATCGCAATGAGGCCATGAGAAAATGGCTGACATCCTGCTTCTCATCCCTTTTCAGCTGCTTCTCCTCAGGCCACCAGGCTGCAGAGCGGGAAGAGCCTTCCCAAGGGCTTAGCAGATCCTGCCAACCCGAGCGGCTTTTCAGACAATAAAACAGTCACCCGAGTAGAAAGAAACCACAGCAAGAGTGCCTGGCTTTGGGAGGGAGCGGTCACTGACCCGGTCTGCAAAGCTACACTGAATTCTTTCTTTCCTTGGGTATCTGGGTGCATGAGAAATCTTGTGCAGTGCAGGCAGCCACTTATTCCATGGCTGCTTAGGCCAGTCCCAGCTTACTGAGGGCCCCAGACACACTGAAGACTGGGCATTGGAGCTAAGGAGGACCACTGTCTCTCTCCAAATAACATTCACCCTTGGATTGGTGACTAGTATTGTCCTGTGCCCTGCAAACCCTCCAAGAACAGGACAAGTAAGGAGGCGCGCATGCACATTGCGGTGTGTGGTCTTTGTACACAAGCGTGTGCCTCTTTGGTGCTCTATGCATGGGAACTAGTGCATGCTTTTTGCGTGTCTGCGCATGTTTGGCTGTTTGTGTGTGCATCCATGTGCCTCTGGTGCTGTGGGTGTTTGTGTGGGGATGGGGGCAGGACGTGGCAGATGAAGGGGAGGGTGATGTCTGGAGTCTCTTCTTTTACAGAAAGTGAAAAATCAATCCTTGACCTTTAAAGGAGTTTATGAATTCCTGGCTTAGGGATCGATGCTCATTGATTTTTGTGTGTCGGCGTGGGCTCCCCATGTACACGATCCAGTGATGAAAGCTATGTTTGCTGAGCTTGGAGCAGGCAGAAGGAGGTGCCATTTCCAGCCAGCTGCCAGGAGTAAAACGTGGGGTTTTTCTCTTTTTTCTGTTGCTCCACGGCAGCCGTGAACCCAGGGGCCAAGGCCGGCCGGGCGGAACTGATGGAGTTGTAAAGCCGTCTGGGATTTTAAAAGGATCAACAACTTAGGAATCTTTCGAAAGGGCAGCAGCAAGAATTACGTGTGTGTGCGCGCGCATGCGTTCATCCCTCCCCACCTGTCTGCGTGCTAAAGTTGCTCTCTATCAGCTCACACAGTGTTTGGCAAAATACTCCTTCCCCATGTCCCTGCTCCAGAAACCCGCAGAGCCCGGCTCGGTACTGCAAGTTCAGTATTGTCAAAACTAGCTCGTTAAGAGGGCTGGGAGAAGAAGCTACTGTGATCTGTTGTGGGAAGACCCTCCCCGGGTTGTTCACGAGCTAAGCCTACTTCACTGGGCACTGTGGGATATTGACATCTGCTTCATATGCACTTCCCATGGAGAAGGTGCCTGAGGGGGTTGTAGACAGTGGGTCAGTGTTTGGCTCTCTTCCTCTTCTGGACAGTGTTGAAGGAAAGGAGAATACTGCCATTTTGCTCTACCTTCATGCATGCAGTCCTGGGCTGATTTTTTCCCCCACCCCCAAGACCCTATGTGAACAGGTGTGTGGTAACATGTAGCTGTCTCCATGCCTATAACTGGTTCTGCTTACCTGCATGTAACCATGACATGCATCCCCTACCACCTGTGACTAGGAATGTGATTCCTGAGCCGCCCACTGATGACCGAGTCTAGTAGGCCCAGTCCTTCCAAGGGGAGCAATAGGGGCAAAAAAACTAACTTGTTTCAAGACTGAGCTTGAGCAGTGTATGGAGGGGATGGTGTGATGAGGTTGCCTAGAATGGCATATGGCCCGTCCGCGACTGCTAGTAGTGAATATCTACAGTGGCTGGTGATGGGACACTAGATGGGGAGGGCTCTGAGTCACATGCTCAGGGCCTAACTGACTGCCATATTTGGGGTTGGGCAGGAATTTCCCCCCCCCCCCAGGTTAGATTGGCAGATACCCTGGAGGGTTTTCACCTTCCTTTGCAGTGTGGGGCATGGGTCATTGGCTGGTTGGAAGTAGAGTAAATGATTAATCCTCTGTAACTTGAAGTCTTAAAATCAAGGCGTGAGGACTATTCAGTAACTCAGCCAGAGGTTAGGGGCCCATTACAGGAGTGGGTGGGGGAGGTTCTGGGGGAGGTTCTGTGGCCTGCAATGTGTAGGAGGTCAGACTAGATGATCATGATGGTCCCTCTGGCCTTCAAGTCTATGAGAATAGTGGATTGGAAGGCATGTGTGTGGATGGGCTGCAGGACCCCTCCAAATGCAGGTCCCTGTCCAGTCTCATAGACCTAAGGTCTCCACAGGCTGGGTGAATGGCCAGAGAGGAGAGTCCGGTTAGGCCAGGTCAGTTGTGTACAGGCCTACTCAACCTTACTATGGCAAGCCCATTCCAGGAGATCTTCCAGATGTAGGCGTCTTAGGTCCCCTCAACACAAGAGCATGGGTGGGCAGGGAAGGGCTGATGCCAACTCCTTCCAGTGCTCTAGGTTTCCTGTTGCAGGCTGGGGCATGAAGGTGGAGGACATGTGCTTTGCCATGTGTCTGGGCTAGCAAAGTTCATCCCGGGAGTATAGAGAGTTCAAGATCAACGTCAGTCATTGTCCTGGCTTGAGAGGGGCAAAAATGGTACATTTTGTCCCAGGCTGTCATTGCCTCCCAGGAATCTGTGACCGTTTGGTTGAATAGCTAATTTCCATTGAAAATGGGAGCTTGCGGAGTCTTTGCATATTTTCCATTTCAGCTGCGAGAGGTTTTGGATGTCTGAATTGTTCAATGAATTGTAGCATAAACATATGCAGCTCTGGCTCTTGCCAGGCTCAGAAACACTGTAGGGAGAGTGAAAGGAAGGTTAGTCTTGGAGTAAAGGCATTCAACCGGGACTCAGGAGAGTTCAGGTCAGTTCCTAGCTAGGTCACAGACTCATTATCTGATCTTCAGCAAGCCAGCTGAGATTCAATTTTTCAGTGCTTAGCATGCAGGAGCTCCCATGTGTAGGGCCAGATTTCCTAAAGAGCTCGATGCCTTGGACATGTCATTAGGGTTCGTCTGCATTGCAAAAAAAAAAAAAAAAGTATGATCTTAACTCATGTTGGCTAACTCGGGTTAACTTAGGGTGAAGACATGACTACTTGGGTAAGCTGCTCAAGTTAAAGCCTGTAGAGGTGCCTGAGGTTTAACCTGAGCTGCTCACCTCAATTAAAAGCCAGGTTGCTGGGTCTTCACTACTGTTTTAACCTGTTAGCTGACCCGAGTTCAGAACACACCTTTTTCTGCAGCATAGACATACTGTTGGTCTATCTGGCCTCAGTTCCCCATCTGTAACAGTAGTGATAATATTATTTCCTTTCTCTGGCCCTTTGTCTATTTAAACCATGAGTTCTTCAGGGTAGGGACTGCTTCGTACCATGTTTATGTACAGCACCTAGCACACCGGGGCCCTGATTTTGGTTGGGGCGTCTAGGTGCTATTGAAATACAGATGATACAGAAAGACCGGTCTCATGGCCCTGTTTCTACTCTAGCTTACTTCAGTGCAATAAATTGACTTGTACAAGGCAGGAGTATCTCCAATAAAGTCAGTGGGGTAGGTGAGATCAGAATAATTTCCATTGCCTTTCAGAACAGAATCAGCATGTTCTGTATTGACAAATCCATCTAAAAGCCCCCCCCCCCGATTTTCCCTAACAACATTCTTTCAACTTATTAAACAAAGTAAAGCTTTTCCAAAGAATGATAGACCTAAAGGTGATTTAGAAGCCAGCACACAGTTCAATTCTCTGGCAATTCTGAAAAATTTTAAGAAAATGGTCTCAAGCAGAAGTAAAACCCAACATTTTGTGAATTGAAGAGTCAACTTTTGTTCTGAGTCGAATGAAATGTTTTGCTTCAATTCTAAAAATTTAAATTTTTTTTAAAATGAATTAAAGACCATTTTGAATTTAAGATATTTTGAAATGAAATGTTTCAAATGTTTTGGACATTTTTTCATTTCTTTGTTTGACCAAAACAATTTGGTGAAATCCACATGCGTTTGCAAAATATTTTGCTGTCACCAAATCTGCATTTTTTTTTCACCAAAAAATGTTTTGGTTGAAAAATTTCATCCAGTTTTACACACTTCCCCTCAATAGCTTTCAAGCTGCTCCTCTGTGTAACTCCACTCATGCAGGTGCCATCTAGAACATGAGTTGCAACATTCTCTGGTGGGGGCATCCCATCAGCTCAGTGCCTATTGCCGGGGTAGTATGGGAGGGAAGCTTCCACTGTTGCTCTGTCCTGCGGACTAACATCGCTTATCTGTTTCCAAGGCTATCGTTGCAGCTGGTACTGAAGTTCCATTCATAAATGAAATGCTCAGTGGTAGCTTGACCTTGGCTGTGTGACACTTACCATGTTAAAAAGGGACTGAAGAATGCTGATGTCTTGGTCCCTTCCTGCTCCTAAGTGAAGCGGCACGTGAGGAGAAACCGAGGCCTGCTTAATCTGTTTCTGTACATACACCATGTATATTCATGTCCGCCCACTGCTCTCCCCAGCAGAAGTGGCTTTAGTGAACAGTTGTGGAGTAGATGTAAGGTGCTGGGAACAGAAGGCTCTGAATGCTGCTCAGCTGTTGATAACGTGTGGGGGCTGGTAGCCATGAAATAGAAACATTGGCATGTTAAAGGAGGTTGAAAAAGAAATGGCACTAGATCTCCATCCCTGAGAGTGGAGGCTGGAGGTGGGCCTGACACAGGACTCGGACTCTGGGCCCACACTTAACTTGGGGCCACTTGCTGCATTCCACCACTGGCCCAGTTTATAATGGGATGAAACCAGAGCTCAGCTCTGTATAAGCCCTGTATTATGGTACTGCCTAGAGGCCCCAGCTGAGATGCAGACCCCATCGTGCTGGGCGTTAGTAAAAAGAGATGGTCCTTTCCCTTAAGAGCTTACAGTCTAGATAGACAAAGCATGTGAGAATGCAAGTGTTCCCTAATGGGTAGAGCACTTTGCTGGGATTCAGGGACCTGCGTTCGATCACTGACCTGCTGGGTGACCTGGGGCAAGACATTTTGCCTCTCCGTGCCTCAGTTTCTCCAGCTGCGAAAGGGGGATAATGATACCACCTCCTTTGTAAAGTGCTTTGAGAAAAATGCTATTGAAGAGCTAAGTATTCTAATGATCCGTGGGGGGAAGGGAAGCAAAGAGAAAGTGACTTGCCCAAGGAATCTGTGGCAGAGCGGGCAACGGGACCCGGGTTTCTTGTGTCCCCGTCCAATGCTCTAACCACACGATTGCCCTTTCTTTTTCCCCAACCTAATCTCCAAGTTCAGTTCCAAACCTGACATTTGGCAGCACGGTGTAAGCTGCACTCGGCTCCACCAGGGATGTGATTTAGAAACCACCTTTGCTCAGTGGTTGTTTCATTGGCTGGGGGATTTCGCTTTGCTCCCCGGCCCTGGCGTAGCATGGCTGCCGTGAGCCATCTTCCGCACGTGTGACCCACCCGTCGCTATCGAATCCAGGAGTTGCTCCTGCCTCCCAGCCCAGAGGTGGCTGCCTTTTGAGCTGGGGCTGAAGTCCAGTGACGCCCCCACAGACACGCACGTCGCAAGCCGGTAAAGTACTCTGTGGTTTGTGACAGGCACTCTAGAAATGAATAACAATTAGAATCCCACCTGTGAATTAAGTCATCCAGACAATGGACCTGAGTGACAGCTCACCTCTGCTTCCATTTCCACTCAAACAGCTGCCTCCTGATGGGGCTTCAGCAGCCCAGCTGATCCAAGGAGCACACTGAAGAGGAAGGCGGAGGTAGAGCAGGCTTTCCACTCAGGCAACATACCGAGCGCTGTCACACAGAACACACCCTTCCCCTCAGAGCGTGTCTCATGCTAGAGATGTAGGACGTGGCTGTAATGCATTGTAAAGGGCTTCTGTACTAAGGTTGCTTGATGCAGATAGACCCTGTGGGTGTCTCTAACTTCCAGGCTGACACAGACCCTGCTAGTTACTGTTGCTATAACAGGGGCTCCCTGAATCCTGGTCTGGATTGCACACTGCATTGCAACCCTCTCCCTTGTCATCAACAAGCAGTTTGCTGGTGACTGCCACAAATCATTGGAAAAGCTGCAGAAGCAGAGGGTGAAGCAGGGAGCGGGAAGAGGAGTAGCATAAGAGCAGAGAGATGGAGGAAAGAAAGTCTCTCTCTGACCAGTGCATTGCAAAATGGGCCCATTTGCAATGATGGAGCAATGGTTCCATCCCAAGATCTCCGGCAACTTGATCTTTACCCTCCTAGTTCTTAAAAATAACAGGGACATCTAATGGGATTTTGGGCCTGGTGAGATGACGGCTCCAGGAATGCACACTCCAGGGGCACTGAGCAAAACCAACCCCTCAACCCAGTGCAAACTCTGACACTCCTATGTAATCCGACAATGTATCCAGCCTTGCCTACTGTCTCTCCTAATGTATTCATATTTGTTTGATCTCCTACAAATTTCCCCTCTCTGATCTTTTGATGAAATAATACATCTGGGGCCCTGGAAGATACTTCACGGCGGGAGAGTCTGAATGAAAACCTTTTTAAGCATTTAGAGTTCTTAAATGTGACATCAGTCTTCTGGAAGGATAGCGTATGTATTGTATTGTTCTGGCTGCTCCATGTAAAATATGAGGCCGTAAAAGCTTGTAACTTACAAGGCTTGATCAGCTACCCTGTATGTGGAAATCTCTCTCTCTCTCTCTCATCTCCTGAAACACTGCTTTATGATCAATGAATAGATGGAGATGACATTTTTTCATCGTTTTTCATATTAACATACCAATATAAATAAATACAGGCCACATGTATAATTTGGGGGAGGGGATGCTGAGAGAAGGTATTGCTTTTTTCAAACAGGTGGCTATTGCAAAAAAGTCCATTGTGGTATCAGACTGATAAAGTGCTAGACCAGAGAGCCATTTTCTGCCATTGTTCGGGGCAGTGGAAAGCTGCCCTCGAATAGACACTGGTTTGGAAGTGATGAGACCCCTGTGACTCCCAAAATAAAGCAGAAATTTACCAACAGCAGCAACCTGGGAATCTCTCTGACCCACCAGGTTGTCTTTAAAAGGAGATTTTTGGGGCCTGATTTTGGTTGTCACCACTCTCGCAGTGCCAGGGGGTCTCAAAGTGGATAGAAATTACACGGAAGGTCCCTTTTATTCTGCCAGAGAGGTGCATAGGAGCCGTAGTGTAAATGGGAATCAGGTGCTTGGACTTTGCTTGAAGTTAGACACTCAACGGCAGGAAAGAGGAATGGGAGATCAAGCAAAAGGCAAGAAGTTTCCTACTGCACTTTCCCTTCTGCCTGCCGTATGCCGATGTGACTCAGAGCACCTCTGCCCCTCATTTATATAGAGTGAAAACATGCCACTTTGGAGTCTGTTCTGTATCATTCCTCTGAGGCTGCCAGACCGCGATCAATAGAAGCACAGAGAAGTGACCCCAAATTCTGACAGTGGAACCGTTTCCCGGTACGCTGGCAGCCAGGCAGGGATGAGCTGTGGTAATCGGTCACTCCTCTCACGGCTCTTTCCAGCCGCATAGCCCTGGAATGGCTTCTCCTTTGGTCCATTGTTAGCATTTTGGAGCATTGTCCAGGGCCGCCCTTGAGTTCCAAGTCTAGCCCCAGCGTGTGCACACCCACTCTTGGAAGAAAACCAGCCATTTCCCCTAAGGCCTGTTCTAAAGCTCCGTGCAGCCAATGGGCTTTGGCCTGCTGGAATTGCAAATCAGAACGCCATCTGGTGAACCTTTGGGCTGTGCCTCCGAAGGTCAGGGAGAGCTGCATGACAGGTTTGCAATGAAACCATGCGTGAGTTGGTGGTGGCAGGGGCAGAGATAGAACCCAGGAGTCCTGACTCTCCATTCCGTGCTGTGATCACGATCGTTCTTGGTCTTCTATTTCTTTACAGTGAATAATGTTGTTTCCACTCATTTTTTTTATCCTCAGCCATTTCTGCTCTTCTTTGCAATGGATCCCCCCATCCTCAGCTTCCTATTGAAACATCCCCCCTCCCCCCAGGAGCCCTTGGTTAAGTTGGTGTAGTTTGCATTTGCTGTTGATAAGGATGTGGTGCTCAAGAAGCCAGCAAATCAAAGACTTCTGGTATCAGTGGGATAAAGTCCCCCTGCTTGGGTTGTGTATCTCTGTCACCTCGAGCTGGGCAGAGAAAGGTTCTTCCGTTTTGCAGAGGACTTGGATATTTTCAAATTTGGTTTCGTTCACATTCAGCATGTAAACTACAAAATGTGAAATGCTCTGCCAAAGGGAATGAAACCCTAGCACTAGGCCAGACCCAGAGCCACCGATCCCCAGAAGCCCTAGGGTCCCCTGGTCAGAGGCAGTCCAGCAGCCAAGGAACCATGCGAGGGGCAGGAAACCAGCAGTTTTTCTTCAGAACCTTGTCAACATCAAACAGTCTCTGCGAAACATTTCAATTTTGTTGAGCTGGCAAATATTGATCGAAAAATGTTTCTTCAGCATTTATCTGACCTGCTGTAGTGACCATCACCTCTGAATAGTAATATTGTAGCTCTTGCGGGGGGATTGGGAGGGGGAGGTCTCCCGGTGCACAAAGCCTACACGCCATGTAACTACCCCTTCAGCTCTATTTTGTGCTAACTTGCTGCATGGGGGCACGTTTTGCCCGGATAGTCCTGTTCACTGCCAGGTACTGCACAATGCAAAATAACATTGGGTGGGATTATCAAAAGCCCCCTAGGTATTACAATCAATGGGAGCTGGGTGCTGAATTCCCTACCCATTATCCCCGTTTTACTGGTGGGGAAACTAACGCACACAGAGATTCACCCAAGGTTGCACAGCAGAGCTGGGAATGGAGCCTGAGCCACTGGCCCATGTTGCTTTCCAAGGGTGTCCATAAAGCCATGTATCAACTTCCCAGTGTCTGTCAGGACCACGGACAGAGAATCTATTATATAGGTTTGACGCCATCTCTGGCAATTGAGGGGAATCCGGTTACTCCTTCCTCGCTCAGGCCAAGTAGGAGGGTCCAAAGAGTTGGAAGAAGCTGTGGCTGATATTGGATATTCTGACTCAGAGGTCCCAATATCATGCGGGTATCCTCATGGTCTAAATATTGACCTGTTTGCCCAGCCCTGGTAACTGTCCTACTAGGGTGATTATCCAGTAGTGACAGTCCAAAACACTGGTGCTTACAGGAGTGATGCTCCAGCAATCTTGACTAGTGCTGGAATAAGGTTATAGCGCTACATATATATATATATTTAAGGGGGGTAGATTGATCATCAAACCTAAATACCAACACTGTGTAAATCTGCAGCATGTTATTTATCCATGTTGGAGGATGGTGAAATGACTAGCCCTGCTCTGCCAGGCCATATAGGGTGGGTCCATTGATATAGACACCAGGATCACCCAGCTAGAACTTCCCACATACTTGGGAGAAATAGAACTCCCTTGGTATCAGAACCAGTCTCCTGCCTCTTGAACTTAATGCGAACCTCTGTTGACCTCCTGTACCTTGTGTCCTCTTCGCAATCACTAGACAGCGCCGTAATGACCAGAGAGGTTTTTGTGAGCAAACAGCAGAGTGGGCATTGTGAGACCTGGATCCTATTGGTGGCTCTGCCACTGACTCTGTGGCTGACCTTGGGTGAGTCATTTTCCTTCCCCATACCTCAGTTTCCCCATCTGTAAAATGATATTCCTTTTCTCTCAAGGGCTGAACTAACGAGTGTTTGCAAAGTGCTTCGAGACCTTCAGATGTAAGTTGCTCCTAGAAGTGCCAAGTATTCATTGTGTTATTTGCATTACCGCATCACTTAGAGACCCCAACGGAGCTTGAGAGCATTGAGGTAGGCTTTGTGCATACACATACTAAGAGACGGGTGCTACCCTGAGGAGCTTGCACTCTAAATAGACAAAGGGTGTGAGGGGAAATGGTAGCACAGGGAAATGAAGTAGCTTGCCCAGGATCACAGAGCAGATCAGCAGCAGGACTAGGAATAAAATCGAAGTCCCTCTGTCCCCCAGACCAGTGGCCAATTCACTAGCACATGCTGCCTCTAATAATTATTATTACATTCCTCCCCAACCCTTTTCCTTTTAAAGTGTTGGCATCTCCCAGTTTATAGGCATCTGCTGTCTCCAGTCAAATTTAATACTGTAGGTTCCCAATATTCAGCCAATCAAACACTGTGATTGGCTAAACATCCTTAAGTGATTTTTAAAATGAGGAGGAAAAAAAAAAACCACCATGTGCTAGGAAGAAAATAATGAAGTTTGCAGTTCAGCATTTTAAGCAGCTGTTTCAGTCTGGGCTGTGTGGTATACATAAATTAACTCACCCATTGGAATGCTTGCCAGCCAATTGGAAGGCTCCCTCAAGCCAAGCCATTTTATAATTAAGTAATAATTGTTTTTGCTGGGGAGAACATAAGAAAGATAAACAGCTTGAGGAATCAATAAGCATCAAGGTCATGGGCTGAGTTATTTACTGAATCATCTGCTATTTATCTCCCAACTTTTCTGTATAAGGAAAACCAGAGTGTATTTCGCACCAGATTTAAAAGTATCTAGGTTAGCATCAAGCCGTGTAGCATTGGTGTTTCTGGGTTTTTTTAAAATCGTTGAAGATTTGGTGGTTTCACTGGAAAAATCGTCCAACATTTGCAGGCGAGGATTTGGGGATAACCAGCACGGCTGTAATGGAGTTATCTAGACATGTGCATTTGCACTGGTTTAACTAGATTGATGCAATTCTTAGCTTAAAACTGTTCCTAGTTATTCAAGCCAGGCCTGGTTTGCACTGTAATAAGAGCATCCACACAGCCTCTTGCATTGGTTTAATTAAATCCATGTCAAATGTCATGTTATGTCTACACACTGGGTTGCACTCATTTAACAAGTCCTTCAAAATGTAACTGACACTGGGGACTGGCTGGCACAAGGGGATCAATGGTGCTTTCCCTATTATAGGATCTTGCAACAGGACCTGTCTTATGCCTGCGGGCAGTCCCATTGAGTTTTACACAACTTTATGTGAGCGGACCCTGTGGCTGCAACCGCTTCATCTCAGATCAGTGCGGAGAGACTCTGAAGTCATTGGGGATCAGTGCAGGCTCTGCTGTACCCACATGGAACCCCGTTAATTTAATTGGGGTTCCCATGTGGGGGTAAGTGCCTTCCTGTGCTGAACCCCACCACAAAACTGAGGCCCGAGATGCTAGAGAAGGAAGTGACCCTGATAAGATGGGAGGAAGGATGTTTTAGAGGGTAACACACTGGCCTGAGGCTTGGGAGTCCTGGGCTTATGGAACCCTAGAAATGTAGGGCTGGAAGGGGGCACCAAGAGGTCATTTGTCCATTGTCCAGCACGGACGCTGGATCAAGTAAACCTAGCCCATCCCTGACATGTGCTTGTCTAGCCTGATCTTAAAAACCTCCCATGATGGGGATTCGACAGCCTCCCTTGGTAACCTCTTTCAGTTCTTAACTACTCTAGGTCAGGTTTTTGAAACTTCTTATTGCTTCTGGTGCTCTCCTCTGGACTCTCTCCAATTTGTCCACATCTTTTTTTCCAAGTCTGGTGCCCAAAACTGATTCCATGCTCAGCCACAGATTCCCTGTGTGACCTTGAACAAGTCACTTAATCTACCCAGTGCCTCAACTCCCCACCTGTAAAATGAGCATAATACCTGCCTCCATCCTGTGGTGGAGGCATTTCCTCAGGATAAAATGCATTGATGCTTTTGAGGTGCTCCCATACTATAGTGATGAGGACTACGTATGTACCTTAAGTCCTCTAATCCAGTGTTTCTCAACCTTTTTGATACCATGGATCACTTTGCGGACTTCCTAAGCTGTGTCCAGGGAGATCTTGGGGACTGGTCGTTGAGAAACACTATCTAATCAATCTTCTTTGACACTGCTGTGATACATTTTTCTCATGTTTCATCCAGTCTCATTCCAAATGGCCCCATGGGATGTGATTTTCACCATGTCCCATGAGAGATCACACCATAGCCTACTGCATCTTGTTCCCAGAATGTTCTTCCTGACCATCAGTCTAAACGCTCCTTTCCTTAACTTCATCAGTGTATCCCTTTAGACTGCCCCATAGCCCCTTAGGCTGCTTCATTCACCTGTAGCTCCCTGGCTAGAAGGCAGGTAAATAGGTAGTGACTATGTAAAGTTTATCCTCCATCTTGCCAGAGGATGCTGTGAAGGCCAAGAGCATAACAGGGTTCAAAAAAGAACTAGATAAATTCATGGAGGACAGGTCCATCAATGGCTATTAGCCAGGATGGGCAGGAATGGTGTCCCTAGTCTCTGTTTGCCAGACGCTGGGAATGAGCGACTGGGGATGGATCACTTGATGATTACCTGTTCTGTTCATTCCCTCTGGGGCACCTGGCATTGGCCACTGTCGGAAGACAGGATACTGGGCTAGATGGACCTTTGGTCTGACCCAGTAGGGCCATTCTTATGTTCTTATCTCTGAAGTTAAAACCAATCTGAACTTTAGCCCCAAACGTCAAGCCAATTTTCATGTTCACTCAGCTCGAAAACCCTACACTGTGGGATAAATCAACCCAGCTCCACTGATGTCAGGGAGGTCTCCAAAACCCAGATGGCCTAATATTGGGGTTAAATTTGTAGAAGATCCACCACTCTGACTTCTGTTCTGTGCCCTCAGCTTAAATAACAGTGGCTATAACAGTCTGGTTGCCAATAGACTGGTTTCCACAGGAGAAAAACTACCATTGGTCCACATCAGTGCAGCCAGTGATTAGCAGAGCCGTTTATTATTGATATGACCTAAGGTAGGTCTGCTACTGTTGGATTCATACACCTTCCTCTGAAGCAACCAGCACTGGCCACTGTCAGAGACGGGAGACTGGACTAGATGGACCCTGGGTCTGATCCAGTCTGGCAATTCCTATGTTTCTATTTGACCGGGTCCAAGAGAGTCCATAGTCCCCTTGCTCTACAGATAAAGACTGATCCCTGCCCCAAAGGGCTCAGAGTCCAGTTTATACTGGATTAAATGAAGCATGGGTAACAAAACAGGGTGTGAACTGAATTATCCTCTCTCCATTAGAGGGTCCCTGGAAGAAGCTCTGCAATTGTCCATCCTGCGCACTTATTCTTTAGAGCTGCTGGCCTGGCACCACTCAAAAGAAGAACCCCTCTCTCTCCATGCCCACCCTGCCATGCCAGACAGCCTGTGGCTGTCAGCTCAAAGCTATATATAAGAAACCCCTTTTGCACCAAAAAAGGGTTACTGGGGCCAGATCCTCAACTGGTATAAATCAATGTATCCCCTACCCCGACATCAATGGAGTTGTGTTGATTTATCCCATTTGGGGATCTGGCCCATTGTGTCCTAATAACAATGTGCCACCTGTCATTGTTTAGTGGTTGCTTAACAAAAAGCAGAGATGTGACCAAACAGCACAAACCCAAGGTCCAGATTTCAAACTCTTCCAAATCTTGAGACCGCAGGGACTCAGCTCTGGAGATCTGTCTGAGGGGGCTGCCTCTGGTTAAAATGCCCCCCCCCCTTTGCTTGGGATCTGAAAGAATGTGTAATGTGCCACATCTCCCAGCTGGGCATCTGAGCCCCCTGCTGGCTTGAATGACAATTAACGAGATCAGAATCAATCTGTCAATGCGTTTGATGGCACAGAAAGGCCTTTGCCAATCTTGCAACTGCTAGCGGTTCGCCTGCCGCTGTAATCTCTTCACGCCACACTCCATCTCTGTGCATCTCTCGGTATTGATTAAGTAATGTCAGTGCGAGGCTTGTTTTAGATAAAGTAGCTTTATAGAAAGCAAAGTGCCGGGTATATATACACTTCTGGCTATTATTGTGTTATCCTTGCAGAAGCAGGAGAGTGGCATAAATTGCACAAGAAGTCAAGTTCTCATTTCTTAGCGGCTTCAGAGAGCGGAACCAGCCACCTTTGGTTCAGACGCAGGCTTGGAAGCTTTCTGCACCGTGTCAAATGGATCCCTGCTACAAGCAGCCACGGCGGGGAATTTATTACTGGCCTTTATCGCAGGAGGTTGAACCAGCACTGGGCTCCCCCTCTCCACCATCTGCCAATGAACTCCCACTTTCCAGCCCTGATACCCTGCATCCCTCTGCCCTTCCTCCTCACTTCTGACCTACAGCACGGCTGCTTTTTCAACCCCGTGTCCACTCCCTTTAGCAGCTCTGCTAATGAGCGCCTCAGTCACAGCCTGCAGCTTCCTCTACTGATCCAGGGGCCTCACTGCACATATGAGTACCTCTAGCCTGACCTGCAACCCCTTCTGATGTTGTGGTCCAATCGGCTACATCTCCTGCTATTCTAGCTCCCTGGCTTCCCAACGCTCGGTCCTCCATTGCTTCTGCTGCTATTCCAGCCCTCAGCTCCACATAGATCTCTGCCACTGTGCTTTGCTTCTGACCTGCAGCCATCCACTGCTCGCCCGGCCTCCTCCTGCAGCTCTGCCAATGCACCTGTAATGCATTGTGCTCTTCCTCAGTGCTGGGCTGATTGTTCACATCGAACTAACACCCACTAGCAACTACCCTCAGACCCCCCCCACCCCCATGCTCATTTCACTGGTCATTTGAGCCGGCTTTACACTCCGACGTGAAACATTTGTATATTAACTCAGCGAGCCACCTAGCCCCTAGTACGTACCTACGGAACCGGCAGGATGTTCTGCATTAGCACAAATCATCTGGCCTGCTACTGCATAACGAGTTTCTTCCCAGTACTTTGCAGGTGTTTTGCAGTTAGCATGGACATTGGATCAGAGCTCTACTGGCCCCCGGAGCAGCATGATGGTTTTCTAGACAAACTAACCAGTCACCTCTCAGTAACCCACAGGATGGGCAGCAATCTGTTGCAGATAAATGGCATGACTTGAATCCAGGTCTTCAGGTCCCAGGCTGCCTGGGTTTAAAGATTGGCCCTGACAAACAAACAAAGGCATACAGACTAGATGACCCTTGCAGTCCCTTCTAACCCCATGATTCTACAGTGCTGGTAAAGGGGTCAGACCATGATGCATTTAAAGGCTCTGGGATTATTTAACGGGACATTGCCAAAGGAAAGGCTTGCTGCAGGTCTGTCAGGGCTCAGATCCCAGCACCCTCACTGGGTGGCCAGCTAGCAGGAAATCTAGGGAGCAGCTGGGGTTTGTAAGGGAGCTCGTGTGGGGCCACCCAGGCCTGTGCTGTCCTGCACATGGCTTCAGATCTGGTGGGTAGAGCACTGGATAGGGACTCAGGACACCTGGGTTCAATTCCTAGCTCTGCCATTGTCTCCCGGTGTGACCTTGGACAAGTCTCTACAGGCCTCCATTCTGCATCTCTTAAAAGGGTCTAATAATCATTTCCTTCTCTAGCTCTTTGTCTGGTCTACTTGGATAGTTCCTGCTCCAAAGAGTTTACAGTTCTTCACTACATGCACGTACAGTGCCTAGCACAATGGGGCCTCGGTCTTGGCTGGGGCCCTGAAATGCTGCCATAATACAAATAAGAACAAGCAGTAGAAGGGGTTGCTTTACAAGTGTGATGATGGTAGCTGGGATGGTTATTGGCAGATCACCACTGAATTATTGTCCCGGAGGAGGGTACCTGAACCATGTCTCTGGGACCAAATACACCTAGTCATCTGGATCAGCTCTCGTTGCTGGTGTCACATAGAACCACATCCCCATGAGTCTGCTATTCACACCACCAAATACTTTCTACATGCTGAGTTTGTCGTCTGGGGGTCCCCTTAGCTACTGAATTGAATATCTCAAGGAAGCAGTGCACACACCTAGTTATCTCTTCATAAGGGCTGGAGTGCATTAGCCATCATGTTAAGGTCTGTCTACACTCCAGTAAAACACCCACAGCTGGCCTGTGTCAGCTGCCTTGGATTCTCAGGGCGATAAAATTGCAGTGTAGATGTTTGGGCTGGGGCAGCCCCCCCTTAGTCTCCAAGATTAGAACTTGGCATAGATCTTTAAAATCCATTTATATGGATGTAGTGATCTTCAACAAGTGAAATTCAAGAGAAGAGCTGTTGTTAATCTATAATGAAACAAGAACTTTCCCTGAAGGGAAAGAAAAGTGAGTGTCAAAGGAGGTGTTATTGGAATGAACGTTTCCAATGACGTTCTCTCGCTCTCTCTTTCTGTTCCACTCCTTCTCTATTTCTTGTTTCTACTCTTTCTTCTTCCATCGCCTTCATTCTTTTCTGGCAGTGTTCGCTCTCCTCCTCCATCCTTTAGGTTTTCAACCAGAACTGAAACAGAATCGCCAGCTCCCTTTTATTTATTTAATTTAATTTGCTCATGACCAGAAGAAATTTGAAATGAAGATGGTGTTTGCAAAATGCAAGCTGTGAGTTGGAAGATGACAACCTTCTATTGATCAAGTCTCTCTTTTTAGTTGAGTTTGAATGTAGTATTGATACTTTTTTTTTTGAGGAAAAATGTTTAAAATAATTATGCTCCCACATTATGATTCGTTTAATTTTCTAAAGTGTAAGTGTTCATGAAGTCTTTTCCATTCTCCATGCAGCTCTCTGTCATTAACTCTTTCTTTGCTTCACCTCATGGATTACGCTGGTTTGAAGCTAGAGACTGAAATTTGCAAAGCTGCCTTAAGATGTTTGATTGGAGAGAGTTAAAAAATTTCAAACGGAAAATGCTGATTCAACAAAATTGAAACATTTCGTGAGAATGTATCGATTTTTGTCAGGTCGAAGCATTCCCGTTTGATTTTAACATTATGCTATAATATATGCAGTCTAATATAACATAAAAGTAGAAATGATAAAGTCAATATGGCAGTTTTTTAAATATCCAAAACTGTTTTTGTTTTGAAATAGTGTCAGAGGGGTAGCCTTGTTAGTCTGGATCTGTAAAAAGCAACAGCGAGTCCTGTGGCACCTTAAAGACTAACAGATGTATTGGAGCATAAGCTTTCGTGGGTGAATACCCACTTCGTCAGGTGCATATCATGTGAAACTTTGATTTTTTTGTTCCAATGGGGGATGGAAGGAAATTTTGAGATGTTGGCCATTTTGCATGAAATGGAAACTTTGCTTGTTGACCAGCTCTAATTTTGACGCCCTGTTCCCATTAATATTTCCCATGTTTCATCCTGGGTTTTGTGGACTACCTTCTCCAGGAGGAGAGCAGCTGTCATTGTGATTCATAGATTAACATTCAGTCCTTAATGTGCCTGGGTCTTGATCCATTCACTGTTGTGAAGATTTAAGACCCAGGTCTGAAAGCAGCATCAGAATCTGACTGGAAGATAGTGGCATCTACAAGACCAACCTTCCTCACCTATCAGAATTCCGATGGAAATTTAATATTTCTAAAGACCCCCAGTGAATTGAAGATGATGGTGATGGCTGTGGCTTCAGCCTAGGAGGGCCTGTCTGGAAATCAGAACATGCAGAGCGTAGAACCTGCCAGAGAACTGTGTGTTTCACACTTGGCCCATCAAACAGATTAGAAACTTTATCAAAGACACATGGAGGCATAGACACTGTCCACCAGCATAAACTCCACTGCCATGGCTTTCAGGGGCCTGGGTACATGCAGCTCCCATTGTGAATCTGAAAATGACATCCCAAGTCGCTAGGAGAGTCCAGTCATCCCGCTCTCTCCTAGCACAATGGGATGGGACGTTCTCACTTCCTGCAAAAGAACCTACATTCCCAACCAAATTTTCCCCCCCAGCAGTTTACATGGAACTCCCCTTAAAGTCATCCAGCATGGAACTTGCCTCTGCTGAGCACAGGGGACTATGTCTATGCCTTCACTGCTTAACCACATACAGGTAGCCTCCTTCTATGCTTGTGTTGAATCACAACAACCTTGTGTGAACGGTGATGAACCATGCAAAGACTTGCAAGACAGCCATACTCATGGAGGCGGTAGCTTATTCTCTTTGTAAAATGATGACTAGTGTCTGTTGCAGTATCACCTAGCGGTTCCAACAGGGATCAGGGCCCCATTCTGTTAGATGCTGCATATACACATTCTAAGTAATAATCCCAGCCTCCAGGAGTTTACAATCTAAGTAGACAAGACAGATCATGGGTGGGAGGGAAAACAGACAGGTGATGTGTTGTGACCAATCTCTCAAAATATGTCCCTGTCAGAGCTGGGAATTGAACGCAGGTGTCCTGAGTCCTGCTCCCGTGTCCATCCACTAGACCATGCCACTTCTTTGGTGTCAAATAGTTTTCCTGAATGGCACAGTGAAATCCCCTGGGCGAATGGGTCGGTCTGTCTGGGGGGCTTTTCAATTTCCCCTTACTGGCAGGTGTGCTGAGGTCAGGATTTAGGACTTGGCCTAGTCATTTCTCCTTCCTCCGTTCCAATTAATCCCACACTGGGTAAATGCATTCCTTATGCTTTATCGTCCTGCAAAGACTCTCTAAAAAAGAAAACAAACAACCCCCAAAATAAATTAAACACACACACACACACAAAGCAGTTCCTTCCTCAGAGTTAATTAATTGGAGCACTACTTTCAAGAAAAGCACCCTCTTAAATCCCCTGTTGCTGAAGGCAATTTTCTCACCACAATCACTCAGTGTCCCTGACAGACAGGAACACAATCGCTCCTCAACAGAGAGCGAATGGCGCAGCAGAGATGGAGTGAAAATAGATTTTTAACATTACTGCAAGCCTTGTAAATACCCAAGGAGCAAACATTCCTCCCCAGCTGGAAGTCCACCTTTGATGGAAATGCTGCTGGTCTTTGGCTCTTGCTTCCCTTGATGTTGGTAATTGACTTCCCTTGCTGGTATTTATAACCTGGACAGCAACACGCAAATGGCTTGGTTGCGTGTGTGACATGCTACACCAGTTTGCCATTGAGCTTAAGACTGAGCCCATGTTGCTCTTACATGCCCCCTAGTGGCTAATACTAGAGTCACATTGCAACCACCGAGCTGGCTGGGCTCAGCTGTTAAGGTGTTTAGTTGCTGGCTGAGGAAGAGACCAGGTATAAAAAGGCAGCCAAGAATGGAGACCTCTTATTTCACATTCAGAGCACTGCAATTCCTCCTGCCCTGGCACGGCTGCAGGTGAGAAGGGCCCTTGTATGAGGCTGGGCTGTGATCAGAGAATTTGAGTGTCTTAGTGACTATATCATCATCTTTGCTGCAAAGTGAATTTTTGTGTATGTGCAGGAGACAAAGTATTCCGATGTTCTACGTTTATAGGTAGTGCCGTTCGTCCTGAAGGATTTCACAAACTATGGGCCTGATCCAGACCCCAACTGCAGTCAACTGGCGTTTCCCTGTTAACTTCCTTGGGCTTTGGATCAGGTCCTTAACCGGTCTCTCTTATCAAATGTAAATATCCCCCCTCGGCTACAGTAGTACCACCGAAACACAGTCACTTCTGGAGTGGAATGGGGCAGCTGTTAAATGGAGTAGAGCCACTGCAGAATACAGGACAGGAAGTGGGAAATGTATCCAGTCCTAACCTCACTGGAAATGTCGAGAGGCAGAAAGTAATCATCCTCCATGTTGGAATTTGGGCAGGATGCTGCGGTTAAGTCTCCAACGCCTGCAAAAACACCGTGAGCTCTTTAATGACCAGAGGCTGCCAGGACCTCAGATTTATGTCTCAAACGAAAGACAGCACTTCCAGCAACACATTGCTCAGTTAGCACTAGCCTGGGGAAATGGGCCTTTACTGGCTCAAAGAGGAGAGCATTAGCTATTGTTGTGCCAGCTCTTCTTTGGAGGTCTTCTATCCAGGCCTGAGAAGGTCTAGCCCCTCATAGTATGTGGGACCCAGGGCAATCACAACCTGAGGGGACGGATGCCCAGTGTTTAACAACCCTACTGTGAGTTCTAGAGTGGGATCACCAGTGACAACCTGGCAGAACCTCCCCTCTTTGCTACATCCTGTAGGGCCTTCTCCAAAGTCTCTTGAAGTCAATCAGAGTCTCTCCATTGGCTCTGGCTCGGGTCCCAAATCTTCAGGGCATTTTCTCCTTTTGCTGCTGGAACTGGAAAGTGACTCACCCTTCCTCTGTCTCCCGCAAGGTTAGTGGCTGTCAGGGTGTGAAATCCATATATCCAGGTACCTACAGCCCGATTCCCCATAGTATCAGTCTAGCCAGCAGTATGTGCCATTCCCAGCCAGCCAGACTCTGTTCTTCTGTGATGTGCATTACTATATCGCTGCTAACCTGACTTATCAAAGCAGAGTGCATTGCATAGTGGAATGTGTGAAAAAAGTTTCCAGAAATTTAACTGATTTAAAAGTAATACATTTAAAATTAACTTTGCCCCCCCTCCCATTAATTTGAAAAATGTGAGGTAAATTTGGCCCAGTATAGATGAGGAATTGAGTTCCGGGTTGACCCACACACCTCTGCAACTGTCCCTCAATCGTGCTCTGCTTTTCCAGTCTGCAGAGTCTTCTGCAACTCTAATATACCTCAACCCTGACCCACAAGCATGTTTTCCTCCTGCAGTCCTGCCCCACTGCCTCCCCTTGCTCGGCCAGTAGCTCTTGTTCCTGCCCTGCAACATCCACTATTTTACAGCTGGACCTTTCCCGGACAGAGCTCAATTATGTGGGGAAAAACAGCTTGGATGAAACCCCAGACTAATTTCACTTGCAGCCAAAGTAGTTTTCAACTGGCAAATTGCTGATCATATCCTTGATTCTTAACCTGCCCTATAAATATCAGCTTTTCCCTACATAGACCTAGTCAACCAGGGCAGATCCCAGGAGCCGGCGCTATTTAACTGCTAATTCTTGCACACAATACTAATAATTTAACCGTGTTTATAATATCAGTCAGTGCCCATGTCAAATCCATTGTTGCATGATGTGACCAAATGCATTACTGCACACGTGGAAATCAATTACTGCACATTAGGGAACATTTAACACTTTAGTGCAGCCTTTTCCGCAGCATTGTTTGCACGGTGTGGCTGGATGAATCATTATCTGCTGCTCTGGAAATAGATTTTTACAGCTGTAACAAATGCACGCAGGTGCAAAGCAAAACACACACAGGTAATGGCTTTAAACAGGAAAGCTAGGCAACTCTGGGGCTGGGGAGTTAACACTGGCAATAACTCAGCACATGGGCTGGGCAGGGAATGGGGTTGTGTTGCTGTTCTGGAAAATTACCCCGGTTTTTGGGCCCTACGTGTTTTCCTTTCAGATATTACAGCACATCTCTCTCTCTTGTGCCAGTCACACCCTACCCCACACACGTTCACTGACCCAGATTCTGAACGGTACCATCCATTTCCTTCATCTTCGATGTCTACGATGGAAGGGGAGAGGACAGTGCCTGGAAAAGGTGTGGTAGGTGAGTGTGCTGGGGACGTGAGAGAGGGTCTTGTGTGTGTGTGTGTGTAAAAGTTGTGTACTGGAGGGGCATGTGGGGTGGGGCACATGAGAGCAGCTGGATTTAGGCCAACTTTGGACTGCTGGGATTCTCAGCTCAGAACGGCCAGAGCACGATGCACCCAGCCTCTCCCTCCAGCATAGGCCTATGCCAGGGACTGCAAGTGGGGGGGGAGGGGAGAAAAGCTGTCACAGCAGCCCTGGGGAATCAGTATGCACACATCCCTCCCCCTACATACCACACCCTTAGACACTCACCCATGCCCCACCTCTCCTGACCCTCTCTCCCATACAGCCCACTCACTCACACAACCCTCGCACCCCTCCCATACACAACACACCCTCTGTCCTGTCGCCAGCATGCTCGCCTAATGCCCATTCACTGTTCCCCGTCGTCCCTCTGTGTCATACACACACACACACACACACACACACACAAACGCACACACATAAAGATGAAGGAAATGGATGAAGGTTAATTTTTTTGGTCCCCTTTCGTAATGACTCATCCATAACGATTTCCATTGGTTATATTTCCTTGTGTGACAGAAACAATTTACTGCGTTCCTGCAAAGCCTATTTTCTCTGCGTGCTCAGCTTGTGTGGAGGTTTGGGGAAGTCATTTACAGATATATATATTTTTTTTTTGCCTCAAAATAGCTTACAAAGACAAAAGGGTCCTGTTGCCACTAAGATGCACACCTCCCGGGCTAGAAAAATGTTTAAAAATCCAAACACTTTTTATTACAGTCACTCAAAGTTAAGTTCCAAATCATCCGCTCCTGGATGAAACATCTCCCCCACCCCCTCACCTGTGAAAATGTTCAGGGATGGGGATGGGTTGTCTTGGGTTCTCACTGCATTGTTGGATGACGAGTTAGGATTTAAAGCTTTCTGCTGGGGGGGCCAGAACCTCAGCAGGTGCAAATCAGTATTGACGTCAAGGAGCTGCTCTGAGTTACACCAGCTGTGGAGTTGGTCCTGCTGGAAAGGACACGCTTCAGCCCCATTGTATAAGGCCCCAGCCCTGTGCCCATGGGTGCACCCCTGCCCGGAGCCGTGTCAAAGTCAGCACTCTGCCCTGCATGCGTGTAGGATCTGAGTCTGTGGTCATAGGAGTCCAGCAAGAATTAGAGGCTTGTGAGAGGGGGTGGACGGGCATTTTAGGCATTTAGAAAACCACTGAAACAACACTGGGACCCACAAAGCCTGAGTTAGGCTCCGAGGCTCCTACACTGTACATGGGGGGAGAGAGAGGCGCCTAAGAATGCAATTCGCAAAAGCCAGCATGGTAGGCAGAGAGCCACCTAAGCTAGCCAGTGGTCTGTCCGAAGCCCCGTGCCTTTCAATGTTCAGCACCTAAATCTGGTGCAGGGAGGTACTATCTCTGCCAGCGATCCACAGCCGGGATCCCCTCTGCTGTAGTCAGGGGGCTTAGGAGACAGAATTAAGTATCTTCCCAGCTCCATGCACAATGGAGGGGAGTCTACCTGTCTCGTAACCTTTATCCCAGTGGTTCGGTCCTCAGCCAGGCTGGGGGTGACCCCTGGTTCAATCCCCCCTCTGCCTGAGGGGCAGGGATCTGCCACCTCTCAGGTGAGTGCCCTAACCTCTGGGATAAAGGTTATGAGGGAGTCGTCCTCCTCCTTCCTCTCCCTTCCCCCCTCCCAGCCATTTTGTTTGGAGTTAGGCGAGCACACCTACTGGATCGGGCGCAGCACGTGAGATGGGCTCTCCTCTGCCTGTCTTCCCCCGTCCATGGATTGCTTGGGGGCATTGGTGGGACATAGGCACCTGGACGCCTAGAGGAAGGCAGCAGTGTGCCTGCCCAGAAGCAGAAATGTAGGTGTCTAGGGAACTTTTACCCTGAAAATTTAGGTGCTGAGTGAGTTTAGGCCCCTACAGGGTTAGGTGGCAGCCATGCTGGGCTTTTGTGGATTGCGGTGGTGCCTAAAACTGGGGGTTTGGATCCTCAATCTGGGATTTAGGCACCTAAGCGCCTTTGTGACTCTGGACCTGCGTCTTTAACGGTTGGATGTTCTGGGCCAGATCCTCAGCTAGTGTAAACGGGTACTGCTCCATTGAAGTGAAAGCTGTGTCCATTTACACCGACTGAAGATCTGGCCCTCGGTGGCAGGATTCAGAATTGCTGACAGCACTGCAGCTGGAGCTGTGTTGCGGGCTGTCCTGAGGAATGGAGTGAGGTTGGATGGAACTTGTGCCACCAGGACCCAGTCGCTGCTAAGCTGATCGTTCTGTGGATGCTTTATTATGCTGGGGTTTGTTGTTGTTCCAGTCCGCTGACATCCAGTGTAACAGGCTGACTGGATGTTGGGAAGCAGAAATATTCTAATCTCTGCTCATGCTGTGGGACAGGAGAGCCAGAAAGGATGTTATGTGAAAGCTCTTGGAGCTCCATGAGGCGCAAGGTGCAGATGAGCTAAACTCCTAAGCTGTTTTATAAGCATGTTGCCACCAACAAATTCTGGAGAAGTTGGAACATTCCAAACCAGTATAATCCTGAGAGTCCAGGATGGGCTCCCAGATTAGGACCCAGGCATTCTGGGTTCAGTTACTGCTTCTGCCACAGACTCCCTGTGTGATCTTCGCCAAGTCACTTGGACCCAGATCCTCAAAGATATTTAAGCTTCTATTGAAATCCATCATAGCTGGGTGCCTAAAAACCTTGGAGGATCTTGGCCTTAATCTCTCTGTTCCCCATCTCTAAACTGGGGCTAATTGTGCTCCCTTTATTTGTCTTGTTCCTTTAGAGATTGTAAACTCTTGGGACTACCTTTCAATATGTCTATGTACAGCACTGAGCCCATTGGGGTCCTTTTCATGCAAACAATATCATGTTCTGTAATATTCCTATTCTATAGAAATCGCCTGCTGTCCGCAGTAGCCAATGTGTACAAAAATGCTCAGTTAATGGGTAAAATGTCAAGGAAAAAAGAAAATGACCATTTCATTCTGAGCCATTTTGTGTCTGACATTTACCCTTTTTTGCCAAAAAATCAGAGAATGGCTGGTTTCATATCAAAACATTCACAAAAACAAACAAATCTGCCAATTAAAACTTTTTCCAGATGAAACTTCAACTTCTGAAAAGTTGTGATTGTAGCTGCTTGAAAAACAGTGGCTCCCGCTCCCCTCCCTCCCGTCCCCGGACAAATGTTAGAAACTTTGTAAATTTTGCCAAAGTTCCAAATTTTTAAACATGTTGACTAAAATCTTAGTTTTCCATTTTAACTAAACAAAAAAAAAAAGTCCTGTTTTCAAATAAAAATGACCATGAACATTTTGCAGATTTTTTTGGTGTGAAATCAGCACACACTTTCACACATTTGATAGAAACCAAGGGAATTCAAGAGTTCTGATCTGTTGTGAATATTCTATACAGGCCCAAGCAGCAACATAGTCTTCCTTCACCCCCACGCAGGGGATAACATCATGCTTATGCACTTAAATGTGATGCAAAGCTCTCAAAATAAGCCTTACCTGGTTGCATAAACCTTGTGTTGGCTCTTCTGCAGAGGAGTGGATTTTATCCTGAGACCCCTTTCGATGGACCCGGGTGCCTCCAATTAGTCCCCTTTACGATATTTATCTGCAACTATGCCGGAGAGCACGGCCCCCGAGTGGGTGTGCAGAACCGTAGTGGAGAATTTGCCAAACGGAGCCCCTAAAGAGCAGCATCGGACGGTGAGGCTCCTGTGCTAATTGGAAATGAGGTGAGCAACGGCAAATTGAGTTTCAAGGGCAACAGAGACAACTTGTCAATTCAGCCTAGGCTCCTCTATGTCAGTAGAATCCTTAGTAGCTGGATTTGAAGGCTTGTTTACAGCAGTTTATAGAACAGCTACAGTCCCAAGGTAGATTAAGTAATTTCTTCATTTAGAACTTTCCAAATTGTATGGTATAGAGAGCTTTTTCTTCACCTTTTCAAGGGCAAATGCTCACCGCCATTGGGGTCTCTCTCCCCCTGCCCCCCTCCATTGCTTTCACCAATACATTATTTGAAGACCATGAAGGAAGGAGGAGTTTTGGGGAGAGGATATTGCCACCTACCTTTTATGGTATTGGGGTCCTTATTGAAATATAGAGCCTGACCCAAAGGTCATTGAACCCGATGGAGTTTTTCCATCAACATTTTTGGGTTTGGATTAGGCTCATAGTCCCATGGTCTAGTGTATGGTGGTCATTGATCTCTCAGGCCTAGCTTGTAAAAGACTTTTAGTCATTGCTGGGCTCAGCAGTGTAGTGCTGAAATTTAGGAACCTAAATCTCATTTTCAAAAGAGGTTTAGGCACTTTGAGCTCAGTAACACCTAAATCCAGCATTGGACTGGGAATCAGGAGACCTGGGGTCTATTCCAGGCTCCACTACTGGCCCACTGGGTGACCTTGGGCAAGTCACTTCACTGATCTATGGCTCAATTTCCCCATCTACAAAATGCAGATAAAGATCCCGACCTCCTTTGTAAAGTGCCATGAGAACTACTGATGAAAAGTATAGTATCAGAGCTAGGTATTATTATTTATTATCACCGTGGTGTACAAAATGTGCTAGGCACTTTCCAAACACAGATGTAGATCCAGGCCCAGCCCTGAAGAGCTTATAATCAAATATCAGCCCATGAGGAAGGAACAAAAGGCTGAGAGAGGATCTGATTGATCTCTATAAATACATCAGGGGGCTACCCACCTGGGTTAGAGAAGAGCTGTTGAAGCTCAAGGCACAAGGACAAATGGGGAGAAACTGGCCATGAAGAAACTGTGGCTGGAACTTAGAAGCGGGTTTCTAATGATCAGAGAATCATAGAACTGGAAGGGACCTCGAGAGGTCGTCTAGTCCAGTCCCCTGCACTCAAGGCAGGACTAACTATTATCTAGACCTAGTATTATCTAGAAGGGAGGTTTGGCACAGCCTCCCAATAGGAGCAGTGAGGGCAAGAAACTGAACTGGCTTTATGATGCACCTTGAGAAGTTTATGAACCGGATGGTATCACGGGGTTACCTGCGATAGCAGGGGCCTGGAATATGTGACCCAGGATGTCCCTTCCAGTGCTGTCTCCTTTGTTAATTAAAACAGTCAGGGTGTTAGTAAAATAAAACATGAACTGAATGTGGAGCCCCTGAGGTCTCTCAATCTGGAAGGATGAGACGCTGCTGTTTGAACTAAGGGGCTGTGTCCTGAGTTTAGAAGCAGTAGCTAATTTATTAACCTCTTACGTGGATCAGCCACTAGAGGGGAATATAGACCCTCAATGTGTCCATGTCTCATCTGCTCTCCATGGATGGGGGCTTAAGGGTCTCCGTGAGAGCTGGTACAATGGCCCCAAAGAGCCAGCATGAGGATATGAATCAAGTCCCTCTTGGATTCTTGCCCCTCAAGGATGGGGTCCGGCGAGCATGGTGGATGAACACCTTGGCTCTCTAAAACATGGGCGGGGGGGGGGCGGCGTCTTGCAGATTGCTTAGTTCCTGAGCGCTTCTTAGTGGCCTGTTCCTGGGAAGGCTACTGATGTTGTCTGTCAATATGGTGCAGAACAGCTGATGCCAAGTGTCAGGGAAGAAGGGGTGGGTCTGTGGAGTTTAAAATATGGGTGGGAGGTAGAGAACCCCGCCGCCCCCTCCAACTCATAATGGCCTTGGAGGGGGGATCACCAGAACACAGAACCAGATTTCCAAAGGGATTTAGCTGCCTAAAAATGCAGATAGGCACTTAATCTGCTTAGGCTTTGTTGAAAATATCTAACTCCCCTTGGCTTCAATAGAAGTTAGGCCCCTAACCTCCCGAGGCTCATCTGCAAATCCCTCTCGGCTCCTATCTGCATCAGTAGGTGCTTAAACCCCTTTGAAAATCTGGCCTGAGGGAGCTGCCGTGCTGCACTGGACCAATGCCCCTAGCCCAATATCCTCCCTCTGACAGGAGCTAGCACCAGAGGCAGGGCCGGCTCCAGGCACCAGCTAAGGAAGCAGGTGCTTGGGGCAGCCAATACAAAGGGGCGGCACTCCATCCGCTATTGGGGAGGCACGTGCTGGTCTTCGGCGGGAATTCGGCGGAGGGTCCCTCAGTCCCTCTCTTTCTCTTTGAGCTGCTGCGGGGGCGCTGCGGGCGTCTCTTTTTTTTTTTTTTGGACGCTTGGGGAGGCAGAAAACCTGGAGTCGGCCCTGGCTAGAGGCTTGTGGGGAGAAGGTGAAAGAAATAGGCTTCCTTGGGTGATGCCATTAACTGGGAGAAAAGGGGAAGGGGATTCTCTGCTTGGACGTCTGAAGCTCCTTTTGCGGGGGGGGGGGGGGGGGAAGCAAATGGCACTTTCTTATTCTTTTTTAATTTAAAAGCAACCTGAAAGCTTTCACGGCAGGGGTGACATCCTCGCTCACCTCCCCGCTCCGCCTGTATTTGATCCCCTGACTGATTAAGTCTCACTAGCATGAAGGTGCACAGCTGCATGTAGTACACAGACAATGCCTAATGACTGCTTGAGCTGGCGTGCTTCCTAAGTAAGTCTGGCATGTGGGTGCACTGTAAAGGACTGTGGGACTGACAGTCTGTGAAAAGCGATAGAGAGATGCCAGAACAGTGAATTTTTCTCTCTTTCTCTTTTCCCCCCTCCCCCCCCCCCCCCATGAATGCATTGTTGGTGAAATGGAGCTGAATTGACATCACTAGAGACTCAGCTCTTCCAGCTATTGTAGGGGACTGTTCCTTTAAGAGACCCCAGATAGTGGCTAGGAGTGTTATACCTCTGGGACAGATGTCTCTGCTGGCTTTCTCCATGTGCTTCTGCCATGATCTGAGGGGAGAGGGTCCTGCTCAGTTCTTGGCATCTCTGCTGATGCTGCCAACCCAGGGCTTCCAACTGTACTGGTCATTTTTGTGCTGTGAGGGACTGAGCTCCAGACATGCCAAACCCACACCAAAAAATGCAGAAATTGGGCTTGTTTTTGGCTTAATTGACTTGTGATTTGCTTGTTGGCTAGTTTTTGGCTTGTGGCTTGTTGCTTGTTTGGCTTGTTGCATCTTATTTTTGATCGGCTCCCGGCAAGCAGGGGCAAAGGGAGGAGAGAGTCAGGGGTGCACAGCGGACCCACCACAGTCCCAGACTGCACGCCAGGGGGATCTAGTCACAGAGTGTTGGGGTTCTTAGGGATTGGCTTGTTTTGGCCTTGTTTTGAAAGGGGATTAGCTTGATTTTTGGCTTATTGTGAAAGTCGGGGGGCTTATTTACCGCCTGAAAGTTGGCAACTGAGCTGAGCTCCACCAGCTCATTTCATACAGGATGCACCAAGCTGTTGTCCCATTGTAATAATATTTTAGTTCCTACTGAGCAGGTAACCATAGAGATGGAACGGCCCAGCCCTAGTTCCTCAAGCCAGCCAGTCTGTCCCCTTCCCAAGCCCCAGAGCACAGAAGAGAAATGAAGGTCTTTCTCTGCTGGGATTGCTTTTCTAGGAGCAAGGACCTGATCCAGTGCTCATGGAAGTCCAGTGAGAGTCTTAGCACTAACTTCAGTGGGGTTTGGATCAAGACTAAATTCACAAAGTGCCCTGTGGCACTGGAAACTGACTGGCACAGATGCCACGAATCTACCACACAGCATAGGTTATAAACCAGATTTCCCTTCCCTCCTCCAGTTCCTGTTGTTTCCCTGGCCCTATGCTTCTGACCATTAGGAAAGTAAAATCGTGCTCAAAATATATTTAAACCAAACGGTAAACTCACAGGCTGCTTTAATTTCTGTCATACTGTAAAGTGTCTTAATAGGCCTGATTTTGTTTTTCAAATACACTTCATATGCGGTTGCTCAGATGGTCAATCAGCAGCATTAGCTATAACCAGTCCCAGCCAGCCAGGGAGAACTTTGTAGAAGCCTTGTCAAAGAAATAACCCTCTTTGTGGAAAAGGGAGTCAGGTACCAGCTGAGGTTGGTGTAGCGAAGGGGGTGGCAATGGGCTAGATTTATTTATTTATTCATTTATTTATTTATTTATTTTTAAACCTCTAGGACACTGGTTCAAATCCAGGTTAAGGGGCTAATCCTAAAAGGTCCTGAGCATTATCAACATCTCTCTGTGAAACCTCCCTTCCCCCCGGCACTGCACAATGCTGGTCCTCATCTGTGTGGAATTAGTTGATGGCATTCAGTCTATTTCTCATTCAGTCTAGTTCATGCTTGGATGGGGGTTGATATAATGCAGAAACTCTGATAGCAATTAGCAGGAACTGGGCACCTTAGCAAGAGCAGACTGAATGGGCTGTGGAGATGCTTAGTTTCTCACTTTCCAGCTGGTCCCTCTGGCTCAAGGTCAAGGCACCTTGGCAGGGCAGGGTAGGCCAGATCCAAAGTCCACTGGACTCAATAGAAAGACGCCTATTGACTTCAAGCGCTTTCCTATATTGTGGAAATCTGCCCTCCCACAGGCGGCTTCAGCCTGAGGGCTATATTCAGAGACCGGTCTAAGCTGCTGCTACCTCTGCCTTTTCCCCAGTGCCTCCGCATAAATTGTACCAGGTAATGCCCTCTTAGACCAACTTGTTGGCATGTAACTTACACATCCCCACTAAATTTGGCCCTTGGCTTCCAGGGCTGTCATCCAGCAGCATTCACTAACACTGAAACTTGCTTAAAATCGAGAGGCAGTATCCATTCCCAGTTACAGCTGGTGGGAGAATTTTCATCAAAACAATCGAGCATTGGAAAATGCCATTTGGAGGAAAACTTTTGGGGGGTCACAAAATCATATCCATTTCAACAGTTTCCCATGAGGGGAAATTTTAAAAAAAGAAAGCAAAAGAAATATCTATATGCTTTCGGGGTTTTTTGTATATATATTGCCTATTTTTCCAAAACAAAAAGTATTTTCTTGGTTGGGAGGAAAAAAAATCAAAATGTCACTTCAAAACCAAAAATGTTTCAAGTGTTTGTTTATTTTTTTCATTTATATATTTTATGATTTGTGCATTATTTCACGACATGTCAGCAGTACAAGCGAGTACTGTGACGTGTCTTATCCTGTCAAGTCCTGACATAATACGATTCTGAACAAATTTTGATGTCCACATATCCCAGGCCACGGCAATTCTGAGTTTTCCCCGACTCTGCTCCCGACTCCTCAGTGCAGCCTTTGTGACAAAGAGAGGCTATTTCTCATCCTTCTATAGGAGGGGGAATGATTAGTTTGCTCTCAGCCATAACCGACTTTGTTTCACCCCGAACTTCGGGGCTGCCGGAACTGAAATGCAGCAAATGAAATCAAATAGGCCCACGGAAACCACCCACAAAAAGCACCCAAACTTATGCCAATAATGCATAAAGCACTCGAATAAATATAATTAGTGTGGTTTCAGCAGCAATAAAAAGATTAATTTGCTATTACAGAAAAGAGGGAAAAAAACCCTAGTGTTTGTGCTAATAATTGCTGCCAAGAATTGCTTTTCATCTAGTACATTCTGCTTTATTGGTTTTTAGCCTTTTCCTTCCACCTTTCAGATATCTGAATTGCTGCATGAGGAGATTGCAAGGATCTGATCTATTGGTAGGATATCCCTCAGACGCCTCGCATATGTCCCTCTGGGTCGCCGAGGCTCGGTATTTTATTTTCGTTATTTATTTATTTTACCCAAAGACGCTGATTTGCCACAGGGCTGATCTAGGAGGGTTATACATACTGGACTGGCAGCATCTGATCTATGGCCACATTCGCAGCCCCAGACTTCATCAGCCTTAATAACATTCTTCGTTACAAAGTGCTTTCTGTTAAATATTTATGAGCTGATGCAAGAACAACCACTGCCATTGTCTGTGAATGCGCAAGCAACAGTTCTCCCTGCAGTTTAATGGGGCCGTGCTGTAGAAGGGAGATGGGCAAGCCTACCTTTATTATTTATGCCAAGCCAGGGGCTGCTCTAGCCATGACGTACCTTTGCTAATTTCAGTTTCAGTGGCCCAATACCTGGGTAACAGGATTTACTTGCCCAGGGCTGGTGACGATCTGGAAGCTAGAGGTTTAAGGAATCCTCAGGTACGTCTACACTGCAGCTGGGAGCAGGAAGAGAGACTCATGGTAACGCTAGATTCTGTAGGGCTGCACTAAAAATAGCAATCTGGACGTTGCAGCTCAGATTCTCAAGCCCACCCGACCCCAGGGGTCTGAGCTCGGGTGGCTAGCCTGGATCTCGGCTGGAGCCACCATAGCCACGCTGCTATTTGTGGTGCGCTAGTGTGAGTCTGTCTACCCAGGATGGGAGGATCACGCCTAGTGCCAGAAGAGCATGAGGTACTGCAGGTCGGGATTGTGGTGCATCAGGTGTATTTGTCTGGCGAGCCAGGAATCCGGAGGGTGATGCGGATTAGGATTCAGGTACTTAGCCTGCTTCAGAGTAGACTGCAGGAAGCAGTTGAAATTGAGATTCCCTGCAATGGGAGTTTATATGCTGCACAGGGGGGGTTTGGAGCAATTTTTTTTTCTCTCCATTTTTAAATCATATGCGGGGGGTCAGGTCTGGTACATTGCTGTGGCACTTCCACTGTGCACCGGAAAGGAAATTCTGAAGATAAAGGATCTCTGTTTCATGCAAACTAACCACACAAATGAGGGAGCTAAAGCAAGAAAGCCCATATGTTCCAAGTGCCAAGGGGTTTCCCTGGCGCAGCCACTGAAGTTCAGCTCTGCTACTCTTTTCTCACCCTCCATTAATGCCTATCCCAGGCTCTCCAACGCAGCTGCCTCCTTGCCCTGAGGCAAGCTTGTAGTTTTGGTTGGTGTTTGTGCTGGATACGTGTCCCCCGAATTTCCCTTGGAGCCATTCAAACAAACAAAAACACCTAGCAAAACTGAGCCAAATCTGGCATGTTCCTAATTTGGGATCAAACTCTTACACTGAGTGTTGGCCCATCCAAAACTCTACCTGGAAGAAGGCCTGTGAGCCTTCCAGGCTCTTTGGTAGCATGATCTGGAAGCAGACAAAATTCAACAGGTTTTTGTGTCATTCGCACACTTTCACCCTTCATCCGACCTTTGTCTCAGTTGTTTATCTTCGGAGGGACTTGCCCATGAGCAGTGCTGTAATACAGCGGTTCTCAAGCAGGGATCCCGAATATACCTCTGTGTGTCTGTCTTACAGCCCCACAGAGAGAATAAAAGCCCTACGGATACAGCCATCTAACTAAGTTTTGCCTTTACCCTGAGTGCTAGAAGAATGTTTTGGGAACTAAAAATCCTGGGTCCTGTTCCTAATGTTAGCTAGCGATTGCATTGTCATTGTGTACAGCTTAATGAAAGTGCATGCCCTCTCCCAGTCAACGACAGCCTAAACTCAAAGTTCAAACATCCAATGTCTCGTGCTCAGCTATCTAGAAACGAGGCTGGAAACCTCACAAAGACAGGCTTTCTCATCAGGATCTCTGTACCTCCCAGTCTGGGTTGTGCAATAAACACCATAGTAAAAATACACCTCTGCCTCGATATAACGCTGTCCTTGGGAGCCAAAAAATCTTACCGCGTCATAGGTGAAACCGCGTTATATCGAACTTGCTTTGATCCGCCGGAGCATGCAGCCCTGCCCCTCCGGAGTGCTGTTTTACCGCGTTATATCCGAATTCGTGTTATATCAGGGTAGAGGTGTACTTAGGTGTTACATTCCACCCATAGATCTACAAAAGGCTGGCAGCATTGACCCCATTTTGACTTGCTCACCGTTACCCCCCACCACCACTCCGGGGCCAATGGCAGAGTTAGGAATAGACTCCTCCGTAAGAACAGCCCATCACCCAGCTTTTTGGCACTGCCGTTGCAGGTGCCAGCCAAATCCCACGAAGTGCCGAGACTCATGAAATACAGAGCGAAGCTTTCGCTTCTGTCGACTTTTTAAAATGTTGGCTTTTTTATTTTTAACCTTCAGAAAGGGATTTGGTTTGGTGCCAGCCTGAGATGATGGCTCTCCTTTTATCTAAATGCTTAGGACTGGTGCAAGCGTTCATAGCCTGTAATTTAGAACACAGCAACAGAATCATGAAACTTAAAACATTCTGTTCTCCAGGCGCTTCTAGCCGATGACCGGGAGCAAACTCTCAACAGCCTGAGAGAGTTAGATACCCAGGGCTTGCTTCTGACTTACCCTCAGGCCTCTTGACACCTCTCCAAGGGTGGAAAAGGGAAGTGGTGCCCGGAGAATTCTCCCCTGCACTGAGGAAGTTCTCCAATGGTGCAGAGCTGATGTGTATTAGCCCTGCTACTTCCCAGTGCAAGGGGCGTTGTCACGGAGTATGGGGGGACTCAGGGCCCTGCACCCCCGGCGTCCTGCGATTCACCATGACTCTCAGCCAGCCAGTAAAGCAGAAGGTTTATTTAGATGACAGGAATACAGTCCAAGACAGGCCTTGCAGGCACAGACAACAGGATACCCCACAGTTAGGTCCATCTTGGGGTCCTTGGGCACCCCAGCCCACCTCCTGGGGTCAGAGCCCTCCCTGCCTTCCAGCCACCTCACCAGCCAGCTTCCCAGACTCTGCCTTCAGCGACCCCTCCCACAGCCTTTGTTCAGTCTCTGGGGCAAAGGTGTCACCTGGTCCCAGCCCCCTCCTGGGTTCTCATGTTACAGGCTCAGGTATTTTCAGTCAGTCTCCCATCCCCCAATGCCGGCTATCCCAGCCACACTCCCCTGTCAGCATTCCCAGACCACAGTAAGAACAGACCCAGTTCGTCACAGCGCACAGCTGAAGCACATTGTACAATAGTTATTCTCTGTTCTCCAGCGCCCCCTGGGGATCCTGGGAAGCGGAGCAGATGTCAGATGCGGTGTTGCCAAGTCTTGTGATTTTTATGACAAGTCTCATGACATTTGGTGTCTTTATTATAGTCCCAGCTCCTGGAATCATGTGAATATAGGAAAATCTCATTTTTCATTAAAAATGTCTGTTTTTAGCACTTCTAGGTCCAGAGAAAAGCTTGAAAACATGCACACTTAAGGCTCAGTGAACAAGAGCCAAACAAATGGGCTCTTTTTGTTATTTTAAAATATTTTCATGATTTTTAAGACAATCTTGTGATTTTGGGGGGCTTGACTTCTTTTTTTTAAATGCTTAGGGTTGGCAATACTGAATATCAGGAGTGCAAAGACATCTTAAAGCCACCTTTGTCTCCCCACTTCTCGGCCCCCGGTGCAAGTTTAGGAGGAGAATACCCGGCAATTGGGTCCTGGGGTAGATATTAATATAAGGACATGGAACTGTAAGTGACCCTCTTGGTCACTGAATCCAGTTGCCTGCTCTCACAGCCAGCCCTGTCATGTAATCACGAGAGAGGGAAAGGAATGAAAAGCCAGCCTCTGAAATCCCGCAGAGCTGCAGGGTACTAGAGTCTGCAAACGTGAATTTTGTTGCTGTGTGTTTGAAACGTTCCTTGCCGGTTGATTTCTTGTTGTGGAGCGAGCTCCAAGGAGGTGCATGTGGAGCTGAAAATGGGACACACAAACAGTGGTAATAATTTCACAGACAGCTCTGCATGTTTCTTGAGCGAGAAGAGACACTTGTGCTCTTCCGCGTGGCGCTCTTTATGGTTTAATCTCCCATTGAGATTCAGGGCAGAGCTCTGCTAATTAAAATGGCGAATGCCGGAGGAAGGATCTCCGTGTAGGGCTAGCCGGTATCTGTATGCATGCAGATTGCTTCAGGAAAAGGACCCTTGAGTTGTCCCCACCCCAGTGCCCACACTCTCGCCAAGGGAGGAAGGAAACACACGCATGTAAATCAGAAATCCTAGCCCCATTGAAATCAATAGCAAAACTCCCACACCCCCTGGGAGCTGATTTCCAGTGCAAGTGTCCCCAGCCACCTTCCCAGCATCCCTTGCTGCACCTCTGTGTTGGAAGCCAATGGCAAAGCCATTGCTACTGTCCTGGGGTTTTACTATTCCACCTGTCCTATCCAAGGGGAGCTCAGTGTTCAATGGCATTCACCCTGCAGGGCAGAGGGAAGGTCAAGGCTCCAGATGTGCAGGGGCCCGGGCTGGCAACACCATATTTGCATCCTGTTGGGAAAGCATCATTCCTGGAGCTGTGTCTTCAAAGATCAGCCCAATACGATCGAAGCGCCAGCTCTCCCCAGTTAAGCCTGGTGAAGCCATGTTGGGATGGGACAACTCCCAGGAAAGCCAAGGTTGTAGCAGGGCACTGTGTGGCTAATTAGCTTTTCCATCTGAGCCAGCACTGAGCCATTGGCCCAGGGTGATGCCATGGGACACTGGTGCTGAGGGGCCAGCATGTGATAATCCCTCCTAGTCAGTGCTAAGCCAGCTCTGCAGTGTGGGATAAGAGCTGCTGCATGGCAGGGAGATGGTGTTGGTGACTCAGGAGGGGGCGCTCTTCCTCGGGGGCTGTACCACGTGCACTTTTAAACAGCTGCCATGCTGCTCCCCAGAGGTGGCTGCATTTCAGTGGCCGGCGACATGTCTCTTTCTCAGATGAGGGGGAAAAAGGGCATAATCCAAATCTTTCTGGACCAAGATGAAGTGCCCCAGGGCAGAATGTAGTGAGCACAAGGGTGAGTTCTCTGCATAGCCTCACCAAGTGCCACCCGAGGCTGGTATGTCAGTTGCCCACCAGTGTCTTGCCTTGAATGCCTTATATTTTAATTATCAAGTAGGCAGGAAAAACATAAGAGATCTGATGGG
Source organism: Terrapene triunguis (assembly GCF_002925995.2). Taxonomy (NCBI): domain Eukaryota; kingdom Metazoa; phylum Chordata; order Testudines; family Emydidae; genus Terrapene; species Terrapene triunguis. Next base: position 7,026,222 of record NW_020664725.1, read on the forward strand.
CAGCTCCGTTAGCCAATAATTAACTCCTTGCTTGAGGACACAACCCCAGGGCTGGATTCCATTCACTGGGAGGCCCTGGGAGCAGATGTATATTCTGGGGGATTATAGGTAAAGGGCATGAATGAGCAGAAGTGCATTAGGATTGTTCACATGACGGATTGAAAAGTCTCTGTCATACACTGTCACCAAAGCTGAGCTTTAAATAGGAGCTTTCTAGAGAGTGTTGTATAACCAGTATTCTAACAATAGCTGCTGCACAGAGCAGGGAGGCTGTATGGAGAAATGGGGCTGTTACAGAAAGCAAGATGCTCATTGTGTTAATATATTCACCACCTCCGGTGTGTCCGTACTCGAGCGTAGCAGTGGATGGGCCGTGCACCTGATGGGCACTCAGGCAAAGGGGCGTGTGTGATTTGTTTAGTCACAGAGACCCCCTTGGGACTGTCAGCTGATGTGCTGAGATATCAGGGCCGGCTCCAGCGTTTTTGCCGCCCCAAACGGTGCAAAAAAACCCAACCCCACGATCGCGATCTACGGCGGCAATTCGGTGGGAGGTCCTTCGCTCCGAGCGGGAATGAGGGACCGTCCGCCGAATTGCCGCCGAATAGCTGGACGTGCCGCCCCTCTCCGGAGTGGCCGCCCCAAGCACCTGCTTGGCAAGCTGGTGCCTGGAGCCGGCCCTGGCTGAGATGATCTCTGAGCCCATTTTCTCTGCCAGCTTGGGACTCCAGAACCCTGCCTTGTTGAGCCAGACACACTAGCCAGCTGCAAACACAGACCCAGGTCTGGTCCACGCCCCCAAAGCTGTAGACTTTAACCAAAAACTGCTCAGCAAGTCACCTATCTCCAGCACCCAGACACCCAGTTCCCAATGGGATTCAAACCCCAAATAAATCTGTTTTACTCTGTATAAAGCTTATACAGGGTAAACTCATAAATTGTTCACCCTATATAACACTGATAGAGGGATATGCACAGCTGTTTGCTCCCCCAGGTATTAATCACTTACTCTGGATTAATTAATAAACAAAAGTGATTTTTATTACGTATAAAAAGTAGGATTTAAGTGGTTCCAAGTAATAACAGACCGAACAAAGTAAGTTACCAAGCAAAATAAAACAAAACACGCAAGTCTAAGCATAATACATTAAGAAACTGAATACAGGTAAATCTCACCCTCAAAGATGTTCCAATAAGCTTCTTTCACAGACTAGACTCCTTCCTACCTAGTCTGGGCCCAATCCTTTCTCCTGGTACAGGCTTTGTTAGTTCCAGCAGGCATCTTAGGTGAAAAGTAGGGGATTTGACATGACTGGGACCCTTTGTTCTGTTCCACCCCCCTTTATAGCTTTGGCACAAAGTGGGACTCCTTTGTCTCTCTCTGGGTTCCCACCCCTCTTTCTAAATGGAAAATCACCAGGTTTAAGATGGATTCCAATATCATGTGACGTGGTCACAAGTTCTGTGAGATCCCTAGGCTCCATTCTTTTAAGGCTGGCCAGCACATACTGAGGAAGTTTTGCAAGTAAACGGAGCCATTCACAGCCAATTGTCCTCGTTAATGAGAGCCATCAAGATTCCAAGCCACCATTAATGGCCCACACTTTGCATAATTACAATAGGATTTCAGAGTAATACTTCATATTTCTAGTTTTAGATACAAGAATGATACATACATACAAATAGGATGAACACACTCAGTAGATCATAAGCTTTGTAATGATACCTTACAAGAGACCTTTTGCATAAAGCATATTCCAGTTACATCATATTCACACTTATAAACATATTTTTATAAAGCATATGGAGTGCAATGTCATGATGGGCACTCAGGCAAAGGGGCGTGTACGCCCATAGAATCCAGTCTGCTGTGCAAAGAGGTAGCTCTTACCTACTTACACTCATTTGCCCTAATTAAATTCATTTTTTTGTGGGTGCAGGTACATTTCTGAGGGCAGTCTATACACTCCTTCTTTCAAAACCTGGCACCAAATATCTAAGCTGAAGCGAGCTTGTGCTGTGGTGAATTTAGGAGGTAGGGTTGTCTCTACTGTTTAGGGACCAAGAATAACTGGGTTCTGTTCCAGATTTTGCAGTTGACTTGGAGTTACCGGAAGCAAGTCTGTTCCCCCCCCGTGCCTCAGTTTCCCCAATAGTGTTCTGCTGGAAGGAGTTAATGGCTTCCATCAAGTGGTCTTTGATCTATAGACAATCACAGATGCAGGTAAAGCTGATGAGTATGCTAAACATCCTTCGTTCAGGCTAAATGGAAGGAGCAATTAAATGCTCCTTTATGGAGTGATAGCTAGAAACACTAGGAGGCTACTACCCAAGGCACTGAGCTTGGCTAAACTATGTGGTTTGATGGGTTTCTCTGGGACTAGTGGCAAACACAGGGGCTATAAGAGCCTATTTGGCAAGCTATATGTGTGAGAGAGGCAGAAAGCCAGCAGACTGTGAGAGAAGTAGTTGTGAGCATGACCCCGAGAGGGAGCAGGGAGAGACAGCTCCTTGAGCACAGAACTGACTTGAGGTGCAGACTCAGAAATAGCGAGCACAGAAACTGCCTGCAATTTCTTGTGTGTTCAGGGGAACAGGACTTTGTGTACAGTCATAGTAAATAAACAGAATTGCATCAACGAATAGACCTGGCTCGGATCATCTGTTTCTCCGCCTAATGAGCATGACCTTGAATATTGGCTAACCAGCCTAAAGAGGCAGAAATAGCTACCCACCTCTGCTCTGCTCCCCTTGAATTTAAGGGGCAGTGTCAGTGGGTAGCGTTGCTGTTGCTTGGAGTTAAAAAGAGACAAAAGCCACCCATGTGGTGGAAACCCAAACTGCCTCGTCCTACAAGCTGCGAAAGCAGCTTCCTCTCCCTGCCCTGACTCGTCAGGGCCTGGCAGATGTTCTTGCGGTGTCGTAACCAAGCTCAACGATAGGCTCTGTGGCTTGCCATGACAGGCGGCCATTGTTCTGGAGGGGAAGGAAGTGCCTGCTGTCATTCACAATTGTTGCTGCTTGTGACAAGATGGCTTTTGTCCCTGCATTGGCCCTTAGGGATCTCAGCTGGAGCGGGGCCTTTTTCTGTCAGCCCATAATTCATGTCACCCGTTTTCCAGGTGCTCCCTTAGCACCTCCTTCTGCTCATCCGCCATGTGGGTGCTGAGCCACCAGCAGCACGCCCTCTTCCCCCCCCCCCCCCCCCGGATGTCAATCATACTTTGATTTCGCTCAACATGTTCCTTCCCCCCACATATTCCCTGACTCTCCATTCTCCCCCTAGATCCAGAGACACAGCTGATGCCTCAGCAGAAGTTGTAGGTGATACCTGCTCCCTGGCTTGTTTGGTCAATGATCTTTACCTGCTCAGAGAGAGACTTCGGCTCAGCCCCAGGTCCTTCCTTCCTTCACAGTGGCATGGCTGGAAGTGCCTCTGCAGCAAACAAGCCCATTTCCACCCCTTTCTTCAACCACAGGGAACGTTCGTGGCTCTGAGGGAGAGTTGCCTTCTCCTCTAGAAGGAGGGTGGCCTTGATGCACCATCAAGCAATAGCAATAATGCTTCTATAGCACCTTTTGCCCAAGGACTTTGGAGAAAAGCACAAGCGCGGATTCAGTCTGCTTCACAGCAGCCTTGTGAGGTGGGTGACTATTATTGCCCCATTCACAAGGGTGGGGGGATGGAGGAGGGCAGTGGTTTGTCCAAGGCCACACAGTGAGTCAGTGGCAAAAGCCAGGGATACAACCCCTGCCTGTTCTCGTCGGTAATAACGAGACAGTGTTCTCTGTCCCTTTTCGGGTAGCACGTCTTGCATGCGGCATCTTCGGGGATCTGAAGAAAGGGGGTTGACAAATGTCAGAGCCGGCATGAATGAGGGTCCTGTTCTGGTTCTAAACTGAGCTCACTTTCCAAGTTTCCATCTGGTTTGCGAGGGAAGCAGGGGAGAGTAAATTACAAAACACCACACTCCTGCATAACTCCGGCTCTGGGATCTCCACCCAGCTGCACTAGAATGAGCCGGATCAGTGTATCTTGTTTGTGGTCCTTTTTAAAGTGGCTTCAGTGCTGGACTAAAATGCATTTTAATGCAGGCTAAGCAGGTGCTGGGCTGGGACACTGGAGAAAGAGGAGCTCTGTTTTATTTAGGCCACTTTTCCCCCCTGATGCTCAGATACTATGTTGATGAGCACTAGCTATGCAGTGGTTGGATGGCCTAGTGGATAGGGAGCTGAACAGGACTGCAGGAGACCTTGGCATTCAGTTCTGGGCTCAGCTGCAGAGACCCTTTGAGATCTTAGGCAAGGAACCCTCCTTTCTCTGGGACTCAGCTTCCCATTTCTAAAAGGGGACAACATTCCCCTACTCCACAGGGCTGTTGTGAAGATACATTTCATTGATGCCTGTAAGGTGCCCACATCCTAGGGTGGTGTGGGCCATACAAGTGCTGGGGTATCTACCTAGATAGATGGCACACCCTGTTTCCTTGATGGTCCCCCGACTCATTGTGCAGGGGAAATTCGGTCACTCTGTGAGCTCAGACTGCTGGCACCGGGAGCAAGCTGTGACCATGGTGGGCCTCTGTGTGATGTGGACACCTCTCTGCAAAAGTTGGGTGGGTCGCAGGGACTCCTTTCATGATGATCAGCTGTAGGTTCTATCTATCTGGGCTGGAGGGGAAAGTTTCCAGGTCTCATGACCAGCCCTGCTGAACCACTTACTTGCTAAGAGCGGAGGGCGTGAAAGAGGGGAAAACAGGTTTGTAACTCACTGGCTAGTGTGTATTCCAGGTCCCCTTCTGTGCCCAGTCAAAGGATATAAATCTGTTATAGCCCCAGCTACAGGCCTTGACTCTTTAGCTCAAGCCTGTAGCAGCTCTTGGAGATCCCCGATTTGATCCCTGGTGTGACAGCCAATATGGCAGCGGTCACCGGTGCATTTAAGTTTAGCTCCTGTTTGAATTCTGGTCAGTTCTAGACTTAGCCAGGATCTGGTCCTCTGGCTCTCCGGCAGCCTGGTACAAACCCAGCCAGTATTGTGTTGAACATGGCACTCTCTGAGCCGCCAGGTGTGTGTGGTGATTTTTCAGCAGCCTATTGGCTGAGATTAGAGAGAGAGAGTCTGGATCAGAACCTGGATGTGAGCTTCCTCAAACCCAGATTTTGCACAGGGTCCCTCGCTCCCAGATCTGAACAGCTCCTGCACCTTGGGGTGTTTGAAATCCGCATCCAGACGTTGTCGCTTGAGCTGCTCTCTACTTCTGGTGATTTAAATGGACATTGAGGGAACTAAAATGGCTAGTCCATTAGCTAAGTAGCTTCCTCTGCCAGGCACAGCCCTAGATTGCTCGGAAAGTTGTGCATTGTGGCTTCGAGGATCTGGGCTTCCGCAGGGCTGGATTAGTTTGTTTTCACTTCTCGTCTCGCCTGCTGATCATCCAACTGTCTCAGTGTTTGTGTACAATGCAGAGACACGTCGGAATACCAATAATAATTAAAAATTCCAGGCGATGGAATCCAAACTGCAGCCCATAGTTTGGCTCGCAGCCCCTGGAAGCAATTCAGTCCTTAGAAGCAGAGATGGGACTCGACTCCAAATCCCAGATCCAAAAGGCCCTGAACTTTCCAGCGCGGAGTTGGAACCCGGATCCAAACAGTGTTGCTTGGACTCTCGTCTAGCTTCTCCTCCAAGATGTGCATTTCCAGAGCGGTATATTGCACTTTTCAGCTAGCTAAACACATTCCGCTTTTGTGTCCCCACCTCCTCTCCCATCTGGCCTTGTGCCCACAAGAGGCATGTTATATAAACCATCCCTAAATACACTGCCTGGAGAAGTGCCTTTATATTTTAATTCCCAAATAGGCAGGCAAAATTGAGTGCTCTGATTGGCGTCTGCAATCAGCGCCCCATTCATTGAGTGCTGTGAAGGGAGCTGATTGCAGCAATCGTGGCTTTGACCTTCCAGGGACTCTGACACTGCCTCCGCTTCATTAGCGGGATAAATATTTTTCCAAAAACAACATTTCCGAACCGCCAGAAGTCAGGGCGAGGCCAGGCTGCTGTGCGGCACGGAGGCTGCAATTGCATGAGTTCATAGCTCAAGGCCCGTGGGAGACCCCCGGTCTATTCCAAGCTTTGCCACAGACATGCTGTGGGACTGTAGGCCAGTCATGGCCCCTCTCAGTGCCTCAGTTTCCCATCCCACCCTTTGTCTATATTTTTTATTATGAGATCTTCAGGGCAAGGGCTCTCTCTTACTACATGTATGTACAGCACCTAGCGCACTGGGGGCTTGACCTTGTCAGGGAGCTCTAGGTGCTATTCTAATACAGGGCATCAGTTAGGGATTGGGCCTGTGCTAGGATAGCCCTTGTCCCTAAGAGCTTGTGGTATAAATGTGAAATGAAAGACCATTAATATCTGCGCCATGGTCCAGCCGAAAGGAGCTCTGGACAAGGCCAATGGATCCAAGATCAGGTGCTAGCTACCTTGAGTGCATTTCCCCGGGCCTCCAAGGCTGTCTGTATGCCCCGCAGACTCGGTACCCCATCTCCCTACACCACCATCCCCACCTGATGGGGCTGGGGAGGGGTAGAGACCCTAGCAGACTATAACAAAGGTGGGGAGCACCCGGGAGCGGCGAGTCGGTTTATGACAAGAGTGAGATGTGGAAGCAGCCCTCACAGCACCCCGGCTGCCTGGCTTGTGCTCAGGGTTATGTAGGCATTCCAGCTGAGGGGAGCTTTAAGGAGAAATGTGTAAGAGGCTAGTGGATCATAAGACCCTCACTGGTTTCTACAGAACAACCCACCCTAGGTGTCACTCACAACCATGCCCGATAGCCCGGCGCTCTGCTGATCAAGTTCAGGAATTCCATTATCTGGCTCGGCCCTTCCTACCCAGGAATTCTTAAAAATAGTAGATCAGTCCAAAAAAGTCTCTCCCTCCCCCAAGCCTGCTATGGCCTCTACCCCTCCCCAGCACCATCAGGTGGGGATGGTGGTACCGAGTTTGAGGGGCACACAGGCAGCCGGGGAGGCATTCAAGGTAGCTAGCACCTGATGTTGGATCTACATGTGTGTCCCATCTTGGCCTCGTCCGGAGCAACTTTTGGCTGAAGGAGCGGTGCAAATATTAATTAATTCAGCCCAGGCTCTCGGCAAGAGAGGTCAGTATTATCGGCTCCCTCTTTCACAGCAGAGGGAAATTGAGGCACAGACAAAGGGGCTTGGCGAAGGCTGTACAAGAAGTTGCTGCTCGGGCAGAGGCTAAAACCCTGGAGTCCTGACTCCCTTTTGACCACTAGACCATCCTGCCTTCCTTTCTAAGCACAGTAGCTAGCCCTGCAGGGAACAGCAGGCTGGCGTGGTCTCCCCCGGCACTGGTATAACATGCTGTCGGCTGAGCCCCTGGAGTGAGGTACAACCTGGGTTCTGCCCCGGGGGCCGTTAGTATCCTGCAGCCTGTAATAGATGTTTTTAATTCTCATGGAAATATTGAACAAACATCAGGGAAATACATTTTACAGCCTGGAGCCAGCTCCGAGTGTCATTACCATTGTTACTGGAGTCAGCGCGGGTGATTTAAGCAGGGACCTCTGACAAAGACACACACCTGTCCATGAATAAAAGGCTGCCGTTTATTACCCAGGCTGCTAATTAGGAGGAGAATGTGGGTCAGGTGCAGTGCCTGAGCCAAATGCCTCCTGAGCAAAGTGGGTGAGGTGACAATGATAATGCTTCCCTTCCTGTTCCTGGCCATGCCACGGGGGCGCTGCACGCACAGGGTGATCTCCTCAGGGCAACCAGGAGGTGGGCACCTCCTGTCAGTGGTGATCTAATGCCACGGAATCTAGGCACAGAGCCAGGGTGACGCAGGGACAGAAGGAAACAGATGCTGCCAACTGAAAGAACAGGAGCAAATAATTCTCCTGTCAGAGCAGAGCAGTGTGCCCCGCTGTCCTGGCTCTGACAGCAAAGGGTACCAGAAACTTAGCTGAAGCTGTGAAACCCTGGCAGAGCCTCCCTGGCTGAAAGAGATTCTTTCCTGATCACTTAGCTTTAGTTTGCTCTGGAGCAGAAGGGTTGGTAGATTGTTTGTTTTATTTTACGGGTGTAATTCTCATCCATTGATTTATTCCGAGCTGATCCTGTTACCCTGTACCCTGTAGTTCCATGGCTTAATTATACATCAGACAACAAGAATTTTCCTCCTATCCTTTTTGCATGTGTTGGGTGTGGGAGGGTGGCTCAGGGCTGGCTATATTAGGTTCTCCCGTTCTCCTCTTGCTGTCATTTATGCCAGCTGCTCTTACACTTCCCTTCCTTTATGCCTATTTACTGATGTGTATAGGAGTTGGAGTCAGCGTAACGTACACACTCAGGAACCAGAGAAGGGGGGATTGCTTACAGGTTTTTATGTGAGTTTCATTTCTTGTTACTCTCCTGCCTTCCATCTCCTGCCCATGCAATTTCATCCCGTCAGCCAGGCTCAGTGAGCCTAATTTAGAAGGGAGAGATACAGGGGGGAGTGTAAGCTACATGATGATGAGCAGATGTGCAGTTAAAGAATCTGAATTGGTGTAACATGAATATTCAGGTGGCTGGAAAGAAGTGTGAATTCCACCAACTTAAATACTCTATAGGCTTCCTGGGTTACACCAGAATATTTAGACTCACTGAAACTAGCCAGTGGTGTTCAAAACCCTTACCCCTGCCTGACTTATACCAGGGATGAATTTAACCCAGTAAGTCTTTCCCTTGATTATTCTTTCTTTCTATTTTCTCCTTTGTAGCACCAGGTTATTGGAGCTCGACTTTTCTAATGCATTTGTTTATGTTTAAAAATTGATGCCAGAAAGCTCTAGGGCTCCTGTATAGACTCAGAGTCCGAAATCCTGTATTTTTGCCTATAGTGACCTATGGTAATGCTGGTCTGCTTTCTTTGGGCCCAGCTCATGAGAGAAGCCTGAGTAAAGGCGTTTGTGTGGGCACAATCACCACACACACAGTTTTGCTCATCTTATATCCTGTCTTGCCTCTGCATAGGCTCCCGCTGGACATTGCTTCTGCATTGTGTCCCTGCCTTGTATTATGGTAAAGGCAGGGCCGGCGCTTCCATTTAGGCGACCTAGGCGGTCGCCTAGGGCACCAGGATTTGGGGAGGCGGCATTTTCGGCAGCGGGGGGTCCTTCCACGCTCTGGGTCTTTGGCGGTAATTCTGCGGCGGGTCCTTCACTCGCTCCGGGACCCGCCGCCGAAATGCCCCGAAGACCGGGAGCGCGGAAGGACCCCCGCGCTGCAGAATTGCCGATGACGACCAGGAGTGCAGAAGGACCCCCGCCTAGGGTGCCAAAAACCCTGGCGCCGCTCCTGGGTAAAGGCAACCAGCTGGCTGGCCATTACCATCCGTTACCAAACTAAGGTGTGCTATGCAATCTACCCTTCCCCAGTCTGAAGGCTTGAATCGTTGTCAGCACCCTTCACGGGAGATTTTCTGCTTCCATTGTAACTAAATGTGAATGCAGTGGTCCAAGGTGAGGACAGGCTGCCGCTCTGGTTTGTAGAATACCACTGTCATATCTTCTGTATTGTCTCTGTCCCTTTCCCGATTGGGTAATGTCTCATTTGCCCCTCGGACATGCTACGAGTGGAGCTGTTGGGAGTTTTCTGTCTTTTTTTTTTTTTTTTTTTAATGGGAATTGTAGGTTTTGTTTAATTGAAAATCAGGAAAGCCAAAATTAAATATTTTGTTTACAGTCAGGTCGACCTGACTGAAAACCTTTCATTTTGTGAAATCAAATTAGAATATTTTATTTAATTTCTGCTCCGTTCAGTCTTAATCGGTGTCAGCTTGCGCTGCTATTGTGGAAGTTGTAGTGTGGGTGTCTCACACCCCATTTTTGTCTGTACCACATTTCCCATAATGCACTGTTGGTTGGCCTGACACTGTGCATCATGGGATATGTAGTCCAGTTGTGGAACATGGTTTATAGCTAGGCTTCAAAGGATTAGATTTTTATCTGTAAATGTCAGTAACTGTTAATTTCACCATAGACGCACAAATTGATGAGAAAGTGTTTCCATCAATAATAATCAAAACTCACAGATAGGCAAAGTAAGAAAAGTCCTGCTTGAGAATTCATTAGAGTTTGATTTAAGGACATTTACTTTGTATATTTTGACATGTAATGTTGACAAGTTGTGTTTTAATGGTTATAAAGCTTTAACTTTTTGAATCGCGGTATCTACTGGCATTAAATAATTCTTAGCTGATCCACCCTTCCCACAATTTCCCCTGACTGTGAACATTTAAATAATACAATTAAAAAAAAAAAGTTTAAACCCTATAATTTGCCACAATTGTGAAAACTTAAATTGATAAAAAATAAAAATGCTTTCAAATAAACATCAATATTAGCCATCAAAATTATATTAAAAGAAAAAAATTCTTCCATGAGGAGAATGGGGGCATGAGGCTCTCGACTTACAGCTCTCATAAGGCACGGCAGTGGCTTTGGGGGACACAGATTAATGTCGAACTCAGTGGAAATGAAACGTTTTGATTCAGTTCAACCAACTGATTCGGGCACGCTGAAACGTCTTCAGATATGTCGAAACAAACCATTTGGATGTTTCCTGACCCCTTAAATGTTTTTGGAACTTTCTGCTCCACACAAATTAAATAATCGATTTACTTTGATTTTTTTTTTCTTCTTGCCCAGATTTGGGATGAAAACCAGTTTCTACTCTTTGTGAGCAAGACTCGGTCAAAGTGGGTTGGAGGATGAGTCTGATCAAATCCCCGTTCACCAGAAAAGCCTGCACCCCAGGAAAAGGTGTGGTCAATTTCATTGCAGATTCTCTATCTATCTAGAGGGGAGTCATTAGTGAGATGCTCTCGGCCAGACAGGCTGGCATGATTTAATTCCCTAGTCAGCATTCCCAGAGTATTGATCTCCCTGTAAGCAGGAGGGAAGGAAGCAGGAGGAACGGAGGGAGAGGGAATGAAAGGGGAAGGAGGGAGGGGGGAGAGAGAGATGGGGAGGAGAAAGGAGAATAAGAAATAGGGAAGAAAAAAGAGGAAGGGTGAGGAAACTGTAGATCAAATCTACGCTGACTATGCAACCTGGGTGCAGATGGTGGCCCTGATTATCTGTCTCACAAAACTCCAAGGGCATTGATGCCTTTCCATTAGCACTAAACGGAAAGGAGTGGACTAGATCTCCATTCCTGGTGCCCTGGCCAGTTATCTGAGCCGGAGCCGCTGCATGTGACGGGGTTGGGTTAGACGTGCTCTCTCCTGGCTTTCCTGCTGCATGAGCTCAGCGGACACGAGGATCTCATCAGATGTCCCTTCTGCCCGTCTTCACTGAGTCTGATGCCTCTGAGCTGGGAAGGCCATAGGACAAGTGAAAAAGGAGTGGCAATGAATGTGAATATGTAGGGATGTGTACATGTGGCTCTAAGTGGATATGGGGCATGTGGGTGCACATGTATAGGTGGGCATATGCCCGGGGCCATTTTAGGGTCTCCTCTGGTAGCTTTATGGTCTGAGATCTCATGAACCACCCAGGATGGAAGTGGCTGCTCGCAAAGTCTTTGAAAGATAGGATCCCCTGCTCACAAAGAGTCGAAAGCTTTAATTTCTGGCCCCAGCTGGCAGTCAGATATCGGGCATTAAAATCACATTAGTCTGATTACCATCTTACTTTTTCATTCCCCACTTGGATTCCAGCTTGATTTTTAGTGTGTGCTCCCTCAAGAATCGCTGGTGCTAGAGCTGGTGCCATATACCACCCGCAAGCTCAGCCTCGTAGCTTTCAGACAGTGTAATTAAAGCATTAATCTCTTACTCTAACAATCTGGGAGAGAGAAGCTGCTAAAATAACATGGGGAGGACGGCTGCAAAGGTGTACAGTTGGCAGGACTGCTGCAAATGCCCACAGGGTCAGTAAACTTTCCCTGGGGAGATGAAGTTCTAACCACCAATGCATTTCACACAGGCCACCAAAGAGCCTTGGAAGCAAATTTTTATTGTCTCACTGTTTCCTTGTACTCCCCCATCTGTCTGTATCCACCTACTGTCCCTTGTTTTATACTTAGATTGCAAGCCCCTCGGGGTAGGAACCATCTTTTTGTTCTCAGTAACAATCTCAGAATTTGGCTCAGACTTGAGACTACTTCTCCATTCCTCTGCCCCATGCCATCACTTACACCTGTGCAAAGTGTGCATGAAATGCGACCACCAGGGGAAAGTTTGGGGGCCTGATTCACCGTTGAATTGGTCCAGGTTTGCATTTGTGTAAACCCACTGAAAATGGAGTTAGGCCATGAGGAAGCAGGCCCCTGAACTGGTAGTATTTTACACCTATTATGTACAGGTGTAAATTAATGGTGCCAGGCAGTCGAGAACTAGACCTGATGGTTCTTTTTACTCCTCAGTTCAGCGTAAACCACTCATCTACTTCTGAAACAGGAGTGACATGCTCTCATTAGCTGGAGAATAGATTCGCTCCGCAGGTGTCATTGCCTTCCCAGGCTCTGGGGCCTCTGATCCCAAGTGAGCCCGTGAACAGTTTCTCATAATAAAGGAACAAGGTGCCAATGATTTTCATAGCTTGATTAACGCTCTTCAGAGCGATTGCCATTGGATGCCGCAGAGGAGCAGAAGAAGATGGATGTTTTCCATTACTTGATGTAATGACCGTGAGGCAGGCTAATGAAACCTTTACAACCAAAGTTTACAGAAAGCCCGCAAACACTGATCAATAGCTGAGTTACAGTTCCCATGCATAGATTAGTATGTGACGTGCTGTGGGATGCAAACAGCGAGGTGCGGAGGAAGGAAGCCTGAAAGAGGGAGTCAGAAAGGGGGACAGAAGGAAGCAGGGGCCAGGAAGAATGGAGGAATGTGGAAGAGAATGAAAGAAAGGAGAGAAAATTCCAGGGGATGGGGGGAGGGGGGAAAGGGGAGCCAGTGATGTCGGTGGGAGCCTTGCTTTGCCTTTCCACTGAGGAGTTTCCCTTCGTTGTTCTGCCTCCTACTGGGGGTGGGAGGAGGACAGAGGTCTTTCAGACGCAACCCAGGCTCTGGATCGAAACAATCGAGCGAGCCCCCAGTCAAAGGGATGGGATGGCTGCAGGATTGGGAATTTCAACTAGTCACAGCTGTTCCAGTGTGGCCCAGGTGAGCCGTGGCCCAAAGCCTTTGCTAGCTGAAGGGTGATTGCTGGCCTGTGTGAAATGCTTTGTCAGACTCCTCTCTTTTCCTGTCAACGTATCGTACGTACCCAGGGTACAACCAGCATTAGCTGGCTCGCTTGCTGGTGGAAGCCAAGGACAGATGAGCCCAGGGAAACAACTACCGTCATTCACCTAGAGGTGGTTCCTTCAGGCATCACTGGACCACAGCGGTGGGAAATGGTTGGAAGAAGGGAGCTTGCACTGGGTGTATCTGTTTGGGGGAGAAGGATTGCATGCTCCAGCGCTGTCAGCCCAGCAACTTTGGGGCCTCATCTGCACTTAAAAAGCGTGCTCTCAACTTGAAGTAAAGTCCTATGGAGGACAAAACCATTTGTCATTTTCACACAAGTTAGTGGATTGAGCGATGGCCAATCCTGGTTTTGAATCCTACCAACCGCTTGGTCTCCACCATTCCTTGTGACAAGGAGTACCACTGGCTAATTGTGTGCCAAGTATACCTTCAATAAGTTCCCATCCCTGTAAACTGTCACTCTGACTGCCACAGGTATGATATCCAATTGCAGATGGGAGGGGAAGTGGGATCCCTGGGCTGGGGATTGCAAGGAGAGGTATCCACGAGACAATCTCTCTATTAAGATGTGGTTCTTACTGTGGAAAACGTGGGAGAAGCTCCTGGCAGACCACGGAGGTTTGGATGCTTTACCTCTGAGCCAAACCGCTTCACTTTTCAGGCTTGCCTCGCTCCCCGCTTGCATTCGGCACCTTTCATTTGTCACGGATTCTGTTGCCGCATAAGCATAGCGAAGAGACTGTTCTGCTGGTGTATCCAGCGTGCACATAATGGGATCCACCTGCTACCAGACAAAGCAAGGAAAATAAAAAGCCGTCCATTGTGCCTCTGAAATAGCTGCAATTAACAAAAAAAAAAAAGACACTAGCAAAGAGCTGGATTCATTTCACTAAGGCCACAGGAGACAGCTTGAAATATGCCAACATGCGCAGAGTGAGGCCACCTAAGACACAAACCTAATTAGGAACCAGCAGTCATCCTGCAAGATGACATGCGAAATGGATAAGACACCGATTTTCTCGTCTCTTCTCATTTTTCTATAGGGTTTTGTACCAGGCCCGTCACTGTAGAATCTGAGCACATTCCAACAGTGCATTAAGCAATGTGACGGAAGGGCTGGCAACCTGCTCGGAGATGCTGAGAATGCAGCAGCCTGGAATTTCCAGGCAAAGAAAGCAGCTAATGCCATCGCTCCCTTGCAGATTTAGCAGCCAGATGGGGATGCCCCACCCCAGAGGCCTGGGTAGGATGAGTGGATCCATGCCAATACCAGAGCCCATTCTATGGCGGGCACAGTGTAACCTTTACGTTGAAATGCTCCCAATTAATATTAAGGATGCAATAAAACTCACCTTCGTTTTCAGGTTCGAGACGCTAGGCCGGTTACAGAAAAATTATTTAGCAGAGGACCGCTAGGTGACGCTTCAAATGCTACAACCAAACGTTAATCAAAAGGAAAATGATCAGTAAAGCAAACAGGCCTGCAATGGCTGCTTACAGGATACTACAGCTATACTTGCATTCAAAGAGCATATCAGTGGGTGATCAGTCCACTGACACCAGAGTGAAGTGCAGCCTTAGAATCCTGGAACCTAACGGTGCCCTTGGGATGTTAATTGAAGATCTCCTGAAATTTAGCAAGGCAGCTACTTTTATAATTTATTAAAATACTAATTAACATTAAACTGCCCCTTGCCATAATTATATTTCCACCACCTCTTTACATTACGCATTATTTAAATTAACATCTGCCCCAAAGTCCTTCCCATACTATCCGTGTAGATCGCATGTTGTTAAACCTCTCGAAAATTCCTAAAAACCTTGCTCAAAGCAGTTATAACCAAAACAGAATGGCAACATAACCTTAGGTCATGTCCTTGCTGACTTCAGTTTTCCCATGGTACTGTCTCTCGCTTGTCTGTAACTTTCTTCCACTAGCAACTTCTGTTTCCCACACTCCCCAGCACACATGGTAACTTAAGCCAGAACCTAATTTCTACTTATTTCTTGATCAAACCCATTCTATGGGCTACAAAAGCCATTCTATTTTCAGCAGTTACTAAAACACCACCCTCCTGGAGCATATACGTTGCTGAGTTCGAGCTAGTCACACAGGACCAGTGGGCTGACCATCGTGGGTATTTATTTGAAGTTTCACCTGATATTCAGTGGGAGGAATGCAGAATTTACAAGGGTTATTCCTTTACAGGGCACTTCAGCAGAACCCCAAGATCTGAGCACCCCAGAGTTTAGGGAGGGTTGAAAGGCTGTTCCAGATGTGCTGCAGCTTCTCTGGTGTCTTGGACTGTTACTCTGCACTCTGATGCCAATCAGAGGCCTTGATCTTGGAATACCATCCATGGAGGCAGGTCCCTGAAGCCACACAGTGCCCTATTGAGGGCCTGCATGTTTGCAGGTGTGCAGAATTGAGGCCTTTGGTGGCACCAGGGTACTTGAGGTTTATGCATGGCCTAGAAGATCATGCACTGCACTAATACTCTGAAGACCTATGTTCTATTCCTCACTCTGCCACTGGCCTGCTGGGTGACCGTGGGCAAGTCCTATCCCCGCTCAGTGCCTCAGTTTCCTCATCTGTAAAATGGGGATAAGGATACCTTAGCTCCTTTGTAAAGCATGTAGCGATCTACTGATGAAATGATGTATGGTTTAAAAAAGAGCAGCAACAACACACACTAACTGAATGGTTTCAGTTTTTTTAGAAAAATGTTTCATTCAAGTTTGGGTGAAGATTTAGGTTTATCCTTTTTAGACGAGCTTGATCGTGTGGGGAGCATAGTACATTAGAAGCTGTTGCAGCTGGGGCTGGAGTAGAAGGAAAGGTGCAGAGAGTCTTTCGGCTGGTTTCCTGCTCTGATGCAGAGTTGCTGTGTGGCAGAAGCGCTTGGGAATCAAGCCAGCAGGAAATTAAAATCCCTGCTGACCTGAGTTCGAAAAACAGCGATGACCCTGAAGCTTGGATCCAGAAGTTCCGGGCTGTTTGGACTTGGGAGTTGCAGCTGGGCTATATCTAAAGTAGGAAAGTAGCAGAAGTCTTACGCAAATGCCTGTTCTTGCGCAATTTGCATCCCTAAGAGCATCCCCTCTGAGTGTTTCTCCAAACTAAATTGCTTGTCCCCCAAGAGAAGTCATGTGGCAAAGACTGGAGTTTCTCTTGGACTTTTGGTCACGTCTATTTCATGGCTATGGCAGGATCATCAGCTTACAACATGAAATGGAATATACTGAGAATCCACGCAGAGGCCCTACAAGAATGGGCTAAATGGGTGTATTACACAGATACGCCCCTTAAACACCAAACAGAACTGCTAGCCCTTAATCTGCTGGCATTCTTCAAGACTTGCCAACCCATTTAAAAAAAGCTAAGAGCAGAAAAGGATTCTGCTCAGACACTACGGTAATGGGCAACAGTCTGAAACTGTGAGCTAGAAATGCCATGCATACCGAATCTTTAAAGAGAGAGTATTTTGCTTTTTTATTTGAATCCGCCCCAGAGCAGTGAGAAATAAACTACACAATTCTACATGCTCCGCCGTCCTCTTTCCGTATTTCAAATGAATAATAGATAAAGGAATCACTTTATTTAAAGAGAATGAGTTGAATGGAGTTTGCTTTAAAAAAAAAAAACATGGGGGGGAGGGGGCGAACCACAGAAACACAACAGCTCATCCCTGATTGCTATTCTAAAAGAAAATTCCTTTTCATTTATTATTGAAGTAAATTAGGTTGATTGTCGGAAACTTCTGTGCGGAGTGAAAACGTTTCAGTTGTGACTTTCACTGAGATGAATGTATTTAATTTACCCCTTTGGAATATTCGGCAGCCATTCAGAAGGCCCCGTGCCTGTGAACTGCTCCATCTCCTGGCTCAGTGGTTGTCTCTCTCAAGCGAGGAGGCTGCCAAGTTTAGACTGAGAGCTTTTTGATGGCTCTTGCTTTGTCTGTTTCCAGGGGCATCTTGTCTATTACCCACCTGGACCTGCTAGGGAGTGGGGAGCTGATGCGAGTTGTTGTTTTCCCCTTCCCACCCTGGCAGTGTGACACGGAGGCAAAACAACAAAGTTCTTGCCAGGCCTTTCGGCGCCAGGAAGCTGCCTGAATTCCATTCAGAGAGCAAAGGCACCGGACCAAAGCGGGTGCAGCTTCCAGATTGTGTTGAGCAGCGATTTTCCTCCATCAGACCTGCCTGCCTGCGAGACAGCAAACATCAGCGGGCGCATGATGAATCAACAGTCAAAGAAAAACCCAACCTGCCTCTTTTCCATTGGCCTCCTTTCCAGCAACTCTGCAGGGCCGTAATACATAATCACATCAAGAGAGGCAGAAGGACTCCAGAGCAAGAGTGGACGCCAGTTAGTTGGATTTTGTGACCACGCACATACAGCCACCAACTTCGGAGCGAGGCAACTGTATGCCAAGAGGTTCAGGTACAGCACAGGACAGTCGAAATCCTGACTGACAAACTTCCAAAACTGACTGGGGCCTTGGTTCTGACATCACTTACACCGATATAATTCCATTCACTGGGCTCTGCAAAGCATCTGTGTGTACCCCACATGGGATCTCAATGGGACAATGTGGGCTTGAGAGGCCAATTAACACACCACGCCGCACCTGGAGCATGGGCAAGGCTTAGCAGAGGGTGAAATCCGGCTGGGTGCGCAGAGGAAGTTGAGAACAGAAGGGGACAGTAGGCAGACAATGAGGAACTCTGCAGTCACTTTCTGGGATTAGTGTAGTGAGACATGGGGCAGAAGAAGTGCTGGCCATCAACAAGTTTTAGGCTTGAAATTAGATGAAGGTTTCTAACCATCAGAGGAGCGAAGTTCTGGAGCAGCCTCCCAAGGGGAGCAGTGGGGGCAAAAAACTGAACTGGCTTCAAGAGCTTGATAAGTTTATGGAGGGGATGGGATGATGGGACGGCCTACGATGGCGTGTAGCCGATCTGCAACTACCTGTAGCAAAAATCCCTAACGGCTGGAGAAGGGACACTAGATGGGGAGGGCTCTGAGTTATTACAGAGAATTCTTTCCCAGGTGTCTGGCTGGTGGGTCTTGCCCACATGCTCAGAGTCTAACTGATCACCATATTTGGCATCAGGAAGCAATTTCCCCCCGTGTCAGACTGGCAGAGACCCTGAGGGTTTTTCGCCTTCCTCTGCAGCATGGGACATGGGTCACTTACAGCTTTAAACTAGTGTAACTGGTGAATTCTCTGTAACTTGGTCTTTAAACCACGGTTTGAGGACTACAGTAACTCAGCCAGAGGTTAGGGGTCTGTTACAGGAGTGGGTGAGCGAGGTTCTGTGGCCAGCAATGTGCAGGAGGTCAGACTAATGATCATGATGGTCTCTTCTGGCCTTAAATGTCTATGAATCTATGAGGAGTCTGGCAGGAGGCCAGGGGAGAGACAAAGCAACCACGGGGATGGAGCAGGGTCTGATGGGAAGTCCTGACAAAAAGGCAAGAACTGGTATTCAGTGAGGAGCAGAGCAGGAAGAACTGAGAGGTCAAGCCCAAGGAGGGCAGACGTGGGTGTATGTTTGTAATGCATGGGTTGAGTCTGTTAGGGGATTCCAAGGGAGGGTCCTGGAGTCCTAGCCCTGGGACAGGTTAACCTAGAGAGGTTGTGGGGGAGAAGGTCTGAGACAGGCTGGGTAGGAGGAAGCCCAGGGAAACAGCAGCAAGAAGGTAGATGGAGCAGACCTTGTCCCTGGGCTGGAACCAGGTGTAGTGGGAGGGCCTGGGTTCCCCTACCAGTCACTGGTACTGTGGGGTGAAGGGTCCTGAGAAAGAGATAAGGATCTTCAAAGCCCTGAGACAAGAGGGCTCCAGGACCATGGGGCCCAGAGCTGGGGGACGAAGGCCATTTTCTTTTGGACTGTCTGTTGTCCTGGAAGGGGTGGACTTAAATCGTGAGCTGGCTGGAGGGCCAAATTTTCAAATGGCTTCAAACCAGCTAATAAATTGCCACATAAAAACTGTGTACAAGCAGCTTTGTGTGTTTTCATTAACTGCGGTCAATAACCACATCAGCAAACAAGCATTTGCACAAGCCGGGGCTCAGAGCACCTAAGTACCCAATTCTGGTGGATTTGTGTTTTTTTGCAGGCACAGCATCTGCACACCCAAAACTGGAGATCACTTTTTGTTTTTTTCAGGACTGGGGCTAGTAGCAAGAACCTTTCAAGGACAGTCTTTCCCATTGTGCTGCCGATGGTCCTTCTTTCAGTCACACCTGGAATCTGCAAATGCAGAAGAAAATGATAAAAGAATGGAGCGGGGCGTTAGGGGAAGTGAGTCAACTGAGTTTTTCCTGATTTCAGGGACTTTGGTTCAGTTGAATTTCAGACAGAGCCTTACCTGGTGTTTGTACTGCAAATCCCTAATGAGGGGCTCAAGTTGCAAAATTCAGATCAATATTTCAAATGTCTGAGTGATCCAGAGTGTTTAGCTCTGGGATTGTGCTTCCCATGATCAATCCAGGGGCTATTTTCATAGCTTTTAAGGCCAGGAGGGGGCTTGCATGTATCATAGGCTTGGAATGTCACCCAGTTAGCCCTGTGTTGAGTCCAGTGACCTGTGTTGATCCACCTTGCTGTTAAAAATCAGTAATTGTTTCTATTTGGAATTTGTCTGCCTTTAACTTCTAGCCACTATTATGCCTTTCTCCACTAGCTTAAAAGCCCTAGTGTTTTCATCCCATGAAAGTACTTACACACAGTCATAAAGTCACCTCTTAATCTTCTTTTTGATAAGCTAAACAGATTGAGCTCCTGAAGTGTCTCACTGTAATACAATTTCCCCTAGCCCTTAAACCATTTTTTGTGGCTCTTTTCTACACCCTCTCCAGATTTTCCCAAGATCCTTTCTTTAAAAATGTGGATATTGGGGGGAAAATTGGAGAGGCCTCTGATTTGCAAACTGCAGCTCTGAGTTTGGATTTCAAACCCCCAGAAGAGTTCCGATGAGAGGAGGCCTGTATCATGGGCCACCGCTCTAAAAATCCTACTGCTAAATACAGAGGGAGTCTAGCTAATGCTGGTGCTAAAGTGAAAAATGAAGCATTGTGTTTTTAAAAATGTAATAGAATTTAAATTGCATTTTCTTTAATGAATGAGTCACCCAATTATCACGCACTGTGCAGCCTGAACACCTGTGCCCAAGATTTCAAATCGCTAGAGAGATTTTTATTTTTAACAATATTTATTATTATGAGTGTTATCCCATTAGATGAAATCAGCTAAAGATGGAAGCTGCATTCATTGACAGCATCAAAGCAACTGTGGTTTATCGTGTCCTCCAGATGCTCCAGTTTCACGAGGGTGCCAGCGCTGCTATTGGCACGTGCCCCAATAGATTAATAATAATAACAGAGTATCGTCGATTTCCAAAGTAGTTTTCCTCCTGGAGGATCCCAAAACACTTTGTAAGCTGGGGCCAGAGTGGGTTTTCATTTGCAAGCGAACGCTGGCCCTGTCTGTCTTGAATCAGTGTATCTTCTGGCCAGGCTGACCCCGTCCCTTCTGGGTTAGTTCAGTGGCCCTAGCTAGCTGTGGGGCTCCATATGGAAAAGAACATTGATACTTCCCCTAACTCAAGCAGATGTACTGCCAGGGTCCCATTGCCACACTAAGAGCACCTCAAGCCTTGTACACAGGCAAGAATCACTTCACAAACCAGAATCACTCTGGGGTGGCACCCATTTATCCGCGTACAGCAAAGCAGCAACAACTGTGTGGGACAGGAGGTGAAGACGACAGACATGAGACCTGGGAAGAGCAAGGAGTTCAGACGACTATACTGAAATGTGCCAGAGGCGCATGGGCTTTTAGGACAATAAGTGTTAAGTGGATTTCCTGGAGAATCCCTTTTTATGCAAAAAAAACCATCCTTTTGATGCTATGCCCTAAGGCGAGGGCCCATGACTGTTCCTAGAGATTGGAGGTTAAAGGCCCAAGTTGTATAAAGAAACAGCTGAAATGTCCAGTTGGTGTCTGGTTCCTGGTATAAAAATTGAGGTTAACTTGTAACCAAGGGGACAAACCCAGCTGTGGGGTTTGAAAGACTGATACCTACAAGAGCTCTGTGTTGGAGTCGGGGTGACCTCTGGCAAGCTTGTAGCATGCATATAGATTCTTTGATTGTTCATTTTGTATACGTCTTCCCTGTAATGCTTTTGCCTGAAGAAGAAATGCAGTTTTCTTTGTGAAGGGCGGCTGGTAACTAGTGTACACTGTTATAATCCCTGGAGAAAGAGTTAACCACAGGTGCTGGACCCTGGTCAGAACGGCTAGGGAAATCACAGTGTGATGCAGAGGGTCTGCAAACCTCAACCCCTGGACTGAAGGGAGAGAATTGCAGGTTTCTGTCCCAAGAGAGGTAGGTGAAGGCTGGGAAGCCTAAAATCTTAAGCAGGCGCCCTCAAGGAAGATGCGGGGGCAGTGTCAAAGATGCAGTAAACCCTGGAACTGTGACATTGTCTTTAATTGAAACTGCAGGTGGTGGTGGAGTGTGTGTGTTGTGGGGGAGGATTAGATTAACTGGATATTGACTGAGCCCCTAGAGAGGATACCCCTTGCTCACTTGATAAGTGTTAAAGGATCATTAATGATCCCAAGTGGCTCAAGCTTGATTAGGACTGTAAAGTTGAAGTCTATTTGATTGAACATCAGTGTCACTGTGTGGGATGGCCCTCTAAGGGAGTTGGGTTTAGCCTTCCCTGGGGCTAATCAGCTGCCTCCCAGATGATGGGTCTGAAGCCAAGGAAAAGATGAATGAGGATCAGGTGACCTGAAGGTTGAGTCAGATAAAAGACCCAGCAGTCAACTTGGTTAGAGAGCAAAGCTGGCAGGAAATAAGTAGGTGTTTGTAGGAGGCCCTGCCTTAAGAGAAAGGACCTGCTCTATGTGTTCGATTTATGTTGGGCTGTTTTAAGAAATAAACCCCGCTCTGAAGCAAAGGACTAAAATTATGGGGCTGTTTGGAGCTCTGTGTGATGTACTGGCTGACTCGCATGCAGTCAGGCAAACAAAGGGACACTATGACCTCCTACAAAGTCAGGGTGTAGAGTTGAATGACTCTTCCATTGTGAGTGGAGTCACTGGGCCATAGACACTGGGCTCCTTTGAGAGAATGGCACTTGCATATTTGGGTAGTGGAGAAATCCGACAGCATTTATAATAAATATGTTATTTGTAAGTATTTTGTGTAACTCCTAGGCCAGGAATAGCAGAGGGGTGCCATAGGGTGGGATTTAAAGCTATTGGAAGAGCTGGGGGGGTGCCCAGATCTGAAATAGCGGGGGACGCTGCTGCGATGCATTGGCAGAGCTAGGTGGCGTTACTTGTATTGTACCTTTATTCTGAACTAGTGACTAGAACATTGGGCTGAGAGTCCGGAGCTGTGGGCTCTATTCCTGACTCTGCTACTGTGTCACCTTCGGCAAATCACTATGCCGATTTGTGCCTCAGTTTCCCCTCCCACCCTTTGTAAACTCTCTTGCGGTGTGTTTGTACAATGCCTAGCACAAAGCCAAGCCAGTTTTGGTTGGTGCTGCTGTAACACAAATATCCTCACCTCCTTTTATGAGCCCTAAATCCACCCAACGTTGATAACGTTTATTAAAAAACCCAAACAAACATATAGAGTTTGCTTTTTGAAAAGAAACTGAGATGACAATTCTGCTGGTTATTCCAAAGAAACCCTCCTCTAGCATCGCACGTGTTAGGGAATAAAACCCCATATGCTGAGATGGACAGACTGCGATAGAGCATAACCCCAACAAGCAGGCTGAGTCAATGCACACTGCATGGCAGGTGAAGACAAAAGGTGTAATTATCCCAGTTCCTCTTGTTGTTTGTGTGCTGGCAGTTCTTCTGCAGACCAGAGGGCTGAACTGCTGTGCTGGTGCACCTCCCTCTTTCTGTGTTTAAATAGCGCCTTGGAAAACGCAGCAGCAGCTATAACTTTCCGTTCTTTCTACTGGGTTTTGTTCGGTTGCTTGGTATTTTTAGCTTATATTTTGTTAGTGAATATACACCGTGGGTAGTTTCTGAATTATTTCCATGGTGCTCTTCGTGCAGAGGGTGATTGCAAATCTGGGGCTGTGCAAAGAGATGCAGCCCCATGTGTCCCAAAGTGTGCAGGCCAGTGTGTGTGTGGGTGTGCATACAGAACAGGGTTGTGTGCATACAAAGGTGTGTGTGCAATTTTGGGAAAGTGGATTGGGACACCCATCTAAAGGGAACCTCCGCCACTTGCTGGAGAGGAGGAAATAGCATTTGGCAAGAATAATACAAATGCATCCGATCTTGCAAACCTTCACTGGAGCCATCGACAGAGAATCCATGCTGGAGTCACTCTGTGCCCCATGCATGCAGGGACAGGACTTTGAGAGTCTAGTCAATGACGTGTGGATACCCGCGTGGCACAGAAACGGATGATAAAACTCATGTATTATGGCGTGTCAGTGCCTTGATTTAAGGAGCTCCCAGTAACCTAGGATGAAACATTGTAATAGCTCTTTCTGGGTCCCTATGGCCACAGCTCATTATAGGGCAGTGCCTGTCTATTGTGCATTAAACTCACTTCACTGTTTCTTAGTCATCCCCACACTACCAAGTCTAGGCACACACAAGGGCACAATCCTCCAGGTTCCCTCAATCTTACTTTCTCAAGCTTCTCTTCTGCTCGGCATCAAATCAGCTTGCCTCAAAGTTCAGCCCTCGGTGGGTGGGAGTGGCTTTCGGCCCATCTCTAGTATAGCGAGCAAGGCTGCGTTTTTCAGTACTACCCTCGGATTTGGCTTCCATGTTGGGCTGCCCAGCTTTGGCCTGGTTTTCTAAGAGTTGGGCGGCTATCACTCAGGTCAAATTCAGTGGGAGCTCAAGGTGCTCAGCACCTCTAAAAACCAGGCTCAAAATCAAGGCACCTGGAGTCACAAACCCTTTCTGAAAATTCGGCTCGAAATCAAGATGTTCACGTTGTAATAACAGTCGCTGCAACTGGCCTGTTTGCTGGCCGTCTCAGCAGAGGGGCCAAGGATTCAACGGGCCCTAGACCCCAAACTCCTCTCATCCTCCAGCTCAGGACTGAGGGGCATTAGCACTGGGCAGGATATAGGGGAAGCTTTCATTGCAACTACCTGTGCTGTACCAGCTCGGTGGGTAGAGAACTTGCCCTCCAGAGGCTGGAAGGCTGCATCTTTTCTCCGTGCTGACCTCACTCAGAAATGGTTACCAGAACAACTAGCAGTCAATAAACTCTCTCAACCTTAGTTCAAGCAGGGACCATCTGTTTTGTACAACACTTAACTCAATGGGGTCCTGTTCCATGACTATAGTCGTACAAATAACAAACCATATTCAGAACTAATGTCCTCTTCACATCTTTTAGGCTGGACTCACTGGACCTGTGGATATGCCAGTTCTTTTGCCTGGCTTGCCTGAGTTTTCCTTATCTTCTGCGCAAGATCCCATCTCCCAGGTACAATAGCACGTATGACTGTATATGTTGGTTTAAAGGCGTGGAAATCAGTTCTTTATGCAGTATGTTTAAAAAGACTTCCTGCGTTATGCTTTAAACATTCGTGTGGTACAGAGGATATCTGTATAGCGAGAGTGACTTCAGCTGACCTAACAAAATCACCATTTAGGTAGCCATATTCCATCCAGATTTCAAAGCTCTTCTAGAGAGACCTTCAAACAGGGAGAAGGGTTTGTTTCAAGCTTAGTATATCTGGAGCCTATCCTGGTTTTTGCTTACCTTTTGCTGCCTGAATTACTGGAAGTAATATGTGAAATCCTTTGTAATTCCTAGAATAGATCTACCACTCATTAAAACCCTCTTTGCCTTTTATTGCCCATTTTTCATCCAGCCGTTAGGGCTAATTGGGGAGCATAGAACAACTGCCTTTTTCCCCCTCTCCGGTTTGAGCACTGATTCAGGGTCGAGTGAAATCTGACTCGACAGCACTAGTTCAAATGCAGACCTCACACTCTGAAAAGGCTTTAAAGGTATCATCAACTTTTTTTTGTACGAGGGCCGGAAGGAAGCATCTGTCACCCTCGAGAAATCCTGACTATCAGGCAAAGAAAATAGTATTTCCTCACAACTGAAAAGTCCTGGGATCTCAGAGACTGTTTTTCACTTTTAGGTTCATAAGCATTTCTATACAGAGCCCTTCTTTCTCAGGGCAAAAATTTTCCCCACCTCCTGTATGTTCTCTTTGTAAGTGTTTCATTTTTGCCTCACATTGGTACTTTAAAATACAAGGAGAGCCTTGTTAATAACCAGACTGTGATACCCTTGCTCCATAAGTATCCCCACTGATTTTATTGGGACTTTCAACATAAAGGGTATCCCAATCTGACCCGAAGCTTGCAAGCGCCTATCAGTGGCTTGAGCGAACGCTGCAAAGGTTGCACTTCTCAGCTAATGCCCCCAAACCCCTTTCTTTTTTTTCTCTCTGTTATTTGGAAACGTGTGCCGTAGAACACTGGGTTCATAATTTGCGTCATACGTGCATGCGTTGGATACCAAGTGTGATGATCTGCCACCACGCTAACTTTTGCTCTCGTGGCTTGTTCCAAAGCCCATTGCAGTCAGTGGGAGACTTTCCACCAACTTCAATGAGCTGTAAACCAGTTAGTAGGATAATTTCATGATCTGGGTATGTGAGGTTTGAACAGAGACACACTATTTGCCTTGTGCCTGCCTCCATTTCATCCTAGTGGAGAGGGCAGAGGACTGTGTGTCAGGAAACCTGAGTTTTTTTAATCCTGGCTTTGCCACTGATTTGTGCAATCTTGGGCAACGCACTTCTCTGGGCCTGGTTCCCCTCCCATCCCTTGCCTGGTAAGACTTTTTAAGCAGGGACTGCCTCTTACTTTGTGTTTGTGCAGTGCCTGGCACCGTGGGCCCGGGCCCTAGGTTAGGCCCCTCAAGCACTACTGTAATGCAAATAATATCATCCCTTAGATTGTAAACTCTCTGAGGTGGAAACTGTCTTTTTGTTCTGTGTTCGTACAGCGCCTAGCACAGTGGGTCCTGGTCTGTGACTGGGGCTCTTGAGGTGCTACCACAGTGCAAATAATACAGAATAAAGAGAACAGAATAAAGGGAAAAGGAGAATGAAAGAGAAATGGAAGAGGAAAGGCAGAAAGAGAAAAGGCACGGGGGGGGGGAGAAATCGAGGTAAATAAAAAGTGAGAGGGAACTGATAACATTTAAATGAATCCTAGGTTTTGTAGGGTTTTTTTATTTTGAATCACTCGATGCATTGTGCTTGCCATCCAATTCCATCCCAAACACCCTAGACTGAAAATAAAGTGCCGCTCAATAGGCAGGCAAAGTTGGCATTTCATTCACTGACTGTTCTGATAGCAGCTGCTAATTATTCCAGTGTTGTTCCTCCCCGCCCCACTGGAATTATTTGAAACAGACTAGT
This sequence comes from Terrapene triunguis, assembly GCF_002925995.2. Lineage (NCBI taxonomy): Eukaryota > Metazoa > Chordata > Testudines > Emydidae > Terrapene > Terrapene triunguis. Next base: position 7,052,964 of record NW_020664725.1, read on the forward strand.
CCCAACTCCCCCATTAACTTATATATGTCGGTATCCTACTGAAAGTTCAATAGGATCCCATTTAAATTGCTCTCGCCTTCCCCTGGCGTCTCCCCTCTCCATTTTGCTGATGATACAGCCGCACGGCAGGGAAGACAGGCTACAGCATCTTGTGCTAACGTAAACAACAACGTCCAACTGAAATAGGGAGAGAAAAATTACTTGCTTGTACTCCTGCGCTCTTGACAAGAGCTGTGGTTTTCCCTCCGTCTACTGCATTCAGTTTTCTCCTGACTTCAGTGGACAGGTTACAGAACTAATCTCTCACGCACTTTGAGCCTGCTGTATAACACCACCAGCCATTAAAGACATGGGGGTGGGGAGACAGGAGAGAGGGAGAAGGAACATGCAGCGAATGCAATTAGCTTGGGACAGTAGGATGATGGAGGGAAGCAAGGAGCCATATGCATAGTCCCAAAGCACTGGAATTCCCCCCGCCAATGAATCCTGTGCCTCCCGGGGCCTCCGTTGTTCTCCTGATTCCCTTTCGGCAGCTAAAGGCTGGGAGACGTGGATTTAAAAAAATCTACAGATGCATTGCAAGCCCTTGAACTGCATCTTCGGCACAGAAAGTGCTTTGTAATATTTTTTTTTCTCTGCCTTCCTGCAAAGCTCAAAGAATCCTGTAGCTGGAAACTACTAAAGATTTTCCGATAATTAGAAGATGGGCCATAATCAGACCCGGCGTAAAAGCTGGTGCAACCCCTGTGGATTTCCAGGGCATAACTGGGTCCTGAGTTTTGGTGGTGGCAACTTTTTAATTTTTGTTTTGTTTGTTTTTTTTATCTCCACTTTTCTAGCATCAGAGTAAATACGTTCTCAACGCCCTCCTAAGGCTTTCACTCCCAGTACTGAGTAATCTTTATTAAATAAGTTTCTCTTGACCCCATAACAGCCAAGCTGATCACAGTGAAGCCAGCAGGTTCTGAGCTCCCAATCTCGCCGCTCAAGCGAGGTCAGTATCTGAATCCTAGGCTCTGACGGACCAGGAAAGAACACCTAACCAGCTATTTTTACATCCTTTGGAGATGGGATGAGGATGACTACTGAAATGTAGCATCTAAGACTTCAGAGCGGTCCTCTGCTGCACACCATGGCCACTTGGAACGCCCTTGCAATAGTAGGGCTAGAACTTGGATCGTCCTACTGTAAAAGCACAGACCCCTGCCCCTTGAGCTAAAAGAGACTCTCTTTGAGCAGTATAAAGCCTATGACACACAGGTCAGCATCTTCTGATTCCATTCAGTAGAGGACAGTGACACTATATGTGAGAGGGAGAATGTGTATATATAGTTGCACATACAATAGCCAGTTAGTTTTGTAATTAATATTTATATTACAATTAGAGCTGTACATTTGGGTTCCATGGAAACCTGAAAACAGCCCCAAATTGCATTATTCAGATAAACATAAATATCTCAGTATCATTTTGTCCACAGGCTTTTTAAATGCCACAATGTCATATATGGGGCCAAAGATGACCCAAGAGTTAGTCTTGCTATGGGGACTGCACCATCTAGGTACAGAAATAGTGCCAGATCGTCTCCTCTCCATATTTTATACTAGCTGCCATAAAGGAAGAGGATTTTATGTTGCAGTTTTATCCTCTTCTGTTATGTGTCTATCATCTCTCCCAATCGAAGGGAGCAATAGCTGGATGAGAGACCTCCAAGACTTTCTTATAGCTAGGTTATTGGAGTATTAGCATGGGGCACTCTTCCCTCTGAGTGTTGAACTTATTTTCCCAGCATAAGATCAGGGCCAATGTGCTGCAGTTTGGATGAGACCTAGATTAAGTCGTCACTCATGCAGAACTGATCAAAAAATGGAATTTCTGACCTGCAGAGATTTTAATATTTCCAAAGTTGTTTTCATCCCCATTTGGGATGAGAAGTTTGAAATAGAAAAATGTTATTGAGGAACGAAAAGTTCCATAAAAATTTGATTTGGAAACATCGATGTTGGAACATTCCTGCACCAAAATGCTTCATTATGGGTGAATGATCATTTTTGTCTGCTTGAGTTGCCCCATTGCTTTACGGGAGACAGCAGTAGCTCAACCACACGGCGAGACTGTGATGCATCATGGGAGATGCAGCCTGGCTGAGGAGAGGAGCATGTAGGGGAGAATGGGGTAATGGGAGACCTGGAACTACAACTCCTATAAGGGCTGGTCTACACTGGGGGGGGGGGGGGG
>NW_020664725.1:7055299-7084835 GCF_002925995.2 Terrapene triunguis
GGGGGGGGGAATCGATCCAAGATACGCAACTTCAGCTACGCAAATAGCGTAGCTGAAGTCGAAGTATCTTGGATCGAATTACCTGGGGTCCAGACGGCGCGGGATCGATGGCCGCGGCTCCCCCGTCGACTGCGCTACCGCCGCTCGCTCTGGTGGAGTTCCGGAGTCGACGGTGAGTGCGTTCGGGGATCGATATATCGCGTCTTAACGAGACGCGATATATCGATCCCGGATAAATCGATTGCTACCCGCCGATACGGCGGGTAGTGAAGACGTACCCTAAGACACATGGTAGCTCAGGCAGACTCAGACCGTCAACCTGACATGAAATGTTTTGCTTCCATTTTTCCTGATGGGAAAATTCCCCCCAAATCTATCCCCACCCCCACCCCGCCACATGGAAAACATCAATTTTGATGAAACCTCATTGTCAGATATGGGGAACAGGTTTGGCTTGAAATCTTTTGACCAGCCTTCTCCTGTGACACCTTGCATAAGAGCAGTGTTAGCCACAGAGATCTTCCACAATCCCAGCTTGGACCATTACTTTCTGGTTAGCTATTTCCCGCTGTGGTTTGGATTGGCGGTGATGGCTTCCTTTGCTTTCTGCCCTAAACCGTCGCTCATCGTTGCTGTTATATATCAACATATGTGCAATGCTCCCAGCCATTTCATGGCATCGTCATCAGCCAGGTGGAGAGCCGGTAGCCGACAACCAAATAAGTCAGTGGGAACTCATCAAGGAGATGCGACGTAGTCTGAAGTTGATTGCAGATGCATCACGGGTCAATATAAAAACCCCATTTAAAGAGATTGGCCACACAGTTGCCCTGTCCAGTTTGAAATCGGTTCAGGGATGGCCACGGGTGCCTTGGCAGATCAAAACCTGGTGGACAGATAGTTGGGTCAATGATGAAAGAGTGATCAATGCCTGTCGTTGCTGACCAGTGGGTGCATAAAGCACATTCCACTGTCATGTCGTGTGGCACAAATGACCATAAAAGGCGTCTAGAAGACAGACGAGCAGGCGGGTGGTTGAAGAGGTCTGCATACAAAGGCGGGTCTCTGGTCTCTCAGATCTTGGCCAGCAGCATGACAAAAGCCTTCTCATGGCGAATACGGGGCGGTGCCATGTTACTAAGTATCGGTAGCCGTGGCAACAGAGTTTCCCATAAAGTCCCAGTAAGAATACACATGGCTTTGTTCAGATCTACATCGACCAGCCTCATGTGAGACGAGCGACCCCAGAGAGGAGCACAGTACTTTGCTGTTGAATAGCAGAGGGCAAGGGCTGATGTTCTAAGCATCCGGGCACTCGCAGCCCAGGTTGAACCAGCCAATTTTCCGAGCTGGTTGTTCTGAGTGCTGACTTTGACTCCTGTCTTCCTCAAGTGGGTGCGGCACGTTAATGACCTAGCCAATGTCACACCAAGGTAAACCAGGTTTGGATCATGCTGCAGGCATGAATCCTGGTCATGTGCCTTCTGACTGCCACCCCAAAGTATCCCCATCCTTTGACTTTCAAGCCATTGGACTGGGGTGTCGAATTCTTCAGCTTAATGTTGAGGGCCAGTCAACAGCCAAACACATTAGGCCATTGCTGCTGATAATCTGTTGCCATCTCCTGCTCCAGAGGTGGCTGCATTTTGGTGGTGATGAAGTGATCCTTGTGTTCAGGATGCATTTCATTTGGGATGAAAGGCACTATGCAAATAGTCTACTAATATAGACTCCCAGCTGGGAAGTCATCAACATCAATGGAGCTACACTAATTAGCCCCAGCTGAGGATATGATTCCATTGAGTTCAATAGTGCTGATTTACACCCTCTGGGGATCTGTTCTGTTGTTGGTAGAGTGCTGGTGCCTTCTGAAATCAGGTTTCTAAGGATTAGAAAATCATAATATTACAAATAGCTCTGGAGGCAACTTTCATAGCCCTTCTCAGGGCAGTTCCTCACTCGAGCGATGGCAGTCCTCGCCAGCTGAAGCGCTTGCTCATAAGTTATAGAGCTTTACAAAGGAGGGCAAGTATCATCATTCCAGTTTCCAGATAGGGAAACTGAGGCAAGAGGTCTATGTGGCGATCCACACTAGGAAGCTAGTAATAAACATAGGGGGATGAGACCTTTCTTTCCTTCTCCTTACTTTGACCACAATTCTCTCCAAGGGCTAGGAGACCACAGGTGCTGTGTTCCCTAGAAAGGAGTATAAATATACAGGGAGAAAGAGTGCCTGGCATATCTCACCACCAAACGGTGGAGTATGCACAGGGCAGTAAATATCACTCTATCTCCTCAGCCCCTTTCTCTGCAGATTTCTTGGCCATGGGCCAGATCCTTCCTCACACGTCCACTCCCTGTGGGCTTGTTGCTTCTATGTAATCCCTGAATAAATATACATCTAATCAACTGGAAAGCATGAAACAGAAGCAGCGAACAACAACAGAGAACTCTCTTGGGATTAGCCATCAAAATTTGCCATCCTCTCAGCGTCATGCCCTGCAGGGCAAGGTGGGCTGCCAGACAGAAGGTGTCGGTGGTGATCCCTGTCCTTACCTCTATAATGATGCTGAAAGATGGACCCTGGATCCCAGCACTCCTGCACTTCAGAGCTGGAGCCAAGCCTCTTTAAGGACAACCGACAAAACGAAGGGCCTTGTGGAGTCAACAGGGCTGTGGGCTCTCAGGAGCTGCTCAGCGTCTTGCCAGAACAAGCCCTATAGACCTGGCACCGGTGATGTCCATAGCAAAACTCCCATTGACGTCACTGGGGCCAGGACGTCACCCTGGATCAAAACTACCCCAAACTTTGGGAGAGTTCAGCTCCCCCAAGGGCTCTACAAATACTCCCTTATTCAACCTCATATCCCATCCTGGGAGGCAGGTTGGGAAGTATTATCATTCCCATTTCACCTACGGGAAGGATGGTGGTAAGAGGCAAGTGAAATTCCTTCGCCCCCGAGGGTTAGCCCTAGGGCTGGCCAGAAAACAATTCTGTTTTGCAAGCAATTTTGAGGATTCAAAACTGGTTTTGCAGTCTGATGTAGAATGAAACTGAGACTTTGCCAAAAAATGTGGAGAGGGACGCAGAGATCTCCTCCCCCTCACCCCACCCCCAGAATAGCTAATAATGGTCAGGGCACTCATCTGAGATGTGGGAAGCCAGGTCCAAGTCCCTGCCCTACCTAATTTGGAGGAAGGATGACATCAGTCTCTGACATCAGTGCCCTAACCACCAGCCTATTGGCTATTCTGGTGTGCGTGTGTGTTTTGGTTTCTCTCGCGCTGTGGCGTCCCAGGGGGAGCGGATAAAGCACACGACCAATGTAGTTGCAAGCTGAATCGAATCCTGTTTATTACAAGCTTTCTTTTATAGTCTTTCTCAACATTACATAACACAATTAGGCTATAATCACACATCTACGGATTGGACAAGAAGGAGAATCATGTGTTTATCACATGTATAGCCCCACACCGATTGGTTCAATCGTTCCTTACATAAGGCCATGATTTATTACCTTGTTTACCTCATCTTATATAATCCCTAGACCACCAGGGGGCGCCTTTGTCTTACAAGGCCATGAGCCATTGCCAGGCAAGTGTCCCATCGTGACCCTTACCTTCTCATGGAACTTTCCATTAGGTTGGCGTAAGGATGATACATCCCCACATCGCGCACCTTCCTGTCCCCCCCGGGGCGGGGGTCTCTGGTTTTGACAAGTAATTCCATCCTGGACCTGAGAAACTTCCCCCAGTGTGTGTGTGTGTATTTGGGTTTTTTTGGTCCAAATTGAGACATTTCCATGAAACATTTTAGTTTCGATGAAAGAAGCATTTTTTGATGGAAAAAACTTGTCCCGCCCCCCAAAAAAACCCCAACAACAGCCTGCATAGCGCTCCTACATCTCTTAAGGTCATCAAAATAAAACGTAAATGGGACTAGGTGGCACAGAGACCGTGTAATGCTCTACACAAGGGGGAAACTCTGCCAGGGAGGTTAGGCAGCCAACCCACCAGTCCCTGAGACACGTTGAGAACCCTGCTCCAAATTGGTGCTCCAGTCATGTCACTTGCTTCTTATAAGTAAGCAATGGAGAAGAGGCCTTGCCAGCCCATACTCTGTGCGCCCTCTCTTTCAGCCTCTGGTGCTTCAAAGATCATCATGTCCCTGAACACTTGATTCATCATCAGTTAAATTTTAATGGAATACAATGATATGTGCTCAGTGCTACAGCTGCCAGTTCCTGGGTTGTTGTTTTTTTTAATCTCTGAAGCATTCCTTACAGCGCATTCCACTGGGGCTCCTTCTTAGGAGAGCCTGCAGTCCTGGCCTGCATGCATAATGCATTGCAGAGTTGTGTGTTAAGGACACAGAGAGAGAGAGAGAGAGAGAGACCCATTCTAAGAAGGTATAAATCTATAGCCAGAGTGAGGGTGCTGACCCAGTGTCCTTTTAATACATGGCCTGATTGTGTTTAATGCGCTTGGCTCTAATCACGCTGTAAACAGAAGTGATTTTGCTGACTTTGAGCTGGGGAAGCAATAACCAAGAAGGGAGACAGGATTCAGCAAACACTCAAAAATCCTGTTGGAAAGGGCTGGGGAAGTGCCGTGGGCTTTGTGGCAAATGACCTTCCTGGCGATTAAGGGCAAATTAAATGGAAGCCCCAACTCCATTTCTCTTTCCCTATGTTCCTCCCTACCCCCTCATTAGTCTTCCATTCTCCTCTACCAGTGCATGCTCTTCCTTTCATACGACCCATTGCACTTGCATAGAACATTAGATGTCCTGTAGGGGACAAACCAACTTTTGTATAAATAACACACATGGAGAGCTGGGACTCGAACCCTGGTTGTTCTGCTCCAAAACACAGGCCTTGGTCATAGCTAACGTTAGTACGTGGTCCTTTATCTCTCTGTGTGGCAGCCACGGGAGAGCAACATCATACTCAGTCGTAACCTAAAACCTAGTCCATTATGGGTCTGGTTTTCAAAGGTTGCAGCTCCTGTGGACATAAGCTGGGGCTGTGGGTGATTAGCAGCTCTTAAAAACCAGGCTCTGTAGAGCAAATTTTGAAGGACTCAGCACCCGCAATCAGGATCAGATTTTCAAAAGCTCCCAGGAGAGCGCCCATTGTGCTGATCCTAGAAATATAGGGCTGGAAGGGACCTCAAGAGGCCATTCTAGACCATCCCCCGGTGCTGAGGCAAGATTCAGGATGAAGAATTAAGTATAATTATGGTCAGATTTTTCAGAAGACCCAGTAACCAGCCTCCTTTCAAAGCTGTTTTCTGGTACAGAGGAGGGGACTGGCTCCTTGATCCACGCCCTCTAAGGCTAGCACTCCATGAACTGCCCATCATGGCCCAAATGCCAGTGGGTTGCAGTGGAACCAGGAAACAGCAGCTGATGTGAGTGTCTCTGTGCTAACACCAAGATAGGCCTAAACTGCCTCTCAGATTGGGAGTTGGAACGCCCAACAGTATGTGGATTTGGGGAAGAGTAAGGGGGCTGGTTTAACCCATTTGAGAGATGAAGGCCCTTGCAAAATGAAGGTTTGGATCTGGGTTCAGATTCCAACTTTCCCCTTCAAAAAGCTCAGAGGTGTTTGGATGAGGCAGCAAAAGTTCCCAGTGCAGGTTGGCACCCAACGCTGCGTGTTGGAGTATGTCTACAGTGCAGTTACGGGGTGTGATGGCAGCACGTGTAAACATACCCAAGCTAGATGTAATCTGCCTATCTCGCGTACCTATAGCAGTGAAGCCGCGACTGCATGCATAATTACTCACAGGGCTAACCCATGCTGAAGTGTCTACTTCACGGCTTTGGTACCTGAGCTGGCTAGATTAAAGCTAGACTGGGTATGTCTCCTCAAGCTGCAGTCACAATCATGATTGCAGAGTAGACATACCCTTAGGTCTGGGCTGCAAACTGCCCAGGACTGGGCTCCCTGAGGGATGGAACAGTAACATTCACAGAACGGTGATTTTCAATAAGTCTTGGAACATCAGGGAAGTTCTGGAGGACTGGAACAAAGCTCATGTTGTGCCACTGTTTAAAAAGGGTAAACGGGGTGACCTGGGTAATTATAGGCCTGTTAGTCTGACATTGATCCCAGCAAGATAATGGAGCGGGTGATTTGGGACTCAATTTATGAAGAATTAAAAGAGGGTGATGTAATTAATGCCAATCAACATGGTTTTATGGAAAATAGATCCTGTCAAACTAACTTGATATCTTTTTTTGTATTTTATTTTTTATGAGATTACAATTTGGTTGATAAAAGTAATAGTGGGGATGTAATACACTTAGACTTCTGTAAGGTGTTTGACTTAGTACTGTGTGACATTTTGACTAAAAAAAACCTCGAATGATCTACAATTAACATGGCACACATTAAATGGCTTAAAAGCTGGCTAACTGCTAGGTCTCAAAATGCAATTATAAATGGGGAATCATCATCAAGCGGATGTGTTTTTAGAGGAGTTCCGCAGGGATCAGTTCTTGGCCTGTTGCTATTTGACATTTTTATCAATGACCTGGAAGAAAACATAAAATCATCACTGATCAAGTTTGCAGATGAGGCAAAAATTAGGAGGAGTGGTAAATCATGAAGAGGACAGGTCACTGATACAGAATGATCTGAATCGCTTGGTAAACTAGGTATAAGCAAACAATATGTGTTTTAATATGACTAAATGTATACATCTAGGAGCAAAGAATGTAGGCCATACTTATAGGCTGAGGGACTATATCCTGGGAAGCAGTGACTGGAAAAAAAATTGGGGGTGAGGGTGAATGATCAGCTGAACGTGAGATCCCACTGCGATGCTTTGGGCCAAAAGAGCTAATGTGATCCTGGGATGTGTAAACGGGAAACAAAAGCAGGAGGAGAGAGGTTATTTTCCCTCTATCTGGCACTGGTGTGACGGCTGCTGGAATCCTGTGGCCACGTCTGGTGCCCGCAATTCAAGAAGGATATGGCTAAATTGGGGAGGGTTCAGAGAAGAGCTCCAGAAATGATCAAAGGATTAGAAAACCTGCCTTATTGTGATAAACTCACTCAAGGAGTTCAATCTATTTATCTTAACAAAGAGAAGGCGAAGGGGCAACTTGATGGGGAACAAATCTTTAATAACGGGCTTTTCAATCTAGCAGAGAAAGGTATAACGCGAGTTGAAGCTAGACAAACTCAGACTAGAAAAAGGGCATACATTTTTAATGGTGAGAGGAATTAACCATTGGAATAATTTATCCAGGGTTGTGGTGGATTTTCTGTCCCTGACCATTTTTCAATCAAGAGTGGATGATTTTGTAAAAGCACTGCTCTAGGGATTATTTCAGGAAGTTCTCAGGCCTATGCTATGTAGGAGGTCAGACTAGATAATTGCAGTGGTCCCTTCTGGCCTTGGAATCTATGAATCTGTGAAAACTATGAACTTTTCTGAGCACGGTGCCTGGATTGGTCGGAATGTCACCCGGAGGTTCTGAACAGCCCATATGGTAGAGTTTGCCCAGCCCTAGCATGATGCCCAGGGTTCGATGCCTCCCGTGTCTCTGTGGTATGAGGAGCTATCACAATCTCTTCATCACCGTGCCTGAGCACGTCATTCCATCATGACGCACCTCGAGAGCAGCTGCTGCGTTCATTTGCTACCCACAGGACAGTGCAGGCTCTGTGGCTGCGAGAATGCCTTGGCAGTGATGTATTTACTACAATTACCAGCTCTCTTCCCAAAGGAGGGAAAAAATAGATGAATAATATGTTTTGAAGGAGTCATGGCGTGAAGGCAAGAGAGGAGCTTGAGCCTGAACTTATGAATAACTTATAGGCTTCCTTCCTTCATGCAGTCACTCCATTTGGGCTTATCTTTCTGGTTTGTAGGAGGCGTCATTAAAAGAACAAAACCCGGCGTCCGTGTACATTGTGTTTGGCCGTGTGTACCTGTGTGCTTTTGTCAGTGTGTCCTGATATGCATGTGCTTTTGTGCATGCAATCGGGTGTGTATTTGTACCTGTAGTTGCATGTTTGTGCGCAGGAATGCGTGCATTCAAAGGTGTGCAGATTTTTGGATGCAAAGGTGTGTTTGTGTATGCATACACGTTTGTGTGGCAGTGTGCATGACATTCGGCTGTCTGACTTAGGTACTTATCTGGCCGGCACTACTGTAGTATCTGAGCACCTCACAATCTTTATCTTCACAGCACCCCTGTAAGGTAGGGCTGTGCGATTATCCCTAATTCCCAGTTGGGAAACGAAATGACTCCCCCAACATCACAGGGGTGTGTGTGGAAGGGTGGCAAAGACCAGAGCTACAAAAGAACTCGGCACCCAACTGCTCCCCTGGTTTTCAGTGGGGACAAGGGTGGGAAATCTCAGCGGGAACTGCTGGGAGCTCACCCCTTTTGTTAATCTGACCATACAGCACAGTGGATATCGCTTTGGTGCATACGGTTCTCTCCATCCCCTGCGCTGGGTGTGCTTAGCCTGTTGGGTCTCACTCATGATTTCATCCCCGTGTTTTCTGCTGAACTGGTTGCCTGCTATTTTCCTTCTATCTTGCATAGAGGTGGTCGGAACTTGGAAATTTCCAACACTCTGGGAAATGTGTTTTCATTCCAATTTTAAAAATATTGCATTTTTCGGGTCCTTTGAGATGTTCTGTTTGGCTCAGATCTCAATGTTTCATTGCAATTTGGCTTTTTATTGTACATTACAACATAAAACAAATGGTGAAATGAGAAGTTGTTTGGAAACGAAGGAAGTTTTTGACCTCCTCGAAATGCTTTGTTCTAAATTTTCTAAACAAAATGCCATTGAAGTTGACGTGTTCCAGCAGGGAGCTTCAATTTCAACAAATGGCATTTGCCAACAGAAAAAGGCTCCACTGGAATAATTTTTGCCCAGCTCTAATTTTGTCTCATTCAGCCATGTAGTGCAGCGGGGGTCTTCACGGCGCAGGGAAAGGGGGCTGTGGGTTTGCACTCATCATACTGAACCACAATAAAGAGCAGGATGAACTACCCTTCTCCCCACTCCTGCCTTGCTTCTCACTCCCTTCCGGGAGCTGGCACCTGAATAAGGCTTTACACAAAGCAGGGTGCTGCCGCTTGTCCATTACTCATGCAATAAGAGGGTGCAAGCCACCATTAGGAGAAACGGTGTAGGCTTGTGCTCTATACAGGAGCTGGATCTGTTGTTCTGGAAGCCAGACAACAGTTCCCAAGGCACTGGATTGGGACTCCAGAGATCTGGGTTTAATTCCTGGCTCTGCCCTGGATTCCCCATGTGACTTTGAGCCAGTCACTCAAGGTATGGTTATACTGCATTGTAAACCTGGGTCTGTGGAACCTGGCATTATGGACTCCTGGTTTCCAAGCCCGTGGTTGAGTAGCCACACTGCATTGTACATCTGGGTTTACAATTGCTGGGTCCAGGTCTCACAGACGTGCTAATGTGTCCATACAGCACTATGCAGATCTTCTGACTCAGGTCTTCGGGTTGAGCTGCGTCCACACTGCAAAACGACAGGCTTTGGAGCCAAGTCACAAAGGGTCCTTGGATATGGGTCCTGAGTGCTTGCTGACCTGTGTCAGACTGATTTGTGTGTGGACGGAACTGGGGTTTGGGGTCAAACCTGAGGCAGAGCCCAGGCTCAGTGTGGACTGTAGACATACCCTAATTCTCAGCCTCTGTTTCACCATCTGTAAAATGGGAGATAACCTCTTTGTTCTCCCACACGTTGTCTGTCTTGTCTATATAGATTGTAACCACTTCTGGGAGGGACTATCCTCTATGTATCCAAAACACCTGGCATGATGGGGCCTTGATCCTTGCTTGGACCCATAGGTGCTACTGTAGTAACCCTCACTCTGGCACTGGGGCCAGCTGCCTGGGGACCGCCCAAGCAGCAGCCAGTGAGGCTGGCCCCAGTGCTGCTCCAGCTGCAGCCAGTGCGGCTGGCTGTGGGGCCGTCTGAGTGGCTGGCTTCAGAGCTGCTCCAGCAGTGGCCAATGTGGCTATCCCCGGAGCCAGCTGCTTGGGCAGCCCTAGGTCAGCCACACTGGCCGGTACAGAAGTGTGGAATCCGTTACTTCCGCGATCTCTGCGACAAACACGCAGCACTACCTATAGTTTATTATGATAAGTAGTAAGTATTTGGTAATTTTCTATATTATTTATGGTCCTGGTACGATTTGGGGGTTTTCCGTTATAAACTTCTAAAAAATTTAAAATGATCCCTTTTGTCCTGGTTTGCCTTTGCCTTTTCTCACAGTTAGCCGAGCCTAGCAGGGTCATCACACGACATGATACAAAAAATAATGCTATACATGTGTATATGTAGAGGCGGTCAACACGTTACTGGCAGGAAGATTGGTCACTGGAAAATGCCTTTTTGTCAAAATCAAAGCTTTCTGCAGACCTGTATTGATTTTTGATGAAGTTTCATTTAAAAAAAAAATGAAACAAAGCATTTCAGTAAGGTTAAAATGTTTGATAATGTTCAAGATTTTTTGGACCAGAACATTTGGATGTTTTCTTTTGAAACAGCTTTTCATTTAGAAATGTATTTTACTTTATATGATAAAAAAGTAATTATTTTTAAAAAGTAGACATCAAAATGTTTTTTTTATTAGCCTGAAATTAATGTTTTCCCCTGAAAACTTTGTTTCATGGGAAATTTCAAAATTGGACATTTCATCATGTCCTGCGAAATGGAAATTCTGCTTTCCGTACAGCTCCCTGTGTGTCTTTCTCTCTCTTTATTAATACGTAGTGTGTATTGTACTTGGAGTGAACTCCTTCTCACCCATGACTCCATATCTCCTGGATGCAGCCCTGTTGTCTATGGGCTCATATCGGCACAACACGTAGATATGTAGGAGTGTAACAGATATTAGGCATTTATTGCAGGGCGTTCTGTTGAACATCACCTGCTGTTCAGCGTGAAAAGTTGATGTTCCACAAAGCCATGAGAGCTCCAAGAGATCTGTTCTGGGGTGTCGGGTAAATATACATGCTTAGAACAAGCACTGTGTGAATTAATAATGCATAGCCTAAATCCTTAGGAAGAGCAGCTATTGCATATGGCCCTGTTATAAACTGTTCTCTTTTCTTAGGCAAATATACAAATATGTTTAATTTTCTAAAGCATATAATGTAGGTAATTAAGTAGAATAATCCAATCGCCTGTTCCAAGCCACTCCAGTATATTAGTTGCCTACGCGAGCAGGGTCGACGCCAGAGGTGCTGTGAAGGGTGATATAAATTTCAAGTTAATAACTTATGTATGTGCTGAGGGCGTAGCAGGAAAAACAAAAAGAGAGAGGATGTAAGAAGATAACACTAATACTACCCAGCACTCGCATAAATATCCAAAGGATCCACCTTGCAAAGGAGGTCACATCCTTTCCAGCTAATAGATGGGGAAACTGAGGCATGATTTGCCCAAAGTCACCCAAGAAACCAGTGGCAGGACCAGGAATTGAGCCCAGCTTTCCTGATTAGTGCCCTGTCCACTAGGCCACATGGCCTGGACGTACACAGCTGAAGCAACATCTTCTGTCTTACTCCTCCCTTTCAGTTGTGTTCACACCCCTTTCAGTGGTAGTTTACAGGCTGCTGACACTCTCCCCCCAGCTGTATAGGAAGTACAGGAGTGGGTGAACTGGTTGCAATAGGAAAGTACCTTGCCCTAGCTGGGCAGTGTGCTAGACCACAATCTTCTCAGGCAGCTCTATCGGTTTGCTAGACAAAAGGCCTGATGCAACCCCCATTTAAGTTAATGGAAAGACCAAGATGGTGCTGAATCTAGTCCAAAGACATTGGCTGTACCGCCCATCAGTTGCTCCCTCTGATTCACCATGGGCTTTGGGAAGTCCTAAACAAACCCCTGCAAAAAGCTCCTGATGGTTCTGTTAAAGGCCAGCAGTGGGGGGCTGTCAGAGGTTCTAGAGACTTTCTCCTCTAGGTCAGGGGCTTGAATCCAGGCTGTGGCTGGTGGGGAGCAGAGCCTTATTGCCCAGATGTGCAAAATATCTTGTTCCTTAGAAATGTTGCTCAGGCTACTGGTTTCAGTGGATCCCTTTGCTTCCAACAATTCCCCCTCCAGCACCTTGCCCCTCAGTTCTGCCATGCATCATGGAACAAGGAGCGTACGCGGGCTGCACTCCGCCTTTGACTGTCACTCTTGGTTCTTCTTGCTCCTTCCAAGACCTGCAACCCAAATCCCCTTTCAGGCTGTGTCCGGCTCCCAGCATTTTTATTTTGAGCTGTATAGTTCAAAGTGCTGTGAGAAGAGAAAGTTTAACCATTCGCTTTGTTCTTTGAATCCAGTGAAAGCCAAGTTTCAGGCACAGCACCTGAGCAGGGCTGGAGTCGTCATATCTGGGAAGGCCAGAGATGGGCATGATGTCTCTAGGGTCACAGTGTTCATGGCAGCATCTGCCTGCCCTGTGGGACAGGTTCAGTCTACTAGAACAAGTCAGGACATTTCCACTGGAATGATTTTCAACTAGAAAATGCCCTTTTAGCACATTGGAAATTTTACATGGGAAAATTTTGATTTTGCTGAAAAATGTTGATTTTTTTCCATTGGGAAAAATGAAATGATGGCTCCCTGGCTGCTCAGTTAGAAGGCTCCTCTCAGTTTCACTTTCTCCCTGCCTGGAGCAGCAGGGAGGCTGGGAGTTGGGGTGCTCTGCCCTTGACTACCTCCTGGAAGGCTCTTGTCAATTTCATTTTTGGACTGCATGGCAATGGTGAAATTGACAAGAGCTTTCCAGGTGAGCAGCTGGCAAACCAAAAAAAAATTGGTTTCAATTCACCCTAAATAGAATCCATCAAAATTTTTGTCCCATGAAAAAGGTTGAGGTTTTTATTTTTCACCCTGAATCAGGAGTATTTTCTTTACAAAACCTCAACCTTTTCCATGGGATGGAAATGTGGTTTTCCAGCCAGTTCTACTGTCTATACTCCCCCATAGCTACCAGCTTCTGCTCAGGGGGAATATGGGCAAGGCCACATGCAGGCACTGTGGGCTGATAAGTGCGGCCGGGTCATCCACCACCTTCTACTTCCAGGGCACCATCCCAGGATGTGCTGAGTGCCCTGATCTCCTGCTGGGGTCGCTGGGGACATCTTGCAGGGTCTAGCCTCCGGAGCACAAGCAGCCAAATTATGGCTGTCTGCTCCACAGGAGTGTTGTGGGGGGGAGGAGATGTAAGGGTCTCTTCTACCCACTCTCCACCCCCATGCACCTGCACTGTAACATCCATCATTTGACCCCCTATAACTCCCTGGCCAGGTGTCTCCTGGTCACATGACTTGTTTGCAGCTGGGGTATGGCTACACACACTCCCCCTAGACGGGCTCAGTCCTGCAAGGTACCAACTGCCCTTGACTCTCAGCAAAGCCAGAGAGGACTGAGGGACGCTCATCAGCTCACGGGAGCACTCGGCTCCCTGCAGGATGAACCGCAGAAGCCATTTCCAGTAGCTAGCACCAGAGGGCTGCTCTGCAGAGACTATAGTTTTGATCATATTGAAACATACATTAACCATTCACAGATTAATAACTCTGCAAACAGAGCACATGTCTAGTGTGCTCTCTGGGCCATTCCAGCAGAGGGGCTAAGGATTGATTGAGCCACAGTGACTGACTTCTCTGACCTTAAGATGGGGGCCCACCCGGCCTCCGGTGAGACACACATAGTATATAGGGAAGCTTCCACTGCCACTGCCCGTGATCTATCTAGGGGACCTCTACGGCTGCCTGTCAATCCATCACCTTTCACCAGTGTTTAAATTTATTTAAAATGTAAGAAACAAACACACACTCCCTTCCCCGGTTATCCCTCAGCTCAGTGATTGGAACTGTGAGCTGTCCCTTCTCTAGGACATGTGTGATAGCTCGAAGCTTTGCCCTGCCAATTCTTCCCTAAGTAGAGACTCTCCAATAGGTGTCTACTAGCCAAGGGACCCAGTTATAGGTAGTGGTTGTGCAGGAATGGGTGGAAAGAACACACATGCTTCTGCTTTGTTACCCTGGCCTCAATCAGGCGTTGATGTCAAAGGAGTTACACCTGTATGCGACAGCGGTGAGACCAGCATGGGGCCCAGTATCTGCATCAGGAGTGACTGCGAGAAGAGAGAAGCTGTAGAGAGTTACTTAGGCCTGGTCTACACTACGAGTTTAGGTCGACTTTAGCCGCGTTAAATCGACTTAAGCCTGGACACGTTTACACTACGAAGCCCTTTCTGTCGACTTAAAGGGCCCTTTAAACCGGTTTCCTAACACCACCTCGACAAGGGGATTAGCGATAAAATCGACCTTAGGGGGTCGGAATTGGGCTAGTGTGGACGGAATTCGACATTACTGGCCTCCGGGAGCTATCCCACAGTGCTTCATTGTGACCGCTCTGGACAGCACTCTCATCTCAGATGCACTGGCCAGGTAGACAGGAAAAGCCCCGCGAACGTTTGAATTTCATTTCCTGTTTGCTCAGCGTGGAGAGCACAGGTGACCATGCAGAGCCCATCAGCACAGGTAACCGTGATGGAGTCCCAGTCCCAGTCCCAGGATCGCAGAAGAGCTCCAGCCTGGACCGAACGGGAGGTACAGGATCTGATCGCCATCTGGGGAGATGAAGCAGTGCTCGCCGAACTCCGAAACAGTAAAAGAAACGGCAAAACATTAGAAAAGATCTCCAAGGCCATGAAGGACAGAGGCCATAACAGGGACGCGCGGCAGTGCCGCGTGAAAATTAAGGAGCTAAGGCAAGCCTACCACAAAGTCAGAGACGCAAACGGAAGGTCCGGGGCAGAGCCGCAAACATGCCGCTACTACGCGGAGCTGCATGCCGTTCTAGGGGGTGCAGCCACCACTAGCCCAAGCGTGTTCTATGAGTCCCTCTCTGCAAACGGGGAAGCGGGTTCGGCGGACGAGGAAGATGAGGATGGAGAGAACATAGATAGCTCACAGCAGCAAGGAAGCGGAGAAACCAGTTACCCCAACAGCCAGGATATGTTTGTCACCCTGGACCTGGAAACAGTAACCCCCGAACTGACCCAAGACCCTGAGGGCACACAGGGGACCTCTGGTGAGTGTACCTTTGTAAATATTACACATGGTTTAAAAACAAGCGTGTTTAATGATTAATGATTAATTTGCCCTGGCAATCGCGGCCAGTACAGCTACTGGAAAAGTCTGTTAACGTATATGGGGATGGAGCGGAAATCCTCCAGGGACATCTCTAGAAAGCTCTCCTTCATGTAATCCCAAAGCCTTTGCAAAAGGTTTCTGGGGAGGGCTGCCTTATCCCGTCCGCCATGGTAGGACACTTTACCACGCCAGGCCAGTAGCACGTAGTCTGGAATCATTGCATAACAAAGCATGGCAGCGTATGGTCCCGGTGTTTGCTGGCATGCAGACAACATCCATTCCTTATCACTCTTTGTTATCCTCAGGAGAGTGATATCATTCACGGTCACCTGGTTAAAATGGGGCAATTTTATTAAGGGGACATTCAGAGGTGCCCCTTCCTGGTCTGCTGAACAGAAATATTCCCCGCTGTTAACCACGCGGTGGGGGGGAGGGTTGAAGTGACCATCCCAGAGAATTGGGTGTGAGGGGGAGGGGAGTTAGTTGGGTTTGTGCTGCATGTTAAACCTGAAATCGCAGCCCCTCCTTTTACATTGCAAACCCATTTTAAATGGCACGGGTGCTTGGTATGGGAAATGAGGGCAGAACTGTTTGAAACCATCCCCACATGTTAAGAAGGTTAAAAAAGCCCAAAGACTATATGTCTTACCATGGCTGCCTGCAAGCTGAAATCTGTGTCCTGGCACTGCGTGAGTGATCTCTCACACCAAACCAGGAGACTCTCAATATAAGAGGAAAAATGCGACCTTGTAACGAAAGCACATGTGCTGTGTGATGTTGTGAACAGCAAAATCTAACGTGAAAGAGTCTACCCATTGTTCTCTAAAATGTATCTTTTTTAACAACCTCTCCCTTCTCCACCAGCTGCAAATCTTACTCCTTCGCAGAGGCTAGTGAATATTCGAAGAAGGAAGCGAAGGACGCGTGACGAAATGTTTACTGAACTTCAGACTGCCTCCCACGCTGACAGAGCACAGCTGAATGCGTGGAGGCAGTCAATGACTGATTTTAAAAAAGCCCAATATGAGCGAGAGGAGAGGTGGCGTGCTGAAGAGGAGAAGTTGCGTGCTGAAACGCGGGCTGAAGAGGAGAGGTGGCGTCAACTTGTAATCAGAAAGCAAGAGTCGATGCTCCGGCTGCTGGAGCATCAAAGTGATATGCTCCTGCGTATGGTTGAGCTGCAGGAAAGGCAGCAGGAGCAGAGACCGCCGCTACAGCCCCTCTGTAACCAGCAGCCATCCTCCCCAAGTCCCATTGCCTCCTCACCCAGACGCCCAAGAACACGGTGGGGGGGCCTTCGGCCACCCACTCACTCCACCCTAGATGATTTCCATAGCAATAAGTTTTAAAGTTTTAAATTGGAGTGTGTCCTTTTCCTTCCCTCCTCCCCCACCCATCCCGGGCTACCTTTCCAATTATCCCCCTAGTTGTGTGCTGAATTAATAAAGAATGCATGAATGTGAAGCAACAATGACTTTATTGCCTCTGCAAGTGGTGCTCGAAGGGGGGAGGGTAGTAGGGGAGGGTGGGGTGGTTGGTTTGCAGGGAAGTAGAGTTAACAGGGTGGTGGGGGAGGGGCAGAGGGTTCATCAAGGAGCAACAAACAGAAGTTTCACTCCGTAGCCTGGCCAGTCACAAAACTGGTTTTCAACGCTTCTCTGATGCGCACCGCGCCCTGCTGTGCTCCTCTAACCGCCCTGGTGTCTGGCTGCGCGTAATCAGCGGCCAGGCGATTTGCCTCAACCTCCCACCCCGCCATAAATGTCTCCCCCTTACTTTCACATATATTGTGGAGCGCACAGCAAGTAGCAATAACAATGGGGAGATTCTTTTCGTTAAGGTCTGAGCGAGTCAGTAAGCTGCGCCAGCGCGCTTTTAAACGGCCAAATGCACATTCCACCACCATTCGGCACTTGCTCAGCCTGTAGTTGAACAGGTCCTGACTGCTGTCCAGGCTGCCTGTGTATGGCTTCATGAGCCATGGCATTAAGGGGTAGGCTGGGTCCCCAAGGATCACGATAGGCATTTCAACATCCCCAACTGTTATTTTCTGGTCTGGGAAGAAAGTCCCTTCCTCCAGCTTTCGAAACAGAAGAGACTGCCTGAAGACGCGAGCATCATGTACTCTTCCCGGCCAGCCCACGTTGATGTCGGTGAAACGTCCCTTGTGATCCACCAGGGCTTGCAGCAGCATTGAAAAGTACCCCTTGCGGTTTATGTAGTCGGCGGCTTGGTGCGCCGGTGCCAAGATAGGGATATGGGTTCCGTCTATGGCCCCACCACAGTTTGGGAATCCCATTGCAGCAAAGCCATCCACTATGGTCTGCACGTTTCCCAGAGTCACTACCCTTGATATCACCAGGTCTCTCATTGCCCTGGCAACTTGGATCACAGCAGCCCCCACAGTAGATTTGCCCACTCCAAATTGATTCCCGACTGACCGGTAGCTGTCTGGCGTTGCAAGCTTCCACAGGGCTATCGCCACTCGCTTCTCCACTGTGAGGGCTGCTCTCATCCTGGTATTCTGGCGCTTTAGGGCAGGGGAAAGCAAGTCACAAAGTTCCATGAAAGTGCCCTTACGCATGCGAAAGTTTCGCAGCCACTGGGCATCGTCCCAGACCTGCAACACGATGCGGTCCCACCACTCTGTGCTTGTTTCCCGGGCCCAGAATCGGCGGTCCACGGCATGAACCTGCCCCAGTAACACCAAGATTTCCACATTGCTGGGGCCTGTGCCTTGTGAGAGGTCCATGTCAATTTCCTCATCACTATCGTCGCCGCGCTGCAATCGCCTCCTCCTCAGCTGGTCCTGGTTTGGCTTTGGCATGTCCAGGAGGCTCTGCATGTTTTCCAGGACAATGCGCGTGGTGTTCATAGTGCTCAGAATTGCCGCGGTGATCTGAGCGGGCTCCATGATCCCAGTGCTGGCTATGGCGTCTGGTCTGAAAAAAAGCGCGAAAGTAGTATCTGACGGACCAGGGGAAGAAGGGAGGGAGGGAGAGAGGGAGGGAGGGGCGAGTGACACCGCGTACAGGTACAGGGAATTAAAATCAAGAAAGGTGGGTTTGCATCAGGGAGAAACACAAACAACTGTCACACAGAATGCCCCCCCCCCCCAAAGATTGAACTCAAAAGCCTGGGTTTAGCAGGAGGGAGGGGGGAAGCAAATGAATGGAGAATAAATCTATTTTTTACATCTTAAGACGACGGTGCAGCATGACTGATAGCCCTTGGCATTTTCTGGGTGCTTGGCAGCAAATACTGGGCGCTTGGCAGTAAGCCTTCAGGTCTACTGCACAATATGATGCCCACTGCAGTATGACAACGATGGATACCAGTCGTAATATACTATCTTCTGCCCAAAAGGCAAGGGGTTGCTGCTGTGTAGCAATGTTGCCCCATCCTGCGAATAATACATCTGATAACCATCATCATCAAGGCAAGGGGGCTGGTGCAATGCAGCCCCACGGCTGCCAGCCCCATGTCTGCCAGCACCCAGATAGCCCTCGGCCTCTTCTGGGTGCTTAGCAGACAATATTGGGCACTTGGCAGAAAATAGCATACTACGACTGATAACCATCATTGTCTGCCCGGGTGCCCATGATCGACAGCCACTGCAGTACGATGACGACGGTTACCAGTCGTAATATACCATCTTCTACCAAAAGGCAAGGGGCTGGTGCAATGCAGCCCTACGGCTGCCAGCCCCACAGCTGCCAGCACCCAGATCGCCAATGAAGGCTATCAGTCATGCTGCACTGTCTACCGCCAAAAGGCAGTAAGCTGCTGCTGCTGTTTAGCAATGCAGTCCCACGTTTGCCGGCACCCGGAAGAGATATGGTGACGGTGAGCTGAGCTGAGCGGGCTCAATGCTTGGCGTGGTATGTTGTCTGCACAGGTAACCCAGGTAAAAAGGCGCGAATCTATTGTCTGCCGTTGCTGTGACGGCGGGGGAGGGGCCTGACGCAATGTACCCAGAACCCCTCGCGGCACTGCTTTGCATCATCCGGGCATTGCGATCTCAACCCATAATTCCAATGGGCGCCGGAGGCTCCGGGAACTGTGGGATAGGTACCATAGTGCAATGCGCCGGAAGTCGACGCTAGCCTCGGTACTGTGGACGCGGTCCGCCGACTTCATGCACTTAGAGCATTTTAGGTGGGGACACACACAATCGGCTGCATACAACCGGTTTCTATAAAACCGGCTTCTATAAATCCGACCTAATTCTGTAGTGTAGACATAGCCTTAGTCTCTGTCCAATTACAGATGCAGCCATTGTGCTGGGATGAGGAGGACATGTCTCTGCCATCACCAGTGTTTTAGTCCCCTGCTGATGGCTCCCTTCATATGCCAGCAGGACTCATGCATTTGCATTCTAGTGTCCCTCTGAGCTTGTCTTATAGGGTTGCTGAAGTGTTCAGTGATCACTCAGCGGCGCTTAAGCCCCTTGCAAGAACTGTGCTCTAATCAGTGTCTTGTCCCAAATGGCTCTTCATAACAACAAGAGCTTCACAATTCCCCACAGTGCCTCCCTGTCTTGGAAGCTCAGCCCTTAAAGCCACACACCCTAATACCATATTTGTAGCTGCAAGTCTGGGATAAGCTGGGAAGCAAAGAGACTTCAGCTACAAGAAGCCCTTTTTGCTTATTCATGTGCTGGAGTCTGGCTGCAAAAACCTTCTGGCATTTCAACCGTCTACTTCCAATCGCAGAGCGTAGGCGCTCTCTCCTTTGGTTTAGCTGAGCCGTCAAAATGGACCTGATTTCCCATTTCCAGGCACTTTGCTGACTCCTTTATATTAGCACAAAGTGCATGTAAAATGCTATCAGATGACAGTGGTAATATTTTGCACCCATTGGGGCAGTAAATGACTGCACAAGAGGCAGGCCAGGGGAGAATCAGATGAAGTGTGATGTATATTAGGTGTGGTGCCCAGCAGACCAAGAATGAATTGGTATTTAAATAAAATTAGAGGTGGTGGTATTTTGAAAGAGCTTCTCAGTAGAGCGTGGTTCTGCTCAGAATTCGCAACACATTGCCCAGAACGTATGAATGCTTCAGAACCTGTGAGATTAGTGTGTTTTTTCTTTCAATTTTGCAAAACTCATGCAATTCCATGAAAAAAAAAAAGTGAATTTTCTTTTCATTTCTTTGCTGGCAGGTGCAACTGGTTTGAGTAAAAATTCAAAAGTAAGAGCATGAGATTTTGAAATGTTCCTTTTCTTTTTAATGCACAACCCACCACTTCACACAACTCCCCTTCTCATCTCTTCCCCGACTCCTTAAAAAAAAAAAAAAAAAGAAAACCATAAAAAATAAAAAAAAAAAAAAAATAAAACAACCCCCGGATAAAACTTTAGGGGTTGTGAAATATCCTGGAATAAGGACAAAACTGCAAGTATTTTGTCAGCAAATTTAGTGGGGGAAAATAAGAAAATGTGCTGGTTTCACTCAGCTCTAATCAGAAACATTATGTGAAAAGGGTCTCATGTTAATGGCTTAGAATCCAGTTCCTTATCTGGAATAAATTGGCATAGATCCATATGCCTTCAAGACTGTTACACCCACTGAGGCTCTGGGGCCCTCTCACTTGCTTGAATGCAATCCAGTCATCTCCACTTTGCTTACTGACCAAAACAAGAGTTTTGTATGGTCAGCATTGCGAATGTGACATTAGAAGAGTGAGCTGGATTCTGTTTCAGAGTAGCAGCCGTGTTAGTCTGTATCCGCAAAAAGAAATTTGTTAGTCTCTAAGGTGCCACAAGTACTCCTGTTCTTTTTTCTGGATTCTGTTGTGCCTCACGCTTCCTCTGCAGAACTGCTGGCTCAGACCTGATTCTAAGCATCTCTATAGGAGGTGGTCACAGAAGAGAGAGAGAGAAACACAGCTGGATTGTCTGAGACTTCGCAGCCAAATCTCCTCTTGAATTGCAAAACGAACAGCTCGGATATGGAAGTCTCTCAAGGAGAATAAATATGAAACCTCATCTCCCCCCCCATCACCACTTTTGTGAGCATAATGCTGTTTAAGGGGCTGTGAGTCAGCCCAAGTGATATGAGATGTTCTTGCCACTAAGGAAAAGAGTGAGCATTCATTAAGAAATATTATTTTTATTTATTTATCATTTGTATTGCTTAAGAGCTTCTTCTTAAGGGCCAAGACCCCCTTGTACAAACACAGAACAAGGAGATGGCCCCTGCAATTTGAAAAGCATTAAAGAACCCTTTCAATAGGAAATCTCTGTACCTTCTTGGAAGATCGTTGTTAAAGTACCACTAATCTCCACTACCCCCCATGTAAAGCCTGACGAAGTATGGTCCATTATGGGACACAGGATTGGGAAGCAGGTAGCCCCGGTCCTTATCCCGGTTTGGCAACTGACCTGCTGTCTGACTTTGGCCTGACTTCTGTTTCCCACTTTTTCTCCGTCTTGTCTATTTAGATTGTAAGCTCTTCAGGGAGAGACTGTCCATTACTGTGTGTATGTACAGCACCTAGCACAAAGGGGCCCTAATCGCAGTTGGGGGGCTTTAGGGGTTACTCTAGTACTAATAAAAAGAATAAAACCAGAGTCACTCCATTCACGTCAGTTGAGTCTATCTGTCCCTCCTCGCTGTCATAGCTGAGTACCTCAGGGTTTCTCCCAGCGTAACAGAGATCAGAATCTGGCCCTCCACGGCTGACTACATCCTAAAGGCAGACTGGATTGCAGAAGCCCCAGGGCTTGGGATTTGCTGAGCATGTGGTACAGCATGTGAGATCACCTGCGGCACAGGAGATGCAACAGCTCCTGTGAAGTCCTCGGTGTTAATTCGGTGTAGTTGTCTATATTCTGGCTCCTCTAGGTGTTCTGCTCCCCCTCCCCTCCACCACCACCACAAAAGGCCCTTCTCCTGTCCCACACAGCAATAAAAACTTCCAGCACTGCATCTCAGAGCCAGAGTCAATTGATTCGGGCTTGCAAGGCTTGGGCTGCGGGACTCAAAGTTGCTGTGTAGACGTTTGGGTTCGTACTTCATCTGAGGCCAAATGTCTACATTCCAATTTTGAGTCCGAGTCAGCAGAGCCGGGCCAGCCAGGGCAGTGCCCGGGACTCTTTTCTCGCAGGCAGCGATGTACTCTGCGAGGTCCCTTGGAATCTGTGTGTCAGCACCTCCCATGATGCTCTTGAGCTTTGGCTGGACCAAGGCATGGTGCTGCCATTATCTTTGGGCTGGAGCAGAGGAGAGTGGTGAGGGTCCGTCTGTGTCACTCCTGCCTACTGGGAACGTGCTGCAGCGGACTCTAGCAGAGAGAGGGAAATGATCTATTTCTTAAGCACCAAGAACATACTCAGGCGTGTGCAGAACGTGAGTGACAAGACCGTCTTTGCTCCAACCCAGTTTGACAGCTTGTCTACCTGGGGAAGGGACCCGCTTAGCTATAGTAGGATACATTATTCTGCTCCAGCTATGCTGGAATAACTCCCCTGGTGGACACTATTCTGGAATAATTACTCCACTCCTGGAATAAATGCCAGCCTTGAGGCATAAATTCCAGAATAGTGCCTATCTGAGGAGTTATTCCAATAAAGCTACGCCAGTCAATTTCCCCATGTGATCAAACCACAGATAGGGCCCACTGGGAGGCCCAGGGGAAGGAGTTCGCTTGGAATGTTTATTACATCCTTGTGTTTCTACAGCCCCCATCACCATAGTACCTGAACATCTCACACGTTAGCGAATTCATCCTGAGAGTTAGGGAATGAGCCCCATTTTACAGAGGGGGGAAATTGAGGCACAGAGGGGTGAAGTAACTTGCACAAAGTACCACAGAGTCTATAGTAGAGCTGATAATTGAGCCCTTCTCCCCTGAATTGCAGGCCAGTGTCATAAGCATAAAGCCATCCTTCCCCTCTCTATTTATTCCTTGTCACTTCATTGCCTCTTGTATAAGAGGGTGGAGGCTGTCTTCCTCTGGCATGGGTAAGTGGGGGTGGGCATTGTGAAAGGAACGTGTCTTCAGGAAAGAATAGAGGGAAAAGAGTTTGGCACACTGGGTTTGGGAAGCTCTTCCGTGCCAAGGGGGAAGGTGAGAGTAAGCACATTAAGCACCGAGGAAACGACGCAGCATTGAGGCTGATCTTATTGGCAGAGCAAAGGGGGAGCAGGGGACACAAGATCTGGGGCTGTGCGGGACCTCAAGGAGAAGGAATCCTAAGGATGAGAAGGTTAGAGTCATAACTGAGGGCAAGGAGGAGCCAGTGGACGGACAGAAGAGGGAAGTGACATCATCTGCTCAGGGAAGGGGGAGATCATCTCAGAAGCGACTCGGCCCTTGTCAGTTCCAGGGAGACAGGCATCTTCCTGACTACACTTGCAGCACAGCTGGCATTAATTGGCATGCTTACCACAGCCCCATTGTGCCAGGTGCTGTACATACACATGGCAACTGAGATCAGAGCCACATTGTGCCAGGCGCTGTACATACACATGACAACTGAGATCAGAGCCTCATTGTGCCAGGCACTGTACATACACGTGGCAACTGAGATCAGAGCCCCATTGTGCCAGGCACTGTACATACACATGGCAACTGAGATAAGGACCCCATTGTGCCAGGCGCTGTACATACACGCGGCAACTTAGATCAGAGCCCCATTGTGCCAGGTGCTGAACATACATGGCTATTAAGAAATGGGCCTGCTCTGAAGAGCTTTGCTAAACTCAGGGTATGTCTTCAATGAAAAAAAGAAAAAGTGCTGAACTTTGGTTAGCTAACTCGGGTTAAACCCACAGTGAAGACATAGGGTACATCTATACTGCAATGAGAGACCTGCAGTACAGCTGCAAACGACCCAGACTCACAGGTCTTGGGCTGCGGAGCTCAGAAATGCAGTGTAGACATTTGGGCTCTGGCTAGAGTGGCCCGATCCCGGGTCAGTTGACTGAGGCTCTGAGACTCAGGTTTTTATTGCAGTGTAGACATACCAATAGCCACTTGGCTTTTAACTGGGGTTGGCAGCTTGCCTTTAACCCCAGGCTCCTCTATAGGCTTGAACTGGAGCTGCTGAACAGAGTGTCAAAGCCCAAGTGCCATGTCTGCACGCAGCATTTTAAACCAGCGTTTCTTGAAGCAGGGTCCAGATTCATAGGAGTGTTTTAGACAGGAATGAGGCAGGAAGAATCAGCTGGTGGCTATTTTTGAAACAACAAGGGTGTGTGTGTGCGAGGTGTGCAGAGCCGTGCCTTGGGTATGGTGAATTGGGGTGACCGGTCTGGGCCCTGTGCTTTGGGGGACCTTGTGCTTCAGTGTACGTGTGTCATGCGGGGGGCCAGGCTGGCCCAGGGGATGGGGTTAGGGATTTGAGAGACCAGGCTAGCCTGGGGGTTAGCGGGGAGCCCATACAGGCTGATTTGTCCGGGGACCCGGACCTCCTTAGGGGCAGCCCTGGTGTGTGTGTGTGTGGTTGGTCTCACTTCCTTAGGGAAGGAAAACAGGGGCAGACGAATGAAATTTTGGCCTCCTGTCTGAAAGTTTCACTGAGCAGAAAAATATCCTTTGAAGATGCCCGAGGAGCAGCTCCCAGCCCTCCTGCTTTCCCACTGCCCAGCGTGGAAAGGGGGGCGCTTAGGCAGGGGTGTTGGACCAATGTCTAGAGTGGGCCACTCCACACATTGTTCCAGCGCCCCAGTTTCCACCTTGCCAGAGCTGGCCTGGGGGTGCTGAGAGCCATTAAACCAGGGGTTCTCAAACTGGGGGTCGGGACCCCTGAGGGGGTCATGAGGTTATTACATGGGGGGTCATGAGCTGTCAGCCTCCACCTCAAACCCCGCTTTGCCTCCAGCATTTATAATGGTGTTAAATATATTAAAAAGTGTTTTTAATTTATAAGGGGGGTCGCACTCAGAGGCTTGCTATGTGTAGGGTGACCAGATGTCCCGATTTTATAGGGACAGTCCCGATTTTGGGGTCTTTTTCTTATATAGGCTCCTATTACTGCCCACCCCCAGCCCAATTTTTCACATTTGCTGTCTAGTCACCCTAGCTAGGTGAAAGGGATCACCAGTCCAAAAGTTTGAGAACCACTGCATTAAACCAAGCTGTAAACCCTGCCTATAATGGAAACCGCTCCAAGGACAAGGGGCGGCAGCGCAGCCCTGGTATCAGCCCCTGTGGGTTTAAGGACCCCAAGCCTAGCCCTGGCGTGTGTTCTTCCAACCCCGTAGGCACGTGTCTCTGTAGTCAGCTGGCCCGATTGGCTGGGTGAATGATCCGTGTGTGTCTGTGTGGAGGGGGGGTGTAGCTCTGCCAATCCCTGGCTCGGAACCAATGGCTGCGCGGCGGAGGAGGGCTGGCCATGGCCGGCTTGCAGAACGTGCCTGCTGCCCCAGTACGAGGGGAGATAATTACGGAGTGAGAAGCGTCCTTCGCGAGTGGGGGGAGAAACGCTGGATTTAAACCTCTCCCCGCCAGCGTGAGAGCCACCGGGGAAGTGGAGCGAGGCGAGGGGGAGGCGGGGAAAACAACAACAACAACAACAACTCCCCGAGAAGAAAACAAAAATGCACCGATCTATCTCTTGGGTGATCTTCGCTGGGCTGGCTGCGTTATTCCTCTTCCAAGGTAGGGCTTGCGCCGGGCGCGGATCCGGGGTGCGCGGCGCAGATCGCACTTCTGGGCAGGTAGGGGAGGGTGTTTAAAGCGGAGACTCCGGGCTGAGGTTGCCGGCGAGCCTGTGTCTGCAGGGGGGTGGGGATGCGGGGCTGCCTGGTGCATCACTCACTGGGGGGGGGGGGGGTGTTCGGCGCACCCCTGTCTAGAGAGACCCCCATTGTCTCTCCGCCCGTATGGAGACACGTTGGGACACTGTCTAGCGCCCAGGCGCTGCCTGCCACAGTTGGGGGAGAAAGGAAACTTGGATGATCGATTTCCAAACTTCCCCCGGTGCAAAAAAGCCAACCGACCGACCAAGCACAGGGGGGGAGCTCCGTATGAACCGCAGAGAGCCGGGTCTGGGCTGAGATTTCGGCTGGCAGCTTCCGCCACCCTGGCTGGATAAGTCAATCCGTAGCAGCTGCGGACAGATGCTTTAGTCGGGGGGGTGGGGGGGAGGTAGAGGGGTCGGGGGGCTGCTTGGCTCAGTGGGGGCGCGGGGGGGGGGGAAGAACCTCTGCGAAAGCTAAAGGGCTCCGCGGCGCATCTGCCCCGCGCTGCGAAGTTCTCCGCGTGTTTCCGTGGAGAGCGGTGGGGTCCCGGGAGAAGCTCCCGTCCCAGCCCCCGGCGCTGCTGCATCTTTCTGGGCACGGCTAGGAAGGAAGCCCGGGGGGGCTGCGGGGCTGTAGCGCGCTGCTCTGGCATCTCTGCGATGCCTGCACACTGATTGCATTGTATTATTAATAAGGACCGTCGCCTGCAGCACCCTTCACCTTCCGATCTGCCCGCCCCCCGCTTTGCTGTATTAGATTGAGCCGAGGACAGCAAGGTAACGCACCCACCCACCCCGGCCCCCAGTGGGTCCGGCAGCGTTTTGTCCTCTAGAGCCGAGCAACTTTATTCCACTGGGAAAGCGGCATCCAACAGGCTGCGAAAGGCTGGTGTGAGGATGGGGATACTGGGCGGGGGGGGTGGAGTCAAGAGACGGTCCCTTCTGTCCCCCGTGTGTCTGGCTCGCTCTGTGTTTCCACTCGCAAGGTCATTCCATGCACTTGATTAAATACTTTGCTGGTAATCCGCTCTGCCCCTCCTGCTGAGGTCAATTGAGTTGATGAAGTCTTAATGCAGCCGTCCCCTTCGGGGGCGAGGGAGAGCCGTCCCCCTGGGGGGGTCTTAGCGCCTGCAATAAAGCCAGCCGGGGGCTCTTATTTAACCGCCCAGGCTGGGGCAAAGCGGGGGTTGCCTTTTAAAGAGGCTGCGGGCTGAGTTTTGCGAGGAAAAAGGGACCCAGCTGCTTCCCCCCCCCCCCCCCCCCCCCCCCCAGCCAGTGTCGGTTTGCGTTTGATTCCTTGCAGCCCTGGGTTCCCGGAGGGAGCTGCCTTCTGCAGGTGACATAAATGTGCCACTTTATTACATAATGCTGCACCCTGCTGCTGGGTCCCTCGGTCTGGCTATGCCCCTGCCCCGTGAGGGCAGGGCTGTTTGCAGGGGTCAACTTCAGAAAAATTCAGGGGGGAAAGGCACTGCTGAGTCAGCTGATATGCAAGACCATAAGAAGGGCCTTATGGGGTCAGACTAATTGTCCATCTAGCCCAGTATCCTGTCTTCCAGCAGTGACCAATGCCTCGTGCTTCAGAGGGAATGAACAGACCAGGCAATTGACTGATCAGTCCCCTGTCACCCACTCCCAGCTTCTGGCAAAAAGATGTGATTATATTATATCCTGCCAAGTCTTGCCCCATAGCAAATGATACCCCTGGCCTATGGGTTACAATAAATCCCCCTCCCATCCTCTCTGCACTGGTTTGGAATTAGGCCTTACCCAGCATGCAAGGCACCAGGGAGGATTCCGGGTACCATGCACTGGGAATTCCCTAGCTCTGGGGCCCTGTGCATGGAGGTAGTTTTGAGGGGTGCTCTTGGATACTAAGGGCTGGTGTAAATCACTGTAACTTCATTGACTTTATTGTGCATTTATGCCAGCAGAGGGTTTGGCCCTAGATGTTTAACAAGGGCAGGCGGCAGGGTCCTGGCTGTCTGCTCCCTTCCCTGGAGAGGTTAAAGCAAAGGGTTGCCTGCATTTTGAGACCCCAAGGGCTGCGCTGGCCACTTGGCGTGAGCCAGAGTTGTGCAAGAAACACATGCCATAGTGCAACCAAAGCAACTTGTGTCCACCAGCCACCAGAAGTCAAGCTCACAGGTCATCTTGTCCCTCTCCTTATGGTTCCGGGGCATGTCTTGCTGTAGGACAGTGTTTTCCACATGTTGCTCCCTGCATTTCTCTGTGCATGCCATTGGCCGCTTTAGTGGAGCGAGGGGAAGTTGGGTGCCCTTTGCCCCGCTCTCCCAGTGATGGATGTCGCTTGGTCCACAAGTCAACTTTGAAATCGGATATAAAAATAGCGATCTTTAATCTCAAGCACCAAAGCTGGTGCGGGGATACGTCCATGTTGTCTGGCCACTTGTTTATTTTATTTGAAGGAGGAGGAAATGCCAGTCTGCCAGCCATCTCTGTTGGATCAAACTTCCACCACTCTTGGGCAGCTGTGGTCTGGTATGCAATGATCCACCCCTATTGCATTGATCCATGGGGCTACTTAGAATGCAGTTCACATTCCAAGGCATTTTTCTCTTCCTCTCTCTCCCTCTCTCTTTAAGCTGGCTCCTTCTGCCGGGTCTGCTACTTCCTGCCTTTTTCTGCTTCTTGAAAAGGTGTCTAGTGCCCACAGCAGGTTTGTAACTCTCCCCCTGCTTCCAAGCTTTGTGTAGGAGAGAATTTCCTCGGTATCAGTGCTGATTAATGGAGAAGAGATGGGGGGAGGGGGGAGGAAGCAGATGATTAGCTCCCTAGGGCTCTGGCCTCTACCAAGGGCTGAGGTTGATTGGTAAGAGATTCTGATTTCTGTGGAGTCAATGGGAAGCAGAAGGAGCTGTCCCTTAAGCACACGCCTCTCTGCTCCTGAGTTAGACCCAGCCTGAAGGGTGTTGCTGCTTTCTCCCCTAGTTCTCTTTCTAGCAACTGGATCGTTTCCTCTTAGGAAGATTTGTTCCTGTTAATGCTTTCTGATCAGTTTGGTTTGATCCCCTATTCCTTTTTGATACCCCTCTTCCTGCAATCTCCTTTTCTGTGTCTGGTAATCTCTCCCTTTTCAGTGCACACAGATGGCTGAGGGAGGATGCATTCAGATCACCCCCAAAATGGTCCCACCCTGATCACCAAACCGAGTTCACTTCGCTGCCATTAAGTATCTCTGGCATCAGCAGAATTCCAAACAAGGTTCTTCCTCTGGTGTGGTCAAGGGGCAGCAAATTCACTCGGTGTTCCAGGGGAAGGAAAAGCAATAGCCTGGGTCCTGCTTCCTGTCATCAGGATCCATCGTGGGCTGCGTTTGGTGCTTTAGAGCCAGACGAGTTGTATGGACCGCAGTTGTAAAAGTGACTTAACTGGCACTGCTGAGCCATGTCCGAGGGTGGTGGAGAGGATAGCAGGGCAGAGATGAAGCATAACCCGGAAATGTCTGAATGGCACGTTGAAAAATGTAAATATCGTACTGAATGTTACCAGTAGAGCTGGTCGGGAATTTTTCACCAAAATGTTTTTTTAAGTTCATGTACAGTATTCAAAAAAGGTAAGAAAACAAATGAAAACTGCAACACTTCGAAATGATTGGCAATGAAATGTGCCGACTGAGCTGGTCTAGATGTCTGTCTCACAAATTGTTTGGAGATTTT
>NW_020664725.1:7085235-7263342 GCF_002925995.2 Terrapene triunguis
GGAGACTCCGGGCTGAGGTTGCCGGCGAGCCTGTGTCTGCAGGGGGGTGGGGATGCGGGGCTGCCTGGTGCATCACTCACTGGGGGGGGGGGGGGGGTTCGGCGCACCCCTGTCTAGAGAGACCCCCATTGTCTCTCCGCCCGTATGGAGACACGTTGGGACACTGTCTAGCGCCCAGGCGCTGCCTGCCACAGTTGGGGGAGAAAGGAAACTTGGATGATCGATTTCCAAACTTCCCCCGGTGCAAAAAAGCCAACCGACCGACCAAGCACAGGGGGGGAGCTCCGTATGAACCGCAGAGAGCCGGGTCTGGGCTGAGATTTCGGCTGGCAGCTTCCGCCACCCTGGCTGGATGAGTCAATCCGTAGCAGCTGCGGACAGATGCTTTAGTCGGGGGGGGGGGGGGGGAGGGGGGGCGGGGGGCTGGTTGGCGGGGGGGGGGGGGGGGGGGGGGGAAGAACCTCTGCGAAAGCTAAAGGGCTCCGCGGCGCGTCCGCCCCGCGCTGCGAAGTTCTCCGCGTGTTTCCGTACAGAGCGGTGGGGTCCCGGGAGAAGCTCCCGTCCCAGCCCCCGGCGCTGCTGCATCTTTCTGGGCACGGCTAGGAAGGAAGCCGGGGGGCTGCGGGGCTGTAGCGCGCTGCTCTGGCATCTCTGCGATGCCTGCACACTGATTGCATTGTATTATTAATAAGGACCGTCGCCTGCAGCACCCTTCACCTTCCGATCTGCCCGCCCCCCGCTTTGCTGTATTAGATTGAGCCGAGGACAGCAGGGTAACGCACCCACCCACCCCGGCCCCCAGTGGGTCCGGCAGCGTTTTGTCCTCTAGAGCCGAGCAACTTTATTCCACTGGGAAAGCGGCATCCAACAGGCTGCGAAAGGCTGGTGTGAGGATGGGGATACTGGGCGGGGGGGTGGAGTCAAGAGACGGTCCCTTCTGTCCCCCGTGTGTCTGGCTCGCTCTGTGTTTCCACTCGCAAGGTCATTCCATGCACTTGATTAAATACTTTGCTGGTAATCCGCTCTGCCCCTCCTGCTGAGGTCAATTGAGTTGATGAAGTCTTAATGCAGCCGTCCCCTTCGGGGGCGAGGGAGAGCCGTCCCCCTGGGGGGGGGTCTTAGCACCTGCAATAAAGCCAGCCGGGGGCTCTTATTTAACCGCCCAGGCTGGGGCAAAGCGGGGGTTGCCTTTTAAAGAGGCTGCGGGCTGAGTTTTGCGAGGAAAAAGGGACCCAGCTGCTTCCCCCCCCCCCCCCCCCCCCCCCCCAGCCAGTGTCGGTTTGCGTTTGATTCCTTGCAGCCCTGGGTTCCCGGAGGGAGCTGCCTTCTGCAGGTGACATAAATGTGCCACTTTATTACATAATGCTGCACCCTGCTGCTGGGTCCCTCGGTCTGGCTATGCCCCTGCCCCATGAGGGCAGGGCTGTTTGCAGGGGTCAACTTCAGAAAAATTCAGGGGGGAAGGGCACCACTGAGTCAGCTGATATGTAAGACCATAAGAACGGCCTTATGGGGTCGGACTAATTGTCCATCTAGCCCAGTATCCTGTCTTCCAGCAGTGACCAATGCCTCGTGCTTCAGAGGGAATGAACAGACCAGGCAATTGACTGATCAGTCCCCTGTCACCCACTCACAGCTTCTGGCAAAAAGATGTGATTATATTATATCCTGCCAAGTCTTGCCCCATAGCAAATGATACCCCTGGCCTATGGGTTACAATAAATCCCCATCCCATCCTCTCTGCACTGGTTTGGGATTAGGCCTTACCCAGCATGCAAGGCACCAGGGAGGATTCCGGGTACCATGCACTGGGAATTCCCTAGCTCTGGGGCCCTGTGCATGGAGGTAGTTTTGAGGGGTGCTCTTGGATACTAAGGGCTGGTGTAAATCAGTGTAACTTCATTGACTTTATTGTGCATTTATGCCAGCAGAGGGTTTGGCCCTAGATGTTTAACAAGGGCAGGCGGCAGGGTCCCGGCTGTCTGCTCCCTTCCCTGGAGAGGTTAAAGCAAAGGGTTGCCTGCATTTTGAGACCCCAAGGGCTGCGCTGGCCACTTGGCGTGAGCCAGAGTTGTGCAAGAAACACATGCCATAGTGCAACCAAAGCAACTTGTGTCCACCAGCCACCAGAAGTCAAGCTCACAGGTCATCTTGTCCCTCTCCTTATGGTTCCGGGGCATGTCTTGCTGTAGGACAGTGTTTTCCACATGTTGCTCCCTGCATTTCTCTGTGCATGCCATTGGCCGCTTTAGTGGAGCGAGGGGAAGTTGGGTGCCCTTTGCCCCGCTCTCCCAGTGATGGATGTCGCTTGGTCCACAAGTCAACTTTGAAATCGGATATAAAAATAGCGATCTTTAATCTCAAGCACCAAAGCTGGTGCGGGGATACGTCAACGTTGTCTGGCCACTTGTTTATTTTATTTGAAGGAGGAGGAAATGCCAGTCTGCCAGCCATCTCTGTTGGATCAAACTTCCACCACTCTTGGGCAGCTGTGGTCTGGTATGCAATGATCCACCCCTATTGCATTGATCCATGGGGCTACTTAGAATGCAGTTCACATTCCAAGGCATTTTTCTCTTCCTCTCTCTCTCTCTCCCTCCCTCTCTCTTTAAGCTGGCTCCTTCTGCCGGGTCTGCTACTTCCTGCCTTTTTCTGCTTCTTGAAAAGGTGTCTAGTGCCCACAGCAGGTTTGTAACTCTCCCCCTGCTTCCAAGCTTTGTGTAGGAGAGAATTTCCTCGGTATCAGTGCTGATTAATGGAGAAGAGATGGGGGGAAGGGCGGGAAGCAGATGATTAGCTCCCTAGGGCTCTGGCCTCTACCAAGGGCTGAGGTTGATTGGTAAGAGATTCTGATTTCTGTGGAGTCAATGGGAAGCAGAAGGAGCTGTCCCTTAAGCACACGCCTCTCTGCTCCTGAGTTAGACCCAGCCTGAAGGGTGTTGCTGCTTTCTCCCCTAGTTCTCTTTCTAGCAACTGGATCGTTTCCTCTTAGGAAGATTTGTTCCTGTTAATGCTTTCTGATCAGTTTGGTTTGATCCCCTATTCCTTTTTGATACCCCTCTTCCTGCAATCTCCTTTTCTGTGTCTGGTAATCTCTCCCTTTTCAGTGCACACAGATGGCTGAGGGAGGATGCATTCAGATCACCCCCAAAATGGTCCCACCCTGATCACCAAACCGAGTTCACTTCGCTGCCATTAAGTATCTCTGGCATCAGCAGAATTCCAAACAAGGTTCTTCCTCTGGTGTGGTCAAGGGGCAGCAAATTCACTCGGTGTTCCAGGGGAAGGAAAAGCAATAGCCTGGGTCCTGCTTCCTGTCATCAGGATCCATCGTGGGCTGCGTTTGGTGCTTTAGAGCCAGACGAGTTGTATGGACCGCAGTTGTAAAAGTGACTTAACTGGCACTGCTGAGCCATGTCCGAGGGTGGTGGAGAGGATAGCAGGGCAGAGATGAAGCATAACCCGGAAATGTCTGAATGGCACGTTGAAAAATGTAAATATCGTACTGAATGTTACCAGTAGAGCTGGTCGGGAATTTTTCACCAAAATGTTTTTTTAAGTTCATGTACAGTATTCAAAAAAGGTAAGAAAACAAATGAAAACTGCAACACTTCGAAATGATTGGCAATGAAATGTGCCGACTGAGCTGGTCTAGATGTCTGTCTCACAAATTGTTTGGAGATTTTGACTTTGTCCTGATTTGGGACAGGAAAAAAATGTCAAAATCTCAACCATTCCAAATCTCCAAGATGTCGGAAAACCTGCCCCCTAGTTCTTTAGCTCATGTATTAGAGGTTGGTGCATTGGAACTAGTAGGCCTGGGTTCAGCAGGTTAAACAGTTTTTTTTTTTGTTTGTTTTGTTTTGTTTTTTTAAATTGTTTTTTTTTATTTTTTTA
Source organism: Terrapene triunguis (assembly GCF_002925995.2). Lineage (NCBI taxonomy): Eukaryota > Metazoa > Chordata > Testudines > Emydidae > Terrapene > Terrapene triunguis. Next base: position 7,089,133 of record NW_020664725.1, read on the forward strand.
TTTCCACCCCCCCCCCTGCAAAAAAAAAAGTTTTTCTTCGACCAGTTCTAGAGCTGGGTTCTGCTCCTGCTGGTGGGATCATTTAGTTATGATCCCTGGCCTCATGTCTATGGCTGTTATATTGGCCAACACTCTGGAGACTGACCTGGGTACCTCCAGAGCTTAAAGCATCAGCTGCTGCAGCTTTAGCTAAAGAGGCAAGGCTCCCTAGCTAGCCCCGTAACAGACTCCTGTTCTCTGTGGATTGGGCATAAAGGGGTACATATAGCGCACACTCACCAGTGGGTTATGCTAATATGCTACAGCTGTCAGCAAACCTCATACATGTGTTATGGATTTTAGGTGGGCTGGTGAGTAATACATGTCTCCTTCTGTCCCGATCCGCTGAGAATGGGAATTGTTCCAGCCTCCTGCTAAAAGTCGCACTAGATTCAGAAGGGGGGGAAATCCTTTGGCAGTTTATGCCGCAGGATGACTACCAATGAATGTCTGTGTATAAAAAAAATATATCACAGATATCGACTTCTTTCTGTAAGTATCAAGATTTATTGTCCCTTGAAGAACATATTAGGTTTAGTTTCACTTCGGTCAATATTTACCGCTCAGGTCAATAAAACTTGATATTCACCTCAACAGCAGCTTAATAGCTAATAATAATAATCAGTATGTACAGGATTAGATAACCCAATTATAGCCCGTAAGAGGAAAGAAGTTATAGAATCAAAGGACTGGAAGGGACCTCGAGAGGTTGTTTAGTCCAGTCCCCTGCACTCAAGGCAGGACTAAGTATTATCTACACCATCCCTGATGTTCTAGCTATCTAACCTATCTAAGGTGCTTATCTGGTACCCACAACTGTAGGAACTGAGCACCACACAATCTTTAGTGTATTTATCCCCAAAACAGCCCTGGAGATATCCCAGTTTTACAGATGGGGAATGGAGGTGTACAAAGGCTAACTGACCTGCCCATGGTCACACAGGATGGTTTGCAGGCTTTACTGGTCAGTGGCCTGATTTTTGAGACTTGCTGAGCATATGCCATTCTTGACAACTTTCGTGAGGGGGGTGGGTACTCAGCACCTCTGAAAATGAGGCTGCTAATGGGAATAATTGGCACATTCCTTAGGCCCAATGGATTAAAACATGAAGAAAAAAAATAGACCTCATGTCCCTAAAGGGCATCCTTGAGACCAAGGTACATTGAGGAGAAATAGGGTCTTGTAGATAAGGCACCACACTGAGATACAGGAGACTGGGTTTCAATTCCTGGCTCTGCCATAGACCTCATGCATCTCTCTTAATTGCTCTGTGCCTCGGTTTCCCTATCTGTAACATGGGGATGGTCACACACTCCTTCCTCACGGGGGAATGGTAAGGGTAAATTCATTCATACTACCATGCTGAGAGGGCATGGCGGTGTCTGAATGGATTGGCAGGGTGGCATGGAGGAAGGCTGTGAGGTTCTGTAAATAAAGACCTTTGGCTGGTAGCGGGCAATAGAGCGGTGTGGAATCTGCTGATTTGGGTTCCCATTGTTGTTATTTGTTATGTGTATTGCAGTAGCACCTAGGCACCCCAGTCATGGAGCAGGACCCAACTGTACTAGGAGCTCTACAAACACAGAGCAAAAAGCTGGTCCCCGCCCCTAGGAACTTACAGGCTTAAGTATAAGACCAGAGACAACAGATGGCTACAGGCAGATAGGGGAGTACAGGGAAACAGGGACACAACACCGCTCAGCAGTGGTCTCAACACCCCAATTGCCTAACCATTGTCAAGCGCACTGTAGGCATCTCTCACACCCATTCCCAGTAGATTCCAGCTGCAGGTTTCATGAGTTTGGCGTCCAGACCAAAGTCCGCTAAAAGCAGGGGGATAGTGGTGAATTTAGATCAAAATCTTTCCATAGTGGGACATGTTGCCAAAAAACCTCTCTGGGCTCCAGAGACCGCAACAAGAATTGTGTGAACCTCCAGCTGGTTTACTCGATGCCAGCAAGCTCTGCCGGAATTTAGCTTTTATTTCGGTGGTGTCAGGCTGTGCTTCATTTGTAATGAAAGAGGTGCCGGGGCTCCAGACATTTTTTTCTTTTCTTTCATAACTGATGTGCCAAGCCCAGAGGTGCTGGGGCTATGAACTGCCAAGCCTAGAGGTTCCTGCCAGGACTCAGCACAAATTACGCACTGGTGTCAGGGCAGTGATATTTTCTCAGATCCCTGTGTTTGAAGCACCGCCATCCCCTGGGTGGAATGTCACAATCCACCAAGTAGTTGGGGCTTTTCCTCTCTGGGATGCAGCTCCCTTAGCAAACTGGGTGATGGGGTATTTCTGAGGGAATAAATCCTAATGCTGTTGCACTTCAGAAAGGGGTGGGGTTTGGGTACCACATGCAATGTGTGTGTTGGGGAGTGGGGGTTGTGGTGTGGCTGGCAGATGTGCAGAGCCACAAACTCTTCTTGCTCACGTTTCCATTCCAGGGGGGCTACTGCAGAACAGCCTGGCAACAGGGAGGACTCCCTCCCCATAACTCCTGAAATACCCAGCATGCCGTCCACACCCTCCAGCTGCATATTGGAGTCAAGGCTTTGGCCATGCCGGCGTCCATGCATGTATCCCACCAGGGGTCATCGGGTGTTAGCAGGGCCGTAGCAACAAAGAACGTGGCCCCCTCCAAACATATGTCCGGGCGGGGCCCCTTATATTTTTTTTGCCACTTTTAGGGGCCCCCTTCCTTGCGGGGCCCCCTCCGGTCGGAGGGTACGGAGGGCACACGCTACGCCTCTGGGTGTTAGTCTGGTGTCTTTCACCAGCACTAAAAATCTCTTTACATGTATGGCCAAAGCCCTACAGGTAGAGCCAGGTAGTCGAATGGGCACAGCAGAAAGAGGCAAGATGCTTAAGGGAGCTGATTATGACTCCTTGATCTTCAGGCTGGATTAACACTGGCCCCAGTCTCAGCTGAGTTTAGACCAGCCTGGGAGCTGCTCTACATTCTGTCAACGAGTAACAGCTCCCACAGTGCCTTCTACCAGCTGGGAATGGCCAGAGGCTGTTGTGCACCTGCTACAGTCCTTCCACCCCCTTTTTGCCAGGGCCTGCAGGGGCAGTGATATAGGAATCAGCTAGGCTAATTTATGCCCCGTGGGGAATCCCCAGTAGGGGAGATGTGACAAGTTTCCTACAACCAGAGTGGAACAAAGGGAGCAGATAAAAGGCCCAGGATCTGATCATCATATCTCCACCTGGAAGACTTGCCATCCCATAGGTGTCTGTAGGAATCTCCGAACTAAATCAGACAGGGATCCGTCTACTCCTGTGTCTGGCCATGACCAGCACCAACTGCTTCAGCGCATGAAACCCTGCATCAGCCTGTTACGAGATAACCTGCCCCAAGGAAAACTACCTCCTTTACCCTGCCCCGCCCCCAATCTACCTGGCATATATATCCACCTGATCTCCCTGGCACCTGGCTGTGCTTTTCCATCCCTGCCTCCATAGATTTAATTTGGTGCATTCGATATTTTAAGCCTGGGTTCATTTATTTTCTTGCTGCTTTAGCTTAAAAAACAAAATCCTTATTTATTTTTCCTTATGGGGGAAAAGAACTGATCAGTTGACAGATCTGGGTCAAGCTAGCAGGGGTTGCTGTGTTCCACACTGGTTTAACATAAAGTAGGAAGAGGCGAGCTGGCCTGCACTTCGCAGAGATCTTGCAATCACATCACAGAGTTGTGAGCAGTGCTGGCGAGGTCCAGCACCCCCCAGTAGCCAGCAAGGTGCACCAGGAATTTTCCTCTGACCTGAGGGATCATGGGAGAGCTTCTCTGCGTCCGTTTTTCCTTCCCAAATATAAGATGTGGCGGCAGAGTTCAGGGGAAATTCACTAGGGCTATTTGGGACTCTTTTGGACAAAATGTTTTTTCATTGGAAATGTGGCTTTGTTGCAACTGCGACTTGTTTGCAGAAACGCATCAGTTTGCATGTGAAGCTTTCTCAGGTCCAGGATGGAATTTCAGGTCCAAGTGAGTGAGAGCAAAAGCAAACCCCAGAATTGTTAATAGTCCGGGGATACACCTGGGAGATACAGGTTCAATTCCTTATTTCGACTGACTCATTCCAGGCTGTTTGGTTATTTGTGGGGGTGTTTGGGGAAGGGTCTCTCCTGCTCTCTTAATTTCAAAAGGTCTCAGTTTCGTCCTACCTCAGAATAAAAATAAATTCCAAAACTTCAAAATTTTCCAGGAAACAGAAACGTTTTCTGGCCAGTGCTAAAATCCACCCTCGTGCAGGGGCGTGTGCACCCGCTGAGGCTGAAATGGGACTTAACTGGGGCACAGGCCACCAGATGGACAGCATGATTTTACCCTGAGAGAGCCAATACCTGGCCCTGCTTCTACAGAAGACAGTGGCAAAACTTTCATTGATGTCCATCAGCGCAAGGTGAAGCCCTTGTACTTCTGATCCACCTCGAGCGTTCGCTTGGAGGTGTGAATTAGGGCTGGTCTATGCTCAAAACTGTCATCAGCATAGATGCGTGTCTCAGGAGTATGAATAATCCACATCCTGGAGAGAGGTAGCTATGCCGACCTAGCCGCTCATGGAGATAGCGCTGGGTCAACAGATGAATTCTTCTGTTGACCTAGCGACTGCCTCTTGGGGAGGTGGATTAACTACAGCAATTGAGAACCCCTCCCGTCACCATAGTGAACGGCTACACTGAAGTGCTACAGCAACAGATGTCACCTGACTCTCCCCATTTTACATAGGGGGGCTAGGACAGGGCGCTTGGAGCGTACAGCCCTGCAGGACCATTCTGCTGATGGCTAGACTAGGTGGGCCTGAAAGGGTGGAGAATCGCTCCGTGGCAGAGGGAGACCGGAGATGTAGCAGGGAGCCCCAGCCAAGTTCAGAAACGAGTTCAGGGCGAAACGTACATTTGCTAGATAATACAAAGGAAACCTCAGGGAGGGGTAAGTTTTTGGAGCCAGTCAGGACAGGTGTGCCTGCTGTGCTAGGGGCAGGACGGGCTTGCCACCTGTTTAGAGGGTTAAGATTATTAATATAGCATTTGGGAGATTTGCTCAGGATTACGCAGCGTGGTGTTTGCAAAACTGGGAATAGACCCCAGGAATCCTGGCTCCCAACTGACCTACCCTAACTGTTAAACCACATTCCCTTCCTAGAGCTAAGCCAGGAGTCCTGGCTTCTTGTCCCGGGCTTTAATTTTCTAGCCCGGCACCATCCCCCCTCTCAGAGGTGGGAACAGAACCCAGAGATCCTGGCTTGCAGTTCCCTGACGCAGTCTTGTATCCTTTAACGAGGGGGAAATCTCCCACCAACTCCATTGGAAAGTTTTGCCTGAGAAAAGGAGACTTTGCTCAGGCCCTAGAGGCCTGATACTGAACTGACTAACCCTGTCCTCTTCCTTCGCTTCCCAGTTCACTGGGATAAGCGGAGGACCGATAACCCCAAAGGCAGCCACCTCCCCGAACGACCGCCGAGCCTGCGCATGGCGTCGTGTCCTGCGGCGCTTGCAGGCCTCAGGTGCTGCAGCATCCCGGCACGTTTGGGAGCTGCGGCTCCAGCCGCCGCCTGGCTTCTCCTTTCAGAAGCGCGCTCCTTGCTCTCGGTTAATAATAAATCAGAGGTGATGTCTTCACCGCGCTCTCTCTTATCTCCTGCCAAGAAGGATATCATGGATTTTTGATGCGCTTACAGTTAATATGTCCAGCGCTGAAAGCTGTTGTAAATTAATTGGCCCTTTGACCCCCCTTGTCCCGTCAACTGTTCTCACTAAAGACAATATCCAGTTCTTGGCATCCGCCCCTCTCTCCCTTCCTCCTACTCGCCCCTCTCCTGCATGTGCAGCCTGCTAATCAGAGGGAGCCCAAGCAGGCCTCCAAAGGAGCTGTAATGCAGAGCTCTAGGCAGAGGAGAAGGCTGCGGCTCCAAGCAGGAGGTGGGAGCTTCATAGCAGACGTGTATAGAAGCCAGGAGCCCAGCGAATCAACGTGAATAAATTCTGGGTTGCTGGACTATTTCCCTTAAAATGCCAAGGGCACTGAGATCGAAGCTGGCCCTGCCACCTCCACTTTTCCTAGGAAACACGAACGGGGACGTTGTCGAACTGCCAGCATCTCCCTGCCCCCAAACCAGAACTGCTGCTGTGGCGGAGTCCAAGGGCCCAATGCTGTGACATGCAAAGCGCCCCTTTGGAGGAACTGGGCACCCTCAGCTCCCGTTGACGTCAGCAGGAGCTCAGAGCACTCAGCATCAGGAATGAGCAAGTCCCCCCACTTCCCCCCCATAAGACTTACAAGCTGCACGTCACACAGGGAGCTTATGATCAGAAAAGTGTCTATCAAAGACATTGTGGGGTTACCTGGGGCCTGATTTCCAGAGGAACTCAGCACCACTGATTTCACCCTGAGTTGTGGGGCTCCAGGCACTTGAAAATCAGGCCCATATTGTCGCCCCCCGGAGTGAGGTGGGGGAGTATAGTGGTTAGAGTAGCAAACTGCCAGGAAGAGGGATGGTCTTGTACTTAAGCACTGGGCTAGGATTCAGGCGATCTGGGTTTATTTCCTGGCTCTGCCACTGATTCCTTGGGCAAGTCATTTCACCTCTCAGTGCCTCAGTTTCCCCTTTGTAAAATGAGCCTAATAATCCCTACTGTCTCCCCCCTTTGCATTGTCTGTTTAGATTGTAACCTCTTTGGGGGCAGAGACTCTCTCCTCCCATCTGTCCTGTGCCTAGTACAGGGGGGCTCTGGTTTCAGCAAGGGTCTCTTGTTACTGTTACAGTGGCAAACTCTCAATCTGCCAAGACCCTGAATGAGACACACTGGCCTTTTAAAAGACCAACAAAGACCCAAATATGAAACTCAACCAGAAAATCAGAGGGTGGATCTCGAAGTGAAGTAAGGTGAGGTTTGTTGTTTTAATACCATCCTGCCCCTTTTAAATCTCTTCTGCCCTGCAGAAGGAAATCCATTGAATAACACTGAGTTCCTGACTTTTTGCATTTATTTTTTTTTAAAAATAGCTACATTCCCTTCCTGCAGCACTGATGCAATAATTAAAGGGGACAGGGCAGCATGTATAAAAGTCTTTACTATGTCCACAGCCAGAAATAGTGTTCTCAATAATTGGCCAAATAGTGGGAGAGCACCAGCAGTGTTTGGCACAGAAATCAATTGGGATGTAATGGTAGCGACCTAGCTTGCAATAAGGTGTATTTAAGACTGGTGCTGGCTGGGAGCATGGTTTGTTAGCAGCTGGGATATCCCCGAAGCCAAAGCAAATTGTTGGCGAGTACAGCATTAGAAATTGCATTATTTATTGCTCACTTTCACAGCACTTTTCTGCAAGTCAACGTTGCACATCTCAAGCTTCCCACACTGACATCACATTAACAGCCAGCTCCGAAGTCCCCCCCCCTCCCCCGCCAAGGAAATAAATAAACTATGCTTATTCCTTCTGATCCGCTTGTGTTTATGTAAATGGCTGGAAAAGCCATTTTCGACTTATTTCAGAAGCTTAAGGTCTTCATACAAAGCCTATTATTGGAAAAAATCAGAAAGTGAAAAGCAACTTCGAAGACCATGAATTAGCAGCTCAATGTCTATGTGTGTAAAGACGACTGTATTGGATGTGGCTGTGTTACAAATGGGAACTCCCTTGGGATTCAGTAATCAAACACGTGGCAACAGGTTGTCTGTTTCAACAGCGACTGGGTAATCAAAGGAGATTTGCAGCTAATCCAGATAGAACAGAGGGCGCATCCAGGAGAGGAGCATACGGATGATGCAAGAAGGAAAACGGGGCTACAGTATTTGAGACCTGCAGCTGTCTGTGATTTGTATGAAGAGATGTGGTGGTCGGTGTTGGGATGGGTAGGACCTAGAGGATGGTATAGGGCGTGGTTTGCTGTGGGGCTGCAGACGGCGCTCCGTGGCTCTAAGGTGTGTCAGGCGTGATTGGATCCCACGAGGGGCGATGAGCCAACCTCCAGCTGTTGGAGTGTCTGCCCAACTGGCAGCCAGGGAATTAGCCGATTAGTGGATCTCCTGCCCTCGCTCCCTGGATCTGAATGCGGCGGGAGTGTGTGTGGAAGGGGGAGAGAGGTTGTGAGGGAAGTGTGTGTGTAAGAACGTGTGTGTGTGTGTGTGTGTGTGTTTGAGGTGGAGTGTGTGTCAGAGAGAGAGAAAGTGAGCGGGTGTAGGTTGTTGTGTGAGAGGAACTGACTCTGTGTGTGTGTGTATTCATTCCTGGGAACAAGTGTAGGGCCAGCACATGCAAGGTCAATGCGAGCATGGCCTAGTTCATGCAGACTCTGAGAAAGACCCTGCCTGTTGGCTGAGGGCTTGACTACCCAATGGGGACTATGGCTCCATAGCTATGCTGGCATAACCCTGTAGCGTAGACAGTCCGACAGAAGGGGTTCTCTGTAAGCACTCTCCGTAGATCTAGCTCCGCCTGTCCTGGGGGGTTAGACAGGCGTAGCTCTGGCACTTGGGGGTGTGGATTTTTCACACCCTGAGCGGCGTAGCTCGGTTAACCTACATTTTAAGCATAGACAAGACCTAAGGTAACTCTGTGTTACGCTGGGTGCCTGCTCTTTCTTACCCTCACCCACAAAGCAGCCCGACTCTGACTGCTCCCAAGAGGCAGAGGGCTGTCTCTAGCTCTGCTCCTGTAAATCAAACACATTATAAACAGGCTGTGTCAGGCCTTTTCCCATCAGCTGGCCCTGAAGCCTGTGATGTCTTCTGTTTTTTTTTTTTTTTTTTTGGTTTTTTCCCCCTTCCTTATGTTAATTTCCCACCTGAGCACCAAGTACTTTATAAATAGCAAATCTAAAATGAATTTCCTAGCTGCAATCATTAGCTCCCTCGACATCCATTAAACATTCACACAAGCAGAGCGAAATGACAAAAGGGATTGATTTTTTTACAGTGTGCTTAAAAGGGCGGTGGGGAGGAAATATGTTGACAAGCCTTTTCTCAGATCCCCCGTATCATGAGGAATTTGCAATGACTCATATGTTAGCATTGAGGAGAGGGGGAGGGAGCACAGAGAGAAAAATTACCCCCCCCCCCCCCAACCACTGCGCATTTAGCTTGGATCCATCAACCACATGTGCCTGGTAAACATAAAGTTAGTTACCTGGCACTGGCTGTTGAGATGAATATGTCAGAATTAATGCTTCAAAACGTATAGGGGTTGGAGGGGATGGCGGAGGAAGAGGAAAATATCCAATTTGCGGCAGCGCTATTGGCAGAATAAATGTGTTGATGCAATACTTGGGAGCCAGTGAGCCACTGCCGTGCGAGGCACTGTGGCTGAAAATTTAACTTTGATTTCAATTTTCATATTTGTCAGCAATAATTAGATTCAAGAAATGTTTTTGTCGCGGTTCTAAAATACTAATAAGTAGATGCCTTTGTAGTATGGTTAATGGAGTCTTTTCTTCCTACTTGGCTAGAAAAATTCCATTAAAGGGAAAAAGTCATAGTATATTACTGCGCTTCCACACGCATTACCTCGGCAGCAAAAGTCAATCTCCTTGCTGAGAGCCGACCGCTCTTGCTCTAAGCACGGGGACAGTGGCTGGGAATGGAAGTTTGGGGTTTAATATTCCACCAGTGTCCATTAGTTGTGACCCACGCACACTTCCACCATTGGGTAAGGGAGTGAGTGCAAAAGAAATGTATCTGGTAAAGAGCCATTTGAAGGCTGGGCTTTTATGTGAGAGTCTCACTGGAGCCTGGGCAATGTGGTGTGTTCATTGAATTTATAGTTAGGCAGCAGATGCGTACTTAGAATCATAGAATATCAGGGTTGGAAGAGACCTCAGGAGGTCATCTAGTCCAACCCCCTGCTCAAAGCAGGACCAATCCCCAACTAAATCATCCCAGCCAGGGCTTTGTCAAGCCTGACCTTCTCTGCTCATTGATGATGTCCTGTGGCTTATTACTGATGTTCCGTTCCTTTTGCTTCTGCATCCCCCAGCAAGTCAGTTAGGCCTCAATCCTGCACCACAGCAGTCAATGGGCAGCAACGGGGCAGAGTCCTTAAGAACGTGTTCCACTTGGATTGGGCCTTTCACGCAAAGATTTCAAAGCCCTTCCCAGGCATTAGTTCACTGAGCCTTGCTGCAGCCCCGGGAGCTGGGATGTAGCCATTACCAGAGCTGGCAGGAAATGGTTTCCATGACTTGCCATAATGATGGAGATTTTGAATGTTGTTCCCACCCCAAATTGAGACGAAAAGTCGAAAGAGCTAAAATTTTCATGAACTGAAAATCCTAAAAAAAATAAAATCTTGGATCGGTTCTGTTGAAATGTTTTGTTTCCATTTTGACCTTTTAAAACGTTGTTTACATTTTTTATTAATTAAAATTTGTAAACAAAAAGTTGTTTGGACCCAAGAAATGGAAATTTTTCATCTAGAAAATGCCCAAATGGGATATTTGAGAATTTTCAATTTTTTTATTTTTTTGAAATGGCAAATTAATTGAAACCGACCCTTTCCTACAAACACTTTCAGTTTTGATGAACCAGCATTTTCCAGTGGGATGGGGCGGGGGGGAGACATTTTGTCGCAAGACTCCCAACCAGTGATAGTCTTTGAGCAGGGGATTGAACTAGATGACCTCCTGAAGTCCCTTCCAACCCTGATATTCTATGATTCTATGATTGTCATTGCTCCTGTTTCACATGTGGGGAACTGGAGAGTTCTAGGCCATGTCTACATGAGAAGTCACACCAATTTGACTTGACTTAGACTTTAAACTGATCTAGTTAAACAGGTGCAGACCCCTGCATGTATGCTTCTGTTTAAGTTTAAGAGATTGGTTTATTTAAAGGTAGCCTAAGCCAATTCCTAATCGACTTAAACTAAACCAAAATAAATCTGGTTTAAACAGAAGTAGGAGTAGCCACATGGCCTGTTGCACTTGGTTTGGCTAAATCAGTTTAACATCATATCTGAAGATAAATCTGTGTAGACAAGCCATTAGTCTAGTCTTGTCCAAATTTTCACTCTAAGCCAGTGCAATGGTCATGAATAGAACCCAGAAGTCTTGACTTCCATTGCCATATTCTAACCATCAGACAGTTCTCCTTGTTGGAAGATAGCATGAGGTAAAGGGAAAGGAAGTCCACTTAGGGTGGTGCTGTTTACCAAACAAGTCCTCTGTCCTCTCCACTAATGCTAGTTATCTAATAATCAGCAATATCTGGGGTAATACTCCTCAGGTCCCTCCACCCCTTCCAAGCTCCCAAGGAGTGATAGCTTTATGCCCTGACGGTTGTGTCAAGGAATCCAGCAGGGGGCACTGTCCTCGTATTTATTTTTATATTTTCTATAGATTTTGCTCACTGCTCATCCTAGACTCTGGCCCTTTGCGCTAATTAAAACAAACCAGCCATATTCCATCAGAAAATGTAATCCTCTACTCAAGGGACTAACCAAACAGCTAGGACAAACCGCCTCCCCCCCATCAATAACAAGAGCCCATCAGCTGTACTAAGTAGTCAGCCAATCCCTCATGTATCCATCCCATCAATATGTGTCTTGCAAATGCCCTCCAGTAATGGCTTGGCCTTTGCCGCATGGCCAGATGGTTAATACATCCAGGCCCTGGTCGGTCAAGGGAGGGAAGCAAGCTCCAAATCAGAGGACCGTTGCCCTACGAGCAGCCTACTTAAAAACAAACAAACAAACGATCAGTCCCTCTTGGTTTATTTATCACCAAGCATTCCTTCTACCTACCTACGGATCTACCTCTGTGCATGGCCTCTACCTACCTACCATCAGGCTAGCTATCTGTCTCAAACTAGGTGATCATACTGGTGGGCCTATCTGTTCCTAAAATCTGTCTCTTCTTTTAGCTACTACCTAAAATTTCCACCCCCAAGTCCCCTCCCCAGCGCCACCATACTCTTCCGAAGGGCCCATTCTTCCACCTCCGCTCCCAGCCTCTGCCTGCATTTCCCTGGTGGCATCTGCCAGATTTCATCCCAGAGCAGCACTTGAGAATGAAGGAGGGGAAGGGATATTAAATTTACTGGCGCTACGTGCAGCAATTGGGGGAAGCGTTAAGTTGGTGTCATTTTCAAGCTACTTCAGCCTATTAAGCAAACAAAAGTGCTTGTGGAATGAGAAATGTAAATGGGCAACGCAAGCCGATTAATCCTGGATGTACAATTCCATTAATAAACTGCCTTTTTAATAGGTGGCTTCTTCCAGCAGCTGCTGGGACCAGGAATTGATGTATTCGCTGTAATTGTATTGCAACTAATAGGATATGAAGAAAATTGTACTGGAGAACCTGGTTTTTCAATGCTATTTTCCAATCAGCTGAAATAATGACTTGCTATGGAAGGGCCTAGCAAGGTAATGACACTTAATAAAAAGAGAAACCCAGGAATATCCATTATTCCAATCCACATGATTTGGGCTTATGTATGTATAGGCTGTCTTCATATCCTACGCAGAAACCACGGCTGAGGTTTGTGATGCTGCCTAAAGGATTTGGGTGTATTCCCATTAAAATGCACGTGAGCGGGCACCCAAACTTCCTAAGTAGCTTTGAAAATCAGAGCCCAAAGATATGAGGGGCATCTGTTCACTATTCAGATACACAGATTTCTCCCAGCTGAGCACAAGGGGTCTCATTGCATGCAACTGAGCTGCCTTGTGGGATAGGAGTGTGTGAAAAGTGGGTGACCATTCACCCCTCCAGGCAGAGTGAGCACAATGTCTGTGAACCAATGGCATCCATCTGGAGAGCTGAAGTGAGATTTCATTGGTGCAGAGCAGGGACTGTTACCCAGAGTGCTTTGCTTTAAAGACTTGGTCTGGTCTGATGTCGCTGGTGTCAACAGGGTGTTTGCCATTGAGTCTGGTGGGAGACCTGGTTAAAAAGCCTGAGGTCCTTACTCAGTTTGTTCTGTGTCTTTATTCAGGCCAAACTCCCTTTGGCTGAGTAATAATGTAGCATAGGGACCTTAGGATTTGGCTGTTTCTTAAGACGCGCTTCTGCTCCTCTGGGAGTTGATGGCAAACATCCCTCTGATTACGGACAAACAAAGTGCTGGAGGGACTAGACAGAGAGTCGGGGCCAAAGCCCCTTGAAGCTGTCACATGCTGTTTTAAACCTTCTAAATAAGAAGTCGTTTGGTTTCAAAAGGAAAAATCAAATCATTCTGCGAGAAAGGGACGTTTTGACGTTGTCAGAACTTTCTGCCCCTAAAAAATAACTTCTGTGAAATTGACGCAATTGTGTTGGTGTTTCGATTTCACTGGAACTGCATTCTCTGATGGAGAATGGTTGCATCCAAGCTTTCTGACCATCTCTATTGAGAGTCCTTACTCAACATGGATCCCGGGATGTACCCAGTGAGGCTGCATTGGTGTGTGTGTGTTCAGTGCTACCCCAACTGGTGCAAAACGTAGATTCTCCCACAGAAATTTTGTTTGTGATTCTATTCTTGGGGCTCACTCATCCTCTGATGAACCCTACTAAAGAGGCTAAGATAGCATGTATCAGACTGGACTTCTGAATGATGAAAAGGTTCAGAAGCTTGGTTCAGGTCAGGTAAGCATCTATAACTTAGATAAATATCCTTCCTTTTCATTTCCCCATGATTGCAAAGAACCATGTAAGTGAACCGCATCTTGGTTGCTTTGAACAGCTGTGGTGTGAAGTAGTATCTGGGACACAGGAAAGTTGCCTCAGTTATTTAGCAGTGTATGCTCAAAGCCAGTTGCTATTTGTGACATAAATGTATTTGTGTGCATAACTACACTGGAAGTACTGAAGCTCCTCATCATGCGGGAAGGATGTGGGGGGTTTTCACTCAGAATTCTTCAATGGAATTCACCCTCCAAGGTCGAGAATCCCCTGCAGAACACACAGAAATTGAAGGCTCCAGTTGCATATATTTTATGGACCAGTTTCTGCCCCAAGTGTTGGCTGTAAAATCTGGAGTATCCCTACTGAGGAGAGTGGAGTTACACCAGGGTCACGGAGATCAGAACCCATCCTGAAGGGGACTGAAAAAGAGTTGGTCTTAGTGCATTGAAATGTTGACAGCTTTTTTCGTGAAAAGTTTCAAACTGTTTTGTGAGGCGGGAGAAGTTGACCATTTTCCAACCAGTACCGAGCTGAAGGAGAATCTCCCATAACATGCAGGGCTTATGACACACAGTTGAGCAGTTCTGATTGCATCTAGGAGAGGGCAGTGGTACATAGCCATACTGACCAGTTCTTTTAGTCTTTAGGGGGAGGTTTCCAAAAGCACCTATGTGACACAGAAGCACAAATCCCACGGACTTTCAGTGGGCGTCTTGTGCTCCTGTGAATATCTCAGAGTTCTTGAGATAAGAATGGAGCTAGTACAACCATGGAGATGTCATTGGTACAGAATGTTCCAAATCATGAGCTGGATGAGTGGAGCAGCATAAAACTGAGGTAATATGTGACACATTGCCCCAGGACACATGCTTTCATAATATCCATGCAACTGGAGAATAATGCACATTAAAGCTGGGGAAACATCAACCATAACAGCGAAACGGTAGCGAAACCTAATCAGCTTCTGATTATTGCAGCTTTCCCTTTCTCTGCTAATGGGCTGGGGGATTGGGTGAAGTTTGTAGCCACTTCTTGTTCCTGTCTGTCCATCGCTGACGCTGTTCTCCCCCCCCACCCCCCCATTGGTATGCATGCTTTGACCCTTCTTCAGTAGCAGGCTAAAGAGTAAATATAAAAGGTGGGGAAAAAAGCCAAAGCACATTTCAGCTCAAATCCCCGAGGAAACAGATGTGATTGCCTTACAGAAATGGCTCCAATAAGGCCAGAAAGGAATATTGCTTTTATAGCTTTTGGGATATAAAACATTTAGCAAATGTGGATGACTGGCAGGGTCTAATCCATCATTTATCCAGTTTGTCTGTCTTTCTCTCTCTCTCTAACACACACTTTTTTCTTTCTTTTCTCTTTCTTTCTCCCGCACAAACTTTTCTCTTTGCCTGTAACTCCCTGTCCCTTCTGTCTCTGTGACTTGGATTTATCATCATCCCGCTAAGTAGTAACACTCTGATCGCTATTTATAATTAATGCTCAGAAACCTGCCAATCCATTTAATGACACTAGCAGGTCACAGCCTCCCTTCTAGCTCACTATTAATCATCATTAGACCGGGTTCTGGGTTTTTCCATTCCTTTAAAATGTTAATTCACCTTTATAATGCTCCTTTGGGCTCTGACTGGAAAGGCAAACATTGCAATGACTCTAGACTGTGTCTCACGTGTGCGGGTGAAAGGCTCAGGGGGACGATTGTGCTTGATAAAGTCTCTTCTTGGATTTCCCCTGCTGGAATGAATTTTATGTACAAGCAGGGAGAGGGAGATGATGTCATCTCCTCACCGCCCTCTGCTGGCTGCTCTGTGAAGCTTTGCTGGTATGGCTCGTTCCCTTCCTATTGCCTGTATCCCCCTCTCTTGGGGGGCAGGAGGGTCTGTATTGTTACGAAGGTGCAGACTGGTCTGTATCTGCTTGGAGGGGTGTGGGGGGGCGTGAGCAGGGCCCATTGCATTCTTCTCCTGCCCACCCAGAGCCCCCTGCTGGAGTAGGATGGGCAGAGTGGCACAGAATTGGGTCATGGAGTGAACACTCCATTAAGATGAAAGGGGGAGTTCACACCTATTGTTTCAGGCTGTCTGCAGACTCTGGCAGAGGTTCCTGAAGTCACATTTTCAAGCTTTTCCTCCCAACCACGGGGGCTAGAATCTTCCCTTAACAGCAATAACAAAAAGCCGAGATTCTGATGCAATCATATGACTTCAGGAATGCGAGGGCCCTAGGCATAGGCCTATAACACATTGGTCTTAATCCAGCCATGTCTACACACCAAATTCCACTCTCATCCTAGATGCCGGAGCGGTTGGGAAGAGTCATTGTGGGGGCTCTCGCACGCCTCCATGGCCGTTTCTATGCCTCTTCCTTAAGGAAGTTGTTGCTGTCCTCGGTGCGTACAATGTGCCAGCAGGAGGTTGCCCACGTCACCACTGAGGTCAAAGGCTTCAGAGCAGGGACAAGGGCCTGGTTCCTCATTACCTCTCGGGCAGCACTTGGCCATCAAAGCAGTGGGGTCTTCCCCCAGTAAATAACCCCTGTGTAAGGGGGTTCCCAGGCCAGCATGGAGCTGGTAGCAGAAGAATGAAGGAAGGCATAATCCAGCCCCACAGCGTCCTCTCAATTACGCTGGCATGAGGATTTGATTCAAAGCCAACCAGAATCTTTCCGATGGGGGAGTGGGACAGAGATGGGCAAGGGGTGAGTGAAGAGATCACAAGCACTTCCCTAGCTGCCATAGGAGATGTCCTCTTGGTTTGGGCATAAACCACATCCGTTCTGCAGGTTTAAAAACCAGTAAACCAACAGAGAGAGGGAGATGTCTCAGGGGCACTTGCACTGTTTATTTTTATCTCCCTTTATTTTCTCATATTGCACTGAAAAACAGACCTCTCTCCCCCCACACGCCTCTGTCCTAGGGCATCTGCTGTCACTTCCTCATCACTACAGCTAAGCCAGTTGTCCCATGAGCCCCAGAGAGGCTGGTGTAATGGCATAGCAGAAGGGGATCTGACAGAGATGTCAAGAAGCAGCTCGGAGGAGAGAAAGCTAGTGGCACAATCTGGTAGCTTTTGGCAGGCGTTGGCTGTTCTTAAATAGACCCGTTATCATGTCAGAAAGTCAGTCTCTCTCTCTCTCTCTCTCCTTTGCTTGTAGACTTTCAGCCTCTCTCTCTCTCTCTGCAGCAGGAAGAAGCAAATCCTATTCTGAAATCATTTCCTCATCGTGGGTAATAGAGATGGGCCCAAGTGGCAATTTTTTGATCTGGATTCTGGTTCAGAGAGGGGTTGAGATCCCGGGCTTTGGTTTGGCCTATTATAAGGGCAAGGCTAGGTTGAGATTTTAGGCCCATCTCTGATCACTCCCGGATGCTGCTGAGGACGGTGTTATCTCCGCCTAGTGAGCTGACCAGCAAAATTTAGCAGGTGCCTATTGCTGAGGTCCTCTGCACTACCTATTGAATAACGTTTCCAGGCTAGGGTGAGATTATAGCACTAGGCACTGTGTAACCCTGGTAGCCATCCGCAAATATCCCACAGCCCTAGTTATTAGTGTGTAAGTGAGTGTAATGGAAGATGGCTGCACAATCATCTGGTCACATCTTCAGCAGGGGTCGATCGGGCATTTGCACTAGTCAGGGTGGGAGCAAAGGCTCACATTGGATAGATTTATCTTTTTACTCAGGTAAAACTGATCTGCCCCTGTTTCCTTCGGGGGCAGTTCTAGTTCTTTATGACATCCTCACCCAGCCCCCGTTTTGCCAAGTAAATACGCCGGCAGCGTTTGGCGTAATGAACTGTGGCTTTTAATAAATGGCTCTTATCTCGCTGAAGTGCAGCTAAATTGCCCGGATTTAAAATTAGCTTAACAGATTTGTGGGCGATGTTTTATTCACTGGTTACTCAGAAAGCGCGCGAGCCCCACCCTGTTCTTCTTGAATTATACAACAGTTATTTGTTTGGGCCAAAGGGGATATGTTTTGGATTAATGTGCAATGCCTCAACACTCGACTTAATGAGGATTTAGAGGGCTAGCCCAAACCGATGGCCTCCAATTAATCACTTGCTGGCCACTCTGCTCTGTTGTCTCTGGAATAGATTTTTCAAGTTGTCACATTTGGTTGTTTTGCACATACAACTTTCTGCCGGCAGAAGGAGACAGAACCGTGATATTAACCTGTCAGCGGATTCTTCTTGCTTAAAGGACCATGTGTGGGACGAGTCTGCTTGTTGATGAGTGGGTGCTCAGTATTTGCTCTGAGAACATACTTGGCTGTAGGTACCAAACAGTTCATATGGCTGGTGAAGATCTCATGGTTCTTTTTATGGTGGGGCATTAACCTCCTGCTGTAGATGAATCTCAACATCATGCCTTCCTTAAAAACAAGCAAATAAGCCTTCCTCTGCCCTAACTGGAGACAAAAGTCTTCATCAAGACTAAACAGCTGCCACGTTCCACATCAGAGGTGGCTGCGTTTCAGTGGTGATGGAAGACACAACAGATCTGGACAGATACGGCAGCGATGGGGGCAATATAAGAATCTGAGCAGGCTGGCATAGAAGAAATCCAAATATGTACCGCTCAGTGACTAGGACTCAACATTGTCAGAAGGGACTCAAGAGACCTAGTTCCTAATATGCTGCTGACCTGCTGTGTGACCTTGGGCCAGTCACTTTGCTGCTTTATGCCTCAGTTTCCCCACTTGTAATGCAGAGGTAATAATGATGCTGTTTACCCAACCTTGTAGACAGCTTGGAAATATACAGAGAATAAAGGCCAAGTATTGTTTTTATTATGAAGTGTTTTGCCATCCGGGTGCACAAAAGATGCCAGAGGAATGTCAATCTCAGTCATTGTCACAAACTGCTGTAGCTGTAGAGATAATAATAATATTTAGCAATTATATATCACTTAACAAGCTCGAACAGTGCAGATAGCAGCTAATTAAACCTCACAACACCTCTATTGGGTGGGTGTTTTCACCTACGACGTGTACCGCATTACTCACACAACACCCCTGTGAAGTCAGGTATATGTTCTCTTCCTCTGACAGTGAGGCACAGAGAAGAACAGACTGTTCGACATCTCCTAGGGAGTCAGGAGCAAGGGCAGGACTGGAACCCAGGACCTGAGAGGATGGATGATCTTGCAGTTAAAATACTGGACTAGGTCTCATGAGATCTGCTTTGGGTATCTAGCTCAGCCGAAAACTTCCTGTGTGACCTCAGACAGAGCACTTAATTACCATAAGCCTTGGTTTTCCGTCTGTAAAATGGGTATAATGACCCTTCCTTCCCTCGGAGGAGTGCTGTGATGATAAATTCATCAATATTGTGCTTGGTCTAGTGGACTCGATACTGGTTTGTAAGCAAGGAGAGCTATGTTGTGCCCCAGCTCTGCTGCTGACCTGTTCGGTGATCTCGAGCAAGTCACTTCCTCTTTCCCCTCCTACCCTTTGTCTTGTCTATTTGGATTGTAAGCTCTTCAGGCAGGGACTCTTTCACGATGTTACATACAGCACCGAGCACTATAAGGCCCCGATCTCAGTTGGGGCCTCTCAGTGCAATCATAAGACAAATACTTCAATGATGGAGGCCACACAAATGGATAAAGGACAGAATTCCTGGCTCACAGGCCTGTGTTCTTTCCACTAGGCCACGGGAACGCAAAACTTCTGGCACCGACTAGCAGGGAGCAGGGTGGGTATTGTGATCCAAGCCATTTGGATCCGAGCAGGCTCCTGACCCGTTTCAGCTTGTCTCCGCCTCCTCCACCCCCGCAGGATGTTCCCCGGGCCTGGCTCTCCCTGTGACTTTGTGAAGGTCAGTGTTCGCTTCTGAAGCGAGGCAGATAGGAGAGATGCATGATGTGCAGTGTCAGCCAGAAAGGAAATATTGTATATAAAAGATAAGTTTTTTTCCCTTTCTTGTGGCAAAGGAACAAGGCGCTGGGTTCATTTAGCATTCATAAAGTCTTGCTTTGGAAACGCCTTTAAGTACTGCTGAGGGAGACTTGAAGGAGCGTGTTTGAGAGTCAAATGCACATCTCCTTGGGCTCTCCTTTCATCTGCTTTAAAAAACACAATCTTTTTTTTAATCTCCCCCACCCCCCCCCCACCCCATGTAAAAAATACTAATCTTCTCCAACAGCAGCAGACTCCCAGGGTACAGGCGCTTGGCAATTAGTTCAGAGAACAGAATAAGCAGAGAGCAGAGGGAGGGCAGGCTCAGCCGAATACTGGGAAGAAGGCAAAAAGAAGCCTGTTAATTAGGAGGAAGCACAGCACGATTTTTGGGGAGGAAGGTGGCTGGGTAACTCAGGTGCAGAGCTGCTAAATAGCAATGGATGAATCTCAGGAGATGAGATCGGCTCAGGCTGCAGAGTTCACACCTGGATTCAAACTGCTTCTGGGATGCTGGATTGACACTTGACAGAGAGATGAGCCTGTGGGACGTTTGGATCTTGGTCTGGATCCAGATCTGAACGTCCACAAAGCACGGGATGACAGGGTTTTGGTACTGCCCATTGGACAGGCAAGGACCAGCTGTGAAGTTTGTAGCTACATTTAGAGACGTCCTATTGGCCCCCAGATCTGTTCTGATTCGTTTCTTGGTTCAGGCCCATCTGTGCTGAGAATTAAGAAGTTCAGTTTGGAGGAGCTTCCAAACCTGTGGCCTGAACTTTCTTTCAAGTACCCACAGCTCTTGGGCCTGGGAAACTGCGCTGTTGATTGCAAGAGAAAAAGTTGTCCTGTGGGTTTTCATACAATCAACAGCTTTTCCAAAGGCAAGATGAGGAATCTGGGAGACAGCAGGGACGCTAGGCTGAACAAAATGGGTCAACAATGGATCAGAGTCCAGCTAAACTTTCACCCAAGGGCCACAACCTGAACTGAATATTTCCTGGGGTCTGAATCAATTTAGTTGGTAATAATACATGTTGCTGCAGTCGCTGCATTTCTGGCTGGGATCAGACGAGAAAGTGCCCCACTATTGCAAGCCTCTCCTTTGCCAAAGAATGACAGAAAAGGACAACCATCACATGAGTGAGCCTGTCCCGTTCTGATCTACAGCCCAGTTTCCCAGACCCAGGAGCTGCGGCTTCTTCAGAGAAGGCTCAGGCTGTGGTTTTGGAAGCTCCTCCAAATTGCATTTCTTGAATCGTTTGAGTAGAGATTGTCTCCAGGTGTGAACTCCGCAGCCTGAGCCGATCTCTTCTCCTGAGGCTCATCCTTTGCAGTCTGCCCCTGAGTTACGCAGCCACCTTTCTCCTCTCCTTCTCAAAATCATACTCTGCTTCCTCCTGCACCTCGATTTATTTTGATTGGAAATGGGCCTGGTCTGGGTTGTCATGAACCTCTGGCCCAGCCTCCAAAAGCTTCCTGAAAAATAACTTGAGTCTTACTGTTTTTCTGACCACGCTAAGCAGGGCAGGCTCAGTCAAGTACTGGGAAGAAGGCAGCGTGTTCATTAGAAGGAAGCAGACCGGCTATTCTGGGATGTTTTGACCCAAAGGATATGGCTGGATTTAAAAAGAAAGATCTGGATGATTTCATGATCAGCAACAACTATTCGCGCAAAGATAAGGAGAGTCCAATCAAATCCCATGTGCATTGTCACCCCAGGAACCAGAATGGATTTTTTTCCCCACTTTCCAGCTGCCTTGTATATTTTATCTTCCCCTTAAACATCAAATGTGAGGCTAAATCAACCAGTGATCCGATTAGTTGCACCAGGGGTCAAGGTACCAGAATACGCAAGACCGTGCGCTAGCGGCAAGAAGTATGACCTTGGACAGGGCCTTCATCTGTTCTGATAGGATACTTCTTATGCTTAGATTTATTTTATCGATTTACATATGGTTGGAAAGGCCTGATCTGGGCAATCACAAATTCACTGACCTTGGGCCCAGGCTGCAGATGCCTCTTGAAAAAGAACTGAGCTTTAACATCTTTCTGACTCTGTGAGACAGGACAGTTTTCAGCTCCGCTTCCTTTTTGTTCCACCACGCAGTGCTGCTCCATAGTCACCAGGCGCTGTTGGGCCTCCTAAAGAAAGAACACCCGTAGAGCCAGCGCAGGTGCCGGCTACCTGGAAAAAGGAAGGGGTTGGCTAGTGCTGAGCGGGGACAGGTACTCCCTCTGCTTCCAGCACCTGCTACGAGAGGTGCCATTCTGCTGGCTACACTAAACCGAAGTGACAAATGTCCCAGCTGAAAAGCTTTTGTTACAGGGGAAAGTACAGCATCTAGGCTTTTACTGCCTTGTGGCAAGAGATATTAGACTTTATCCTCTAATAACTGGAGGATGCAATATTTACCTACCTACCTACCTAATTCTGCTCTCACTTACACTGTTGTGGATCGGGAGTAACTCTGCTAAGTCCATAGAATTACACTGGGGTCAGTAAAAGGGGGACTCTGTTTCTCTCTCTTCCCCGGCTCTTCGAATCTAAGCACTTCATAGATGCTATAATTGCTGTAGTGCCTTCAAGCCTACCACAGGCCAGTTGGCTGAAGGCGTATTGCTTTCCCTTTTGGAACTGAGGGTCCGTGGTTCAAGTCCCCGCAGGAACCCCCCAAAGAGAAAAGTGACTTATAATTACATTAGTAATTGAAAGTGATTAATGGCAGCAAAAGAACTTCAAGCGATTTCCAGTCATTTAAATACTAATTAATTCCTTTACAGTGCAGAACACCATATTTGCTTTACGGGTGGTATTTATGGCTGCTCTGTAACATGCGTCTTTTTTAAGATATATTAAAGTGTTCTATGTAATTTTCCAAAAATATTTTGCAACTCTGAGCAAACATGACTAGAGAACAATTTGGTCATGCTGTGTCTGTAATTAGCAATTCCTAAGTTCGTTTTTTCATTGAGGAACACTGTCTGGAAGCCCCCGGTCTTGGAGGAAAGTGGACAAAGTTTACAGTGCCTAGCTCAATTGGGCCATGGTTTTCCCAGGCACTATGGCAATATACATAATAATTGAAAGGAGACCTAGGTCAAGGAGGTGGTGGTCAGGCTGGGGTATGAGATGGAACCCAGGCCAGGGTCATCTCTGACAGCACTGAAATTTCTCAGGAGAGTTCAGTTCAAGATGATTAGAATCGCTTGAGAGCAGCCGATTTTTTTTGCCATTTCCGCGATCTCGAATAACGGGACTCTTTCATAATCAGCTGCTCCCACGAGATTCCATGAGATCTCTGCTGCCTAGAGCTGAGACCCTTCGAAACCTGCTGCTGCCTATTACACTATGCATTATCGCTTCGCTCTTGCTCTCTTCCTCCTCCCCACTCCCGCCTCATTTGATGGTTTGGTCTATCCACCTGTTGTGTCTCATCATATGCTACAACTGTAAGCTCTTTTGGACAGAGACTTTCTTCCTTATTACAATGCCCAGCATAAGGGGGCCCAGATTCCTGAATGGAACGCTGAGTGCTACTGAATTATTGCTATTTATATATTAGTTGTAAAGGGATTTTGGCCATGTGCAAACTGGAACTGCACAACGGCCCTCTTGTCGTTTGGAATTTGGCCTGGTAATTGTAAGGTAGGTTAATATTATGGATTAAGGTTGTTGTTTAAGGGCTTGCAGTGAATTAGTCACAAAGGGAGACAGAGTTCCCATCCTAAGCAGCTTCACTATTACCAGACAGATGAAGGTCAGACACACCAATGTGACGGGAGACCAGAGATTATTCTAGATGAGACCATTGTTCAACCTGTCTTTATTGTTCAGCATTGTGATGAACTGTTTTAGCCTTCACTTTTTGTCTAAGCAAAGTGTTGGTGCCTGCAGTGGGTGCAGGTGGACATTTGGGGGGTGGGGGCATGGAGAAGTGAGTGGGAGGGTGAGGTTTAAATAGAGGGTAGCATACCAGGATAGAGTGAATATTCCCGGCATATAGGTCAGCCTGGAAGAAGAAGGCAGGGTGAAATGAATGGGAGGCAGGCTTTGTTAATGGTGAGAAGCGGGGAAAGGGCAAGCAACGAGAACAGAAAGTCTTCACATTTGTTCGTATCCAAGGAATCCAGCTCAAGCCCCCAAACATCTCTGGGACATTCAGATCTGAGCCCCTGGCATTGGTCCATCTCTATTGGTAACGTACTGTAGGCAAGAGGACTATGTTGGCCAAGGGCACAGACGAGATGTAATCCAGGGTCACTGCCACCTCATCCTCCAGTATCACAGTGGAAATGCGGCGATGACACGCTGCTTGTGTTGTGACAAAGCTCTTCGTTAAAGAACCGTCTGGGGGACTTGTCGCCCCATAGACCTTAACCCGTGTTCTCCCATCGACACATTGGGAAGCATCTGATGGGAGCCATTTCTTTTTCCACCAGTTTCTCAGTTCCTTGCCAATGCTTTTCATTCCCTGTCGCTGCTTGAGAGAACTGATTGTCTGATTAAATTAAGACAACACAAAAACAGCTGGCCTGCCAAAGCCTGGGATTGTATTAAAAATAATATTGTTTACAGAGCTCTTTCCTTTTATGGCATATATAAAACAGTGTGACTCAAGCAGCCAACAGGCTTGCCTTAACTTACACAGGTAAATAAAAGAGCTGGGAAAACACTAAACCTAATAATGAGGACTGGTAGGGGGGAAATGAGGGTCAGAAAAGAAAGGAGGTGAGGGTAAGAGTCAGAGTGTGTTTGTAAGGGCAAGTTGGAGACCCAGGAGAGAAGGGGAGGTCTGGTGCCCCTGTAAATGCATACACCGAAATGGGGGCACTTAGAAATCAAGAGAGATCCCAGAGGAGAGGAAATAAACTAGGCCAAAGACTTGGGGACCAAGACTCCATCTGAATGGGTATGAGAGATACTTGCCCTCATTACAATATTCATGAGCCCTTCCTTAGCCATCAGTGGGGCTGGGAGGTCTCTCCTGCTTTTTACTGTCAGATCTTCATGCCAATGGGGTTGGGTGAGTTTGGAGCTAAAGTCTTGCCATTAGAGAGAGGAATGACTAGATTACCCCATGGGAGGTAGGATGCTCAAGCTAAGCGCTCTGGCTCTCATCCCTCCAAGCGATTAAGCATGTGAGTGATCTCAGAGAGATGAAGTGACTTCTCAGAAGTCTCATTGGGAGCTTGGGGCAGATCTGTGGCCTGAACCCAGATCTTCCGAGTCCCACTTCAGTGCAGTAGCCAGAAAGCTAGACATCCTCTCTGGCAGTGCGTGAATGAAATGGCTGCAGACCTCAATCCAGTGCCTGAGAGGCGGTGGTGGAGGCCAGGCTGGCGAATGGAAGGGGCCTGACTACCACCTGGCATAAACTCATTCTTTCTGCTTCCCTTCTCTGCTGTTGTTGCCTTTTTCTCTCTTTCTTGTTTGTCTGTTTTGATTTGGTTCCAGAAAATGAACTGTAAAAACCGTGGCCAATGAAGGAGGGACAGGAGCTTTCATGAACTTGTGAGAGGATTATACGCTTCTCTTGTCAGTCTCCCAGACCCCAGCCCCACAAAGCAAGGCCCTAACATCAGAGTGAGCTGCATTCCCAGGGCACCACAAGCCACGCTGTGACTAAAGCGCACTGGAGCAAATTCTCCGCTCCCTTACACCTTCAGTCTGCTGACGTTGATGGGGCAGCCCTGGGGCAACTGAGGACAGAATTGGGTCCTTTATCTAGCAATGAAGTTGCCCCTCCTCCCAGCACTCCTGGTATCTGACTCAGATCTTTCCTCATACCCACACTGCAGGGGACACCCAATGTCTTCCCCACGGTCCTGCAAAACTCCTCCTCTCCCATCCCCAAATGCCAGGTGAGCCCACAAATCACTTTCCTCAATTCTCCCCACCACCGCCACAAGGTCTGTGACAACACAGCACACCCTCTCTCCAACACCCCCACGTAGTCCTTACCTTGGCTGATGTTGCTTCAGGAGCAGGTGGAGCTCAGATCCAGCACGTACTTTTTGGGGTCCTGGCCCATTGCTCCAATCAAATGTTGCATGTTTTGTGGCTTCCCCCTGTCTGAGGTGTCCAAGAAAGCCCTGTTTCTCCCCTCAGGCCCAGGGAGTCCCCAGCGCTCTGAAGATGCGAACACAGCAGCTGACCCTGTCTGAGATTGTGTAGATTAGAAAATGTTCACAACAGACCCCTTGGTCTGGGTGACAGAGGTTCACCGTGAGCTTTGCTGAGGCTCATGCACCTAATAAGTAGACCTGGGCTGAGTTTGGAATGAACACCTGCCTGTTGTCTAATGATACGTCTGTCCTCCGTTCCACCCCTATGCAGTCCGGGTGAGGGTTGAACTCAGAGGTGCCATAAGGTCGTAATCCCAGACCAGACGAGCCTCAGTGATTTGAATAAACGTTCATTCTCCTTCCAACCACCAAAATCGGTGGGGTCTGACCAAGTGTGACCCAAACTCGCCCCTGAACGCTGAAATCACATGGCTCTACTGAGGAGACCAGACGGAGGATTTCTGTGAAACTCTGGGGGAGTCTTTTGGAACCTGGGGGAACCAGGGTTCCCCCTGTGGCTCGCGTTATGTGGGATGTTTGCACTGATTGCAGCGGGTATGGTGCCACAGTTACCAAAGCACCTTCCAACCTTGGGGAGAGGAGAAGGTGGCAGATCTGGGTTGACCCTAATTTCCCTCACCCCTAGCCCTGAAACACACACTAATCAATCAACAGGTACAGTAGCTGAGATCCTCATCCATGACTCCTCTGTGTCTAGAAGGCAGGTTGTAGAGGAATCTGGGGTGGTGGTCATAGGAGGAACAAAGCTGTGGTGTGGCCTCAGAGATATCTCAAATGGCAACAGCCCAACCTTCCAGCTCATCACAATCCAGCTTTATTATTTATGTGCCTTTCGCCTCCTCCTGGTCTCAAGAACTGCCGAGTAAGAAGCTGACATTTTTAAAAAATGCATTGTGCTCCCGCCCTCCCTCTAACCCTCTCTCTGCTAATTTCTGCTGATGGCTCCTTTCTTTTTCCCGGATGGTGCCAGCGGATGAAAGATGTCTCCTGCACAGATGTTTTAATGAGCAACTAAAATCAAGTCCGCCCATGATGGAGAGCGAAGTGGGGAACAGGAGGTGGTGACTTGCTAGTTACGAGGTTGGAACCTGGCAACATCATTGAGAACGTGGCGATGCCTGCAGTGCTCGTGCCCAAGCTATGTCTGCTCACGGTTCTTGAGGGCATCTAGTGCCTTCCTCCCAAGGACTGGAAGGGGCAACCGTGGCACCTAATTATCTTTGATTGTCTCTGTTGTGCCTCTCCATCAGTCCATGGCTCAGGGCCCTATGATGCTGTGCTGAAAGGGATGGTGTCAACTAGTGAATGCCCTGAATGCAGATCACGGCTGTTGGTTGCTTATGTAAAAGACCAAACAGCATGGCATGACTCCTGGAGATGTCCTGCCTCCTGTCTGTCTCTTACATTGTCTCCCAGCAGCATGCTGATGGATGGTGTCCTTTGTGATGGAGCCGTGGCTCTAAGCAGCGTGAACTGTGAGAGAGCGGGACGTGCATCCTCCATGCAGCACGGAAAGTTTTGAGCAAGGGAGGATTTAAACATTTTTAAAATTAATCAGAAATATTTCAGAGAGAGAGAAAGAACTGACCTTGCATTATGACAGTAGTGGGTATTATGGAGCGGCTTCCTATTCAGTCCAATGCAGGGCTGTGCAAAACACTTTGGGTGGGATTTTCAGCCATTTCTACTCAAAACAAGGCCTTGAGGGCTGTTCCCCTCATTGAGAGAGAGTCTGAATTTCCATGTGAGTTTGGTGTAAAGCTGATTCTTCTCCAAATGAGGCTGTTCGGTCTCTCTATCAAGGGACTCCATTCCTGGAGTCCCCCATACCTATCAGCTCTCTGTTTGATAGTTAATTCATCTCATGTATTACATTTTTAAACCCACTTTCAATATTTTATTTTAGTGATTTTTAGGACCCCATTCCGGCTTCAGATCTGCACCGCTCCCTTTCACTTCAGTGGGAGCTGTTCCCATGTATCCTAAGGCATAACATGGTCCTTACCCTGCTTTGAATTTATACACAGTGATTAGAACGTCTTTCAGATGATACTGCAGTTCAGCACCTCAAAGCGTGGCTCGGAGAACACGCTTGGAAGTTGGAACTAGGTGCATTTATGTGCTTGGCATGTGATTTGTGAGACTTCAGTGCTGGTTGTTGGAATTTCCAAATTCAGTGGAGACACAAGCTGTTGACCAGTTTTCCCTAGTGGGTAAGGAAGAATAGATGTCCTATTGAAATGATGGCATGAGAGACCTGGTCTATGCATAAAAGTTAGCTCTGGCTCTGCGGCTATGCCAACCGAACCTCCAGTGTAGACACAGCTAGGTCTTCCATTGACCTAGCTACCATTGCTTAGAGAGGTTGATTACCTACACAGATGGAAAAATAAAACCCTTCCATCACTGTAAGAAGTGTCCATGCTGTGATGCTGCAGTGGCATAACTATAATGCCCTAGTGCTTATAGTGTAGAAATGGCCTTAGATATGTTTCTTGCAGTGTTATAAAAATGAATCATAGAAACGTCGGACTTGAAGGGACCTCAATAGTTCATCTAGTCCAGTTATATTTGAGCCCAGTGACAAAAAGGTTAATTATCTCCATATCTAAGCAGAAATTAAGCTGGAGTCCCTTGTGCTGCCCGCTTCTTATTTGACTAGAACTGTTTAGGGACTGTGTAAATGTCATTGGACATTGTTGCATCTAATGTTCTAGCCTGCACCTGTGTTTTAAGAGCTCGGTGCTGCCAGGTATTTAGCACTTCTAGCGCTGATTGAAGTCAATGGGAGCTAAGGGCTTTGGGCACCTCCCTGAAAGTGCTCAGCACCTGGCAGAATAGGGTTCTATGCCTGGCAAAGGGTGGTCTGAGAGATGGAGGCAAGAAAGGTGTATCTAGAGCAGGGGTAAGCAACCTATGGCCAAAGGTGGCAGGCGAGCTGATTTTCAGTGGCACTCACACTGCCCAGGTCCTGGCCACTGGTCCAGGGGGCTCTGCATTTTAGTTTAATTTTAAATGAAGCTTCTTAAACATTTTAAAAACCTTATTTCCTTTTACATACAACAATAGTTTAGTTATATATTCTAGACTTATAGAAAGAGACCTTCTAAAAATGTTAAAATGTATTACTGGCACGCGAAACCTTAAATCAGAGTGAATAAATGAAGACTCGGCACACCACTTCTGAAAGGTTGACGGCACCTGATCTAGAGTATTGTTTGAAATCTTGTTAGGCGGTTGTTCTGATTCCTTTTACTTCTCGGAGAAACCGCTGTGACAGACCCAGACCAGTGGGGTACAGGAGTCCGGTAGAGGGCAAATATACTGGTCACTGGATGAGAAGTTTTCTGTTCCCTGAGTGACCAGAGCAGGGGCTGCACTAGAGTAATCAGGAACCTGCTAGAACCAGTTAAGGCAGGCAGGCTAATTAGGACCCCTGGAGCCAATTAAGAAGAAGCTTCTAGAATCAATTAAGGCAGGCTAATCAGGGCACCTGGGTTTTAAAAAGGAGCTCACTTCAGTTTGTGGTGAGAGTGTGAGGAGCTGGGAGCAAGAGGTGCAAGGAGCTGAGAGGGAGAGGGTGTGCTGCTGGAGGACGGAGGAGCACAAGCATTATCAGACACCAGGAGGAAGGTCCTGTGGTGAGGATAAAGAAGGTGTTTGGAGGAGGCCATGGGGAAGTAGCCCAGGGAGTTGTAGCTGTCATGCAGCTGTTACAGGAGGCACTATAGACAGCTGCAGTCCACAGGGCCCTGGGCTGGAACCCGGAGTAGAGGGCGGGCCCAGGTTCCCCCCAAACCTCCCAATTGACCTGGACTGTGGGTTCTCCCAGAGGGGAAGGTCTCTGGGCTGTTCCCCAACCCACATGGTGAATCTCTGAGGCAAGAAAATCCGCCAATAAGCGCAGGACCCACCAAGATAGAGGAGGAACCTTGTCACACCGCCCTTAGTTAACAAGAGCTGAGCATTTCCTGAGGGGAATTAAATCGGTTGCTTTGGGGTTCTTCCCTTCGCAGCAGCGTGATCTTGGGGGATTTCACCCACGACGCAGGGAGGCGTGATGGGCTGTCAAGTTGTGATGGAGGTAAGCTTGGGCTGCTGCTGGCTGCATCTACTCATGGCAGAGGAGAGATGGGGGGTTAGCAAATGAGCATTCAGCAGTGCTAGTGCTGTAACACTTTGTATGTAGAAGTGCCTCCCAGCCAGAGATCGCCTAGTGCTTCACAATGGAATGTTGACCTCACTAGCCCTATTGTACAGATGGGAAAACTGAGTCACGGAGAAGCAAAGGGGGGACATTTTTGAAAAGGGCCTAAGGGATTTAGGAACAGAAGTCCCACTGAAAATCAGTGACAAAGGATGGTCTTGTGGTTAAGGCTGTCAACTAAGACTCTGGAGACCTGGGGTCAGTGTTTGTTCTGCTACAGGCAATTTACTTAGCCGCCCTGTGCCTTATCCCCATTGCACAGACCCATCTGTACAATGGGCATAACAGAATTGCCCTACCTCACAGGGGTGTGTGAGGATAAGTCCATTAATGATTGTGAGGGGCTCAGATACTGTGGTGCTGAGGGCAATGTAAATACCTTTGCTATCTCTAGCCAAAATCTCTTAGGTGCTTTTTACAATTTCACCCAAAGTGGTTTGGCCTAATTCCCATTGTGTGGAGGAGTTAGGGCTTCTGGACCCCAGCCCCTTGCTCCAACCTCTAGGCGCTGCTACCTCCCCAGGTAATATCTATGCTTGTCTGAACGGTTCCAACTTCTTGAGTCTGGAAAGGTGCTCGCGAAATCTGCTTGGAATTGGCTCCCTCAGAAGAGCCAGGTACTTTCTGGTGGGTCAATATCGTGGGAGACCTGCCTCTTCTGCATCCACTCTCAGCCAGAACCTGTGAGTGGAGAGAGAGAGAGATTTTATTTTTAAAGTAAAAATCTTAACCCAGCGTTTTCAATCCTTGCCAAAGCTGTGGTCAGAGGTTGGAGGGAAACAGAACAACCTTTATTAGGTGGATTGCAACGGTACCATGCCTAGGGCCTGCACCAGATACTATGATGATGGGGACGTTAGGACTCGATGGAGAGATGAGCGAGATTATATTAACGTTATCCAAAAAATCAGGTTGTCCGTGGGACCGATGCATGAATAAGTAACCTAGATAAATAATGGAACTGTCTGAACTGGAACAATAAAGAATAAAAATGCTGAGTTCCGTTGGTTGTGATTTGAGGGGTTACATTGGCCTGGATGGAAAACCCTTTTTTCCACTGCTTGCGCGAGTTGTTTCATTGAAATCAACTGGGTTACTCACGTGAGTCGCTGCTTGCCACGGTGCCAGGAGTTTGCAGTCTGGCCCACTGCTTGCTATTCATGTTTGCCGTGTGCCCGTGAATCCTGAGAGGTTTCTGCAGTTTAACATGGATGGTGATCTGTCTGCATAGCTGTACTGGGGAAACTGCTACTCAGCGATCAGTTTATCAGGGTCCAGAAATGATACCACGTGACAGTCCTGTTGCCAATACCAAACAGTCCAAGTGAACAGTTTACAAACACTCCCTCTTCTGTTTGCCCAAGCTATTCAGCAAATGCTTACAAGTAACAGATGCATTTGAGATGACTACTGGCCTAATTGTCTCCCCGGCCATCTATTTCTGTGCAAAGGGAGTGCACAGCGGGTATAAAACCATTACCAAAGCGGAATGGTAGCATCTGACACCCATTTTTTTGCTGGTGCAAATGACCACATGAGATGCAAGGCAGGAGAGGATCGGGCCCCAGGAATGGCTCAAAAAGGGGCTATTTCATAACTGTTACAATTAAAGCTGGTTGGGAATTTGCCGACAAAAGACTTTTTTCCATCGGAAAATGCCGATTTTTCAATCAAAACTATTCATGGGAGAGGGTTGGTTTTGAGTAAATTTATGATGGAAAAACATTTTTTGGGGGGGGAGGGGGAGAGTTTCAAAATTATCGAATCATCCCATTTTGACATGATCAAAATGGCAAGCTTCCTTTTCTGGTGCGAAAGGACTTCTTGTTTCTAAATGTCGAAGAAGAGCTCTGGGTAAGATGGAAAGCGTGTTTCTCTCTCAAACAGAAGTTGGTCCAATAAAAGATATGACCTCCCGCCACCATGTCTCTCTAATTTAGTCTAAAGAGAGGTTTATTTATTCATTTGTTTTTAAAAGGTCAAAATCAAAAGGAAACCTTCCAAAATGATCAAAACAAAATGTTTCAAATGACCTGAGGGTTTGGGGTTTTTTTCCAGATCAGTTCATGAACATTTTTGTGATTTCAACTGTTTGTCCCAATATAGGACGGGGGGGGGAAAAAAAGTCAAAATCTAGCAAGGTGGCAAAAGCATTTCCCAGCCAGCTCTGCACACAAGGAGCGGCTCAATGAGCTCTGGTAACCAGCAGAGCAGTTCAGTTGTGGGTGGCCAGTTGGGAGGCTAATTCCCGCTGACCCAGCGAGCTCATCTCTCGGCAGCAAATAACTAAGAAATGCGGGGCCCAGATTGACAGAAACCTTTAAATGTCACCAAAGCAATTCTGCATGGCGTTCAGATCTTAATGGCAAGCCGATGTGATGCTGCACAACGAGACTGCAACCCCCCACCCCCCGAGCAACGTGCCCCAATTCTGGCAGCTTCCTCCGCGGAAGGGATTTATTTACCTGCCGGTCTGTGAAACAAGGAGTTACAGCCAATGCAGATCAGTACTGGCAGCAGCTATACAGATGCTAAAGGTCCGGTGGCTTCCCCTTCCCATGGGGTTTGTGGCAGGCAGCTCTCTAAAGCAGGGAGAGCAGCATACTGGGGCAGTTTGGATAGGGATACTTGGGAGATGCCCAAAGCACAGAGATGCACAGAACAGAGGTTGAGATTCATCTGGCTGATGTCAGTGGAGGCGGCAGTAGGTGCATTTGAAAGTGCTTGTTTTAGCAAAGAAATTCTGGTTGCAACCTCCCCCTCCCAGGCGTATTGGCACAGGCCTCCGTGGGGATCTCGAACCCAGCTCCCTGGCTGGAGAAGAAAGGGGTCACAGTCGCAGCGAGGGTAGCGTTTGCCCCATGGTGTTTTGCCATCTGTGCCTCCTGGGCTTCAAGATCTGTGGCTCATGATGCAGCTATTGCTCTAGTTGCCAAGATGTTGGCCCCAACCGCTGCAGAGTTAAAGAGAAGCAAGCTGGCAATGCCCTTCTGCTGCTTTATCAGAGCAGCATTAAATACAATGGTTTTGAAATTAGAACCAAGATCTGACCCTCCCACTTGCTGCTTTCTATTCAAGCTCCACAAATGCGGCTAGTGCGCGGAAAGACTGACCCGATTTGGCAACACCATGAAGTCACTGAGCTTGAGAGTGCCCATGTGCGGCAGGTGTGTCTTTAGCACCTTGCTGCATTGACACAGACAGAGACACCCAGATGCATGTGTTCACTGCCTGACCCAGACTGACTCTCTCACACACACACACACACACACACACACACACACACACACACACACACACCCCGTTCTGTCTCGTTGTCGGACATACACAGCTACAAAACCACATTGCTCTCTCTGAAACGCGCATCCAAAGCCATTGCGCTCTCTCTCTCTCACTCACACACACACACGATACCCAGCAATTCCTCATCATAGGACTGGCTGATGCAGTTCTTCCCAGCAGACCAAGCCACTATTGCATTTAATGCAGTAATGCCCAGAAATTATCATATTTGGGAAGCACTCATTAGTGTGTGTGTAATTGTCACCCCTTGTGGGATCCCATTTAGGCCCCTTCCCCACCATAACTCCCCATAGGTGTCTTGAGTCACGTCTGTCTTCCCCTCCCCCTCCCCATCATACCCTAGAAAAGTTGTTTGCAAAGTCTAGCTCCCAAACCCCAGCCGGCCGGCGGCCAGGAGCAGCTCCGACCTGCTGGGGCTGCAAATTCAGAGCAGCAGCTGCCACCGCCTGGGGAGACCAGGGCGGGGATGTTTTTTTTATGCTCATTATTTATTTATTTGTTCAATATGCTGTCATCACTCGTATAAATGGGAGAGAGAGACAGAGAGTTCTTAGCGCTGGCTGCAGGCAGGTGACAGGCAGTGTGCTTAGCCTCCCATGCACAGCTCTGCGGCTGCACCTCCCGCCTGATTGGAAATATGCCCTTCCAATCTAGTCTCAGCTGCTGCTGGTACCTGCTTTGCTAGGCCTGGCCAGCCTCCTCCCCAGCTCTGCGAGGCCTCCTTGGTCCTGACCTGCAGCAGCCTCTGCCATATAGTCCTGGGCCCCTCCTCCAATGACTCGACCCAATGCATCTCAGTCCTCACCTGAAGTGCCCCCTCCTCTTCTAGGCCTGGGCTCCCTCAAATCTCTGCCTACTTCAGCAGTTGTCCTGTGCAGCACTAGCTGCTATTCCAGCCCTCCTTCCCTGGCTTTGCTAGTGCACCTCGATCCGGCTCCAAAGTTCCCTCTGCTATTTCAATCCTGCCTCCCCCACCTCTCTGTCCAATGCAGCTTTTATGGCCTGCAGCCCGCCTGCTATTGCATTTCACCTCGCCCACCTACAGCACCTCCTGCTGTTGCAGTCCTGGGCTTCACATAATGCATCTCCTTCCTGATCTGCACTACATGCAATCCCCCCTCCGCCCCAACCATACTGAGCTTGTATCTACACTCACTCAGATATCCTAGGACATGGTGGTAGTAGTAGTAACAGTGGGAGGTACACTGGGCCCCAGGCAGCTGCTGGTGTGGTAAGCCCCATCTCATCTAGACCTGCCCAGAGCAGATCTAGACAACATACTGGTTTAAGAACACCAGTGGTTTGCCCACAGGTTTGCCCACACTAGCCATCCAGTTGCTAGTACCAGCACTTGCTACAGCAAGAGTGGTTTTATACAGGGCTGCCCGGAGGGAGGGGAGGGGGGAGGGCAAATGGGGCAATTTGCAGGGGCCCCCACAAGAATATAGTATTCTATAGTATTGCAACTTTTTTTTATGGAAGGGGCCCCCGAAATTGCTTTGCCCCAGGCCCCCTGAATCCTCTGGGCGGCCCTGGTTTTATATCCGGGTGGATGAGGCTTAACTGACAGGCAGGTATGCAGCCCCCTCATTCCCACACACCATGGCTACCTGGCTTTGCCACTGAACCTCACTCTTGAGCTGCATGCTCCTCCCAAGTTGAATCATAGAAGATCAGGGTTGGAAGGGACCTCAGGAGGTCATCTAGTCCCACCCCCTGCTCAAAGCAGGACCAATCCCCAGACAGATTTTTGCCCCAGATCCCTAAATGGCCCCCTCAAGGATTGAACTCACAACCCTGGGTTTAGCAGGCCAATGCTCAAACCACTGAGCTGCCCCTCCCTACCACTAGTGCTGCGGAACAGGAACTGTTTTAAGCTGGGAGAGGGAGCCACATGGCAGAAGAGGGGGGGTGGAAATTAGGGCCAGACCCTCTGCTGCTATAAATTGTGCGGAGTATTGGTATTTTTGGTAGCACCTAGCGGCTGTAACCGAGATCAGGGTCCCACCGTGCGAGTTACGGTCCATACATAGAGGCTATGCCTGCACTGTAATCAAGGGGTGTAATTGCAGTACGCGTTGACATACCTGAGCTAGCTTTAATCTCGCTAGTTTATGTACCAATAGCAGTGCCGTCACAGCAGTATGGGTGGGATGTAATTACTCAGGGTCCCGGGTGAGCTTTTATCGCCTGCGCTGAAACTGCTGCTGCTGCAGCTTCACTGCTATTGGTACCGCAGCTGATCAGATTAAAGCAAACTTGGGTCTGTCTGCATGTGCTGCAATCCCACCTCCAATGCCAATGCAGACCGACCCAGAGTGAGAGACCGTCCCTGCCCTGAGGTGCTTAAAGCCTAAATGGACAAAGAGCAGAAGGGGAAAGAGGCACCGGGAGGTAAGTGACCTGCCTGAGGTCATGCAGCAGCTCAGTGGCAGAACTTGGGAAGTAACCCAGGTCTGTTGAGTTCCAGCCTCAGCATACTTCCACTGAGTTGCCCTGATTTGCACCCGCTCTGGCGCCAGCCCTTCGAGTTTCCCGGTTGCTACGTTGCTTTTCGAAATCAAGTAAAACGGGCGGCTCAAGCTAATGAAGACGCTAATTCCTCAGGCGGGATCTGTTCTGCTTGCCTCCGCAGCGCCGGCCCCATTCGCCAGCACTGCACATCTGACACAGCTATTACCAGACAGCGGGGGATCGCTCAGCCCCCACCGACAGGGCCGTAATGTCTCACCGAGGCTCATTCCCGGCAAAGGTTATTTATTTTTTTTGTATCCAGCAGAAGGCTGAGCAGGGTTTGCTCCTTGCGAGGTTCTGAAATATGCATTTAATTTAGACTTGGTGAGGAAATTAGCTCCTAGCGAATGAAATGCTTTCTGGCCTGCCTCCAGGACAGGCCCACGGCTGGAAGAGCAGAGGTGCTACAGGTCAATGGTGAGATGTATTGGTGGGGGTGTTGTCCAAGGTGTTTGCCAAAGGGCAGGAAAGAGATACTTGAGGTGATAACCCACAATGGCAGTAGCATGCTTGCTTCAGTGAACTAGCAGAGCTGTGTGGGCGATTAAGGGCCCAGTCCTGGAAATGCTTCCAGGTGGGAGTAACTTTACTTATGTAAGCACGTTCCTATTGGTTTCAGTCAGGCCACTCTCATGAGTAAAGTTACTCAGATGTGTAAGCTTTTGCAGGATCAGGTCCCTAGACTGGAATAGCGGGGGGTACTGGATTGAGGTGTATTGGTGGAGCAGCATGGTGGACCATAAACAGGACTTGGAATGTGCGTTGCAAGTAAGGACATATGAAGTATTCGCAGAGCTGTGTGGTGCCCACGCTGGAAAAGCTGAGGTACCACCGGTGAGGATGAGGGCGCATTGGCAGAGCTCTCATTCAGACCAGGGCTAAGATAACGAAGAGGATGGCAGTGGATCAGGATTAGAAATGTGCAAAAGTCCTAAAAAACCCCCAATGATGTGCCTGCCATATTGCGAGAACACCGTCGCCTTCTCGTTTGGAGCAATTTCGCGCCACTCAGATGTTCCCGTTTCTGGGAAATTCTACAAAATGGCTGGTTTCAAATGGGGGGAAAAAAATGGCCAAACCCTCAAATCACTTCCCTCGTGTTTGCTGAGTGAACGTTCCATTTTGAAGTAAAAAAACAAAAGCGAACCCTGCCAAGCACTTTTGGGGACTCTCTGGGCTCTAAAAACGTGAGCTGTAATTGCTGTTAGCTGGAGGGAACTCGGGTCTATAGGACACAAGGCACCATTTTTCCCAGCGCCCCTGCTTCGAACAGCAAGTCAGTGGTTTGGAAACGAAAAATCGGTGGCTGCTTCCAATTCTAAATGGGTCTGGGATTAAAAAAGAAGACAGCAAGTGCAGTTAGGTGCAGGAGGCTGAAATTTCCTGCAGGGGAAAGACTCTGCCTAGCCAAGGAATAGCTTTTGATGAAAAGGCCTGAAGAGTCAAGACCCAGCCGTCCCCTCCGGTTACCCAGTCAGAGCTGTGTGAACTTGTTCAAAGCCGCTGCACAAATAAACTCTAATAGCTTTCCTCTCAAATTTACCTTATTAGGGGGTTCGTTTGACTGGCATTATGATGATAAATGAAAAACGCTTTGCACCATTACGCTGGGCGCTAATGCGTAGTGGGAAGAATTTCTACTCATTAACAAAAAGAGCGAACAGCCGAGAGGAAGGTGATAGGTTTGTGCAATTGCACGAAGCTATTTGCATGCAGCTGTCTGCCTGCAAGAGACACTGGGTCTCAGATGCTGCCATGACCATCTACTGTCCTGATACCACACCCTCCCCTTGCCTCTCAGCCGAGGATCTTTATGCACCTTGCAAACATTATCAAGCCTCCCCCTTGCTGTGAGGATGGCAAGGGTTGTCCCCGTTTTGCAGCTGGGGACACTGAGGTACAAAGAGGGAGGTGAGGGAATGAGTCCGTGGCAGAGCTGGCTAGGGAACCCAGGAGTCCTGCCTTCCAATCCCTGCTCTAACCATTATATTACGTTCCTAAGCACAGTGTGGCTGGAAGTTTCTAAGGAGAATAATTCCTCCCCCCTCCCCTTTGCTTATCTAGACTGTAAGCTGTTTTGGGGCGGGAGCTTTCTTTCCCTACATGTATGTACAGCGCCTAGCACTGATCTCAGTTGAAGCCTTTAGGTGCTATTACCATAATGCAATTAAAAGTATTAATACTAGCCAACCAAACACTGATGCCCCCACAGCCCTCCATGCTGCTAGGTTTCACTCTAGGGTGACCAGCTAGCAAGTGTGAAAAATCAGGACGGGGGTGGGGGGTAATAGGAAAAAACCCCAAATATCGGGACTGTCCCTATAAAATCAGGACATCTGGTCACCCTATTTCACTCACACCCTCTCCCACTTCACCAGCGGCCCCGATTCCTCTCCGACCTGCTCTGGTAGGAATTAGGCGTAATTCCACTGAATTAACAAAGCTGGTAGAAGAGCGCCGGGCCCGGAGTGTGACACGCTGTTCGCACTAAGGCGGGAGGCAACGGAGTGCTTGTGCCAGAGGCTCCGGCGAGCCTCGTCAGCCGGAGAAGGAGTTCCACCATCCGGAGTGTTTCTTTAGGTTTATAGCCATGGAGCAAATTGAGTTCAGAGGGTCACTATTACTCCCAGCTGCTGCGACAGACATCCCTAATGCACCATACGCCGGCTTTCTCGAAGGCTGCAGCTTCCTTTTTATGAGGTGCTGTCACTCTATTATCTGCCTCCGAGTTGGTCTTTTAGCTTTTTAACCTCATGAGAAGGGAGGAGGGGACTTAAAAAAAAAAATTTAGACGCTGGCCAACCTCAGGCTTTTAAACCTCCGGCACATGGCCATAACTGGGAGCGAGGTGCGAACTTTTGCTTGAAAGGGGACAGCATTAAAAAGGGCACAGGCTGGCCTGCATGTTGATGGGAGAGAGGGCGTGGGGGCAGGACTGGCTTCTGATGTCCTTTTGGGATGGAGGGACAGAGGCTCTGACAGATCAGAGGCAGTCCGGGATCAAACGGAGGCTTCGAGCCATCTATGCCGGAGCCCTGCAGAATGCTTTGGCCTTCTCCTGTGTGACTGATGCCGTCTGAGGAAGGTGGGGAAAGGCGGGGAGAGCCCATTAGCAGGCTCTGAGGGATTAAGGAGGGCCAACCTGGAAAACCACCGCAGAGGAAGAAATGTCAGCTTGGCGGGCAGGGGTTATTTCTTAGTAAGGGGTGACCCTGGCCTCGCAATTACGAGACGCGACTCAGCCTGCTGCTGCCAGACCGCCGAGCCGCTCTGTGATCAGCAGGACACATCGCCCAGGGTTGGCGGGGGTTGGGATTGTTGGTAGTGGTTGTTTAACATTGTCTGGGTATAATGCGAGTTGTTGAGCTTGGAATGGGCTGCTTGATTTATGTAAGAGGAGAATGGTTGGCTGCGCTTGGTGCAGCTATCGTTCTTTTCGGGCCCGGATCGCCAAGCGTTTTAAAACGCTTTGTGAATGAAGCCTCGTTAGGCTCCGCTGAAGTGCATTGCGGATGGGGAAACTGAGGCAAGGAGGTTAAGAGACTTGTCCTGGGGTCACGTAGGGAGGACACAACCCAGGAGTCTCCCATTGGATTGTATACCGTTTTGCCTCTGGGATCTAGGCAGGGCTGGAGAGAGACAGGGACAGGGGTGGCTAATGCAATTCAGTTCCCATTCTATTCCTTCTCAGGACGCATGCAGACCCCTTGTGGTGGTATCAGGCCCGCAGGCTAGTAGCTAGGCTGGGAAATGAACAGGTAGGAGAGTCCTGGAGAGAGAGTGTGGCTTGTCTAGTCAGCAGTGCAGAAAAGCAGCAGTGACCGCCATAACTGAGTCCACTGGCTATCAGGTTAACTCTGCCCAGAAGACAGCTGGGAAGGTCTCTGTCCCCACACGCCTTTGCTCAGCGCTGTCTCCTGCATGACAATATTCGGTCTCCCTGCAGGATACTGCAGCCTGATATGCTGCACTGCTGCAGAGGGCGTGGGGAGGCGTGATCCTGGTAGTGCAGCGGCAGCATTGCTTCACCAGGGCTGTTACAGGAGAGAGGTTGGGACCCTCCCCTTTGAGACCTAGCAGAGCACTTAAGCAATGTGCATAACACTCTCCAGGGGAGAATCCCTGATCCAACAGGCTTTCTCTGTCTCTTCATTACTACGAGCCCCGTCATTATCCCCAGCGCCCCGATGCACCATATCCCTGCAGGGCACTGCAACCCACTGCAAATCAGGGTCACTTGCACCCCTGGTGCACTGTTGCCAGGCAGGATACCACAGGATGCTGCCGACCGGACACATTCTGCATCCGTCACAATCCAATCGTTCCCCGCAGTTTGCTGCAACCAGCAGAAACGGTGCTGCTGTGAGAACTATTGTGTGGTGCTGGATACTCTATTATACTTATCCACAGCAGCCCAGTGCTGCAGGGAGCTGGAAAATCCCATTGGCTCCGATAGTATATATCAGCTGTGCACATCTGCTTTTATTTCCACTCCCCCGTGGGTCTGCAGATGATGTTGCCGTGGATGAGAAACTTTCAGCCAGAAGTACGTCCCGTGAGCTCTGGCGGTGGCTGCAGCCAGCACCATGGGCTGCGGTGACCGTAATGTCGCTCTGTATCACGAGTCATACCAAGAATTCCCATTGCAAGTTAACCTTTGGGGTGCTGGCTGAGACTTGCTGCTGCGAAAGGCATAACTCTCTGGAAGTACTGGAGCTATTAGAGCCTGTTGGGAAAATGCTAATTAGTTTCCAAGGAAATTTTTGAAGGAAACAAAACAATGTTTCTGGGCTTTGACATTTTTCATGGAATCTGTGGGCTCAGTTGATTGTTGCTGAAATGGAATGTTTTGTGTTGATTCAGTGGGAAATGAAAAATTGCCGGTGTTTACCTCCCCCTCGTCAAAACTCAGTTGTCCCCCTCCTCTCTCTTCCTTCCCCCGCTGCCGGAAAAGAGGGCAGAGGAAACCCACAAAAAATGAAAATTGAATTTTTCTTTCTTTTAAATGCAGTGGAAATGAAATAGTTTTGCTTTGATGAAGAACTAGAAAATTCGGAGAGATGTGATTTTTTTTGTTTGTTTTTGTTTCCCAACACTAAAACATCTGTATCATTCAAAAAAGCCATTGTGGGTTGGAAAAATCTGTAGTGGAAGTAATTCCACCCCGCTGGAGGAGCTGCACTGGTGTATGCGAAAGGAGGATCTGTGCTGAGGGCTGAGAGATGAGGCTAGGTCTGTCTGCAGCCTGGTGGGAGGGGTCCCATCAGCTGAGGAACAAGAGAGGATCAGGTTTCTTTGATGGAGCTGGCAGCAGGGCACTTGTCTTGGAAAGAGCTGGCAGCTGAGATGTAGGGAGTGTTGGGGCAAGCAACAGGGAGTAGGCATAAGGAGAGTTGGCTAAAGAGGGGCGGTAGCGTGAGCGTTGTTGTGAAATTTGGGGAGGGGGGAAAATCAGCTGAGAAGGGGACTGTCAGGGTGGCGGCATTTTGGGAGAGAGTTGTGACAGCTGTAGGCACCTATGAAGCACTTGGAACTCTTGTGGAGGGGCTGGCCAAGATGGTTGGAAAGCCAGGGGAGGCTCAGGTGGTCTGCTGAGGCGGGCTCGGCATCCTCCAGATGGATACAACCCTCGGCAGTGCCTCAGTGAAGCTCACCAGGGAGGAGGGGAATGTGGGTTTATGACGGGAGCTGGCTGGACCGTGGCGAGAACGGTGCATTAAAAGTCTTCATTTTTAAAAATGTCCACCCACCATTTCCAAGTGCCCCTATTTTTGATGGAAAAAGAGGTGGGTTTTTTTTTTGTCTTTTGTTTTTTAAATTTTTCCTCCCACTGTCCCTCCCTTTTGCAGTGGGAAAATGAGGTTGGAAAAAGGGGGGAAACACCAAAAAAGGAGGAAAAAACAGGTTTACCTTTTATTTTTATTTTTTTTATTTTTATTTTTTTGAACATTTTGAGAACCTCCAAATTTTCCACTAAATGTTCATTTAGAAAAAAGGCCATTTTCTTTTTGCTGGGGGGAGAGGGAGGGGGAAGTTTCAAATGAAATATTTTGATCACCTCCACTAATAAGATTAAGGGAATTGCCAGACAGAACCATCTGCCTAGTCATTTACCCCAGAACCCCTCCAAGCATTCAACTACAGCCACATGCCTCCGTGAACTGGCCCGAGAAAGGATCTCTCCCCCCCCCCGCCCCAACACAGCCTCCTTCACATACATTTCCGTCCCACAGCCTGAGTAGATCCATCTCATTAGAGACAGCCCCCGGAGTGGGTTCTGCTGAGATCCCCTATGCCAGTCTGCTCTGTGAGCTATGGGCACAGGAAGGACTGCCAAGCCAGTGGGCGCCAAGCCAGCTCACAGTGCCACTCACTCCAATTTAGCCCAGCCACCGCTCCATCATGCCAACTGGGAAGGGGCTCCAGCATTATGCCACCCAGCTCTGGTTAGAGGTCAAGAGGCGGATGGCTGACCTCCCCCATTGTGCCCCTGCTGACTTCAGTGCCTCAAAAGTGGGGGGTCATGGCCCCCCTGTTTAAAAAGGGGGCACTGGCCCTTTGCCTCCCTGTCTCTAGCATCCATGCCCTGAGCAGGGGGGCAAAGAATGTGACACACACAAAGAAGACTGTTTGAATTTTTCCTAACACAGCAAGCTGTTCACCTGCCACTCTGGTTCTTATCGAATTAAGGGGTGGGGTGGGTTAGGAAGCAATCTATTCACTCCCCATATGCTGCCTCGGTCAGGAATGTAGCTGGCTAAATGCTATGGAATATGTAGGGAAGGGTAGGGGGAAGAGAGATAAATCCATCACCTAACAAGATAAGTTTCTTGTTCCTCCATCTGTTACTGCTGTGTCCTTATCTGGGATTGCAGCGTGGCAGCAAGTGATACATCTTGTGTCAGGTATTATATTCCAAACTCATATGAATGAATTTTCATGCCTGCAACAATCCATGATCCGGCCACAGCCTCCGCTACACTTGTCCTGAGGCGCTGACTGTCTCATTGCCTTTCCCACTCCGTTGAATCCCTGGAGGAGGGGGGAGCTGGCTGGACTGCTGCCGATCAGCGGTGTCTGGCTGGCTTTTCTCGGCCCCGCTCCCTCTTTGCCTTTCTGACCGGCTCGCGCTATGACCCGCTGGCGTTGGAGGCATCGCGCGGGCGCAGGGCCAGCTCTTTGTGAGGCAGCAGGATAGCCAGGGGCAGGGACTGGAGTCAATTCAGTCTGTAGATGCCCATGATGCAGGCGCTGTTGCCAGGGATGGGAAAACCAGCTTGGGTAGGGAATCTGGGTTTAGGATTAATTGCCGGGGATGGGGAGTCAGGACACCACAGTTTTCTTTCTCCAGCGTTTCCACTCTCTGGCCTCTTGGGAAGTCCCTTCCGCTCTGTGCTTGTTTCCCCTCTTTGAAAGGGGGACAATATCCTGATCTACCTCACAGGGGGCTTGTCCAAAAAGCACGAAATAAAGAACTCTGGTCGAAATAATGAAGCAAATGAGACAACCGCTCCCCAGACTTCGTACCGAACCCCACAACTTTCAGCAGGTTGGTAAGAGTTTGGATAGCTCCGTACAGTTAGCTTTCCTTTCCACAGTAGCCTCCTGGAAGCAACCGCCAAGAGATTATCATGGTGCGTGTGACGAAGTGGGGGATTTTCTTGTTTGTTTTCGGTGGGGTTTCAATGGTTTGCATGCGGAGGGGGTGGGACTCAGTTTCCCTGGGTGTTACTGGTTTAACGAGGTAAGGGGAGAGGGAGTTTGTTGTTACAGAGGACCGGAGAGGGAACGTGGGACCCCAGCCAATGGCCTGAAGGATGGACACCCCAGCGACCGGTGACCTGAGACCCCGACCCGGAGACCCAGCTCAGGAGTTGCAGCCGGTTCCAGCCAGAGGACAGAAGCGAGGAGAGGAGGCCCCGGGGGTCCAGAGCGAGTGGACTCCCTGAGGGGACCCACGGCAGAGACAGACGTGCTAAGGCTCAGAGAGGTGCGGCTCCAGGAGGTGGAGGGGCCTGACCCCGAGAGAGAGTGGACCCCCGAGAAGGGCTGTCGCACTGAAAGGGGCACCCCCCATGGACCGCACAGGGCCAAGAGTGGGCACGATCTGTGAGTCCATGACAGTGCGCCCAGCCCAACCGCAAGCAAGATGTCCCAGGATCTCATGGAGAAAGCTTGGTCCTGGTGGTGAAATTTCTTTGACTCAAATTGTCTCCCAGGGGACAGGAAAGACCGCAGTTAGCATCCCAAGAACAAGCCTGGGCAATCTGCTGGTGGGAACGGTGCTGTGTTATTCCTTCAGGAGATGGACTTGATCATCCAGTCTTTTTCTTTTTCTCATCTCCCTTTCTGCAATTTCATCCTATTGTTCCCAGTAATTGGTATAGCTGGCTTCTAGGTGTTTCTAAAGCAACTGTCACTCAGGTGATATGTACGTTTGTCTGTTTAGTTATAGCCCCTGTGGGTCACATGAAACAATTCCACTCCCTTCTTGCTGTCCACTGCTTAAGGATGGGAAGGCAGAGTTTTCCACTATTATTATTAGCCATTTGTGTTACAGGAGTACCCATAAACCCAGTGTGAGACCAGGACCTCATTGTGCTAGCTGTGGCGTACACCTGGTAAAGGACAGACCCTGTCCCGGAGAGCTTATATTGGCTTACTAGACA
The DNA here is from genome assembly GCF_002925995.2 of Terrapene triunguis. NCBI lineage: Eukaryota > Metazoa > Chordata > Testudines > Emydidae > Terrapene > Terrapene triunguis. The sequence goes on from NW_020664725.1 coordinate 7,133,467, forward strand.
AGATATGCAAACGGTGAGAGATAGGAAGGACGTTCATTTCCTTTTACAGGTAAAGAAACGGAGGCACAAACAACAAGGCCCAGATTTCTAAGTGTTCAGACCTCACAACTGGGACCAGATATTCCAAGAGAGTTCAGTTTCCATTTTGGCACCAAAGTAAGGCCAGATTTCCGACTGTGCTAAGAAAGCGGGCTAGTTATTTAGGTGACTCCATGGGAGCAGAGCTCTTCTGAAAATCTGGCCTCAGGCCATTTGCCCTCGGTCTGTAGCAGAGCCGAGAACCGAACCCAGCATTTTTTCCAGTGACTTAACCACACGACCTCCTTCCTCCCTTTTCCATTGCATCATTCCTTTAGTAGTCGATACCACTGTACGTCTCTTTCCAGCTTGAGCTGGGGAGGGGCTGGGTGCGGGAACTGACCTGAGCAGGCGCTACTGACAGACAGTCTGCTTTGACTAAAATAAGAACTGACCTGTACTTGAATCGAACCCTGAGCCTTTTCAGTCATGATACTTGGCCCTTCTGCAAGCCTTTATATACAAGGAACACAAAGCACTGCAAATGGATTAAGCCTCACAATGTGCCTGTCAAGTGGGTGGTGTTAATTCCATTTTAGTGATGGACAAACTGAGGCGCAGAAGGATGTCGTATCCTGGCAATCACATAGTGAGTCAGAGGCAGAAGGGGGAATAGAACCCAGGAGTCCTGACACCCAGTCCAATACTTTAAATCTTGGCTTCTCATCTGGATTCAATGGGAGAGCTGAAGCACTGACATTTTTTGTTGTAGTTGATGTGACTGGGGCAGGTTGACGATCCTCCGTGGCGTTCGGATGAAGACCGCTCATCTCATGTAACGTGGGGTCTAACTCTGGGTCTTGGAAGAGGACCGGGGACAGGCCCCTGAGCCCACCTGGTTGCTTCAGTTGTGGGTTGGTCTGAATGTTAGTGACTCAACTTGATCTTTAAAAACCCTTTATGAACCAGGCGTTTGAATTCCAGAAGCACGAACCTTTCTGAGGTGAGAACCGAAAGCAGAACCCTGGCCGGCCTGAGTGAGTCTGGCTGCACGTTTGCCCAAAGCGAGACCCGCCAAAGCGAATTCATAGCGGTGTGAAAACCAGGTGTGCTGAAACCAGAGAGAAGCTTTCCACCACGTTTCCCTTCCTGAGTTCCTTCCTGCTGGAGTCTGAATAAAGATGCTATTTTTATTTTCCCTTCTGTTTAGCCCCAATGGGTTTCACCCGTCTCTGCAGAGGCACAGAAATCCCAGTTCTAATTTCAATTAAGAGCGCTTTCTCTATTGCAGCCCGGGCTGGGGGTTGGAATCCATCCTTAATCCCTATATTAGCACTGATTCATCTCTTTCGTGAGCATTATTATTGGTGGCCCCAAGGGAAGGGGAGGGAGGGGTCTTTTGAGAGGATAAATACCATTTGTTTGTGTTTGTGTTCGCTTCCACGCCGCATCCTGATTACATCCCGCGTTTTGACACAACAATTATTATTAATTTCCCCGTGTCTGCGCTCGAATTCTCACCAACACAAAGGGAGGATGACAGATAATGTCAGGCTCGGTAATAGGGAGGGGGAAATGGAAGGGGGGTAGGGGGCAGATGGGATATTATTAGATTCTAATTCTCTGCCTGGGGAAGGCAAGGTATTTCTCAGCAGATGCTGGTAGCAGATATTTATGTGCACGTTATCGGTGACACCATGATTGTCTCAGGGAAAAAAAAAACCCTGTCCTTGCTCTATTCCATTGCAAATTAAAATATGTTTGGGGAACTGAGGCACAAAAAGTTAAGCCCTGCATTAATTTTGGGTGTCTCGTGTTTTAATGGGAGCTGTGGGTGCTCTAGTTTTGAACTGGTCACCTAAAAACAACTTGAAAATCTGGATCTATGTGTCTTCCCCAAGGAGTCGGTGGCAGAGCTAAGGAGCAAACGTAGGAGCCCGGCCTTCCGGTCAGTTGTTCAAACAGGAGCAGGCTGCCTCCCGTGTACCAAAGCACTGCACAAAGACAAGATCCCCAACCCAAAGTGCTTACACTCCTAACAGGGAGAGAGGCAACCTACCGGGCAGCAGTCCAGGTGCTGAAAGGTCAATGCAGGGACATTGTCAGTGAGAAAATCAGATCTGTTTAAACCAGTTTGTAAGCCAGGAGCTCATCCCATTCTCTTGGCCAGGCTGAATTTGCATAGACTGGCCACGTTTGTTCAGCTATCCACGTGAGAGGCAGTGTGTCCTAGTGGATAAACCAAGGCCTGGGACCCAGGCGACATAGGTTCTATTCACAGCTCTGCCACTGGCCTGCTGGGTGACCTCAGGCAAGTCACTTCCCCGCTCTCTGCCTCGGTTTCCCTGTCTACAAGATGGGGATCGTGGTATTGCCCTCTTCCGTAAAGCACTTTGAGTTCGATTTGTTGTTCACCTGTAGGATGTGAGGGGTGGCTTTTGTGGCTGAGTTACCTTGTGATGCTGTTGCATGGAATCCATGCCATGACTGCTTCAGGGGAGAGGGAGAGAAAAGCAGGAAAGGGAGATGCCAGCTGCCCATATCTGGTACCTGAGTGGTGAATACCAGCTTTTGGCCTCCTGGGATCTGGGTTTGAATTGTCCCCTGGCTCACATACCCAGAAAGATCAACCTATCTCAGCAGTGCACACGCCCAAACTGCAGATAGGAGCCATGTGCATTAGCAGAGTCACATGGAGACCCTGGGTGGGGACCGGGATAGTGGTGGCAGCTGCAGGCCACGACGGAGGTGCACTGACAGAGCTGTACAAGGACTGGAAGAGGCAGGTTTGCTGCAGGGGGTGTGTGGAGATGCATCAGCAGAGCTGGATGCTGGGGTGTTCGGGAAGGGCACTGCGGTGTGTGGGGAAACAGCAGGCAGTGCTGAGGACGCAGCACTGGGAGTGCTGTGGTGGGAGCCCAGGACTGGAATGGCAGGGAATGCTGCAGCTCAGGTGCACTGGCAGAGCCGTGGGAGCAGGTGCGGCATCCGCTTGTGGACATGCCTAGTCCAACCCTACCTGCCGGCCCTTTATTTCTCTGAGCTTCCAATTATCCTGCAAAACAGGTGCCCCATTTCTGCTGCTTTATCCGTCCCACTGCAGACGAGCTGCTCCGATGCCCTCCCCCTCGGATCTCCGGCTGAAGGTAAAAACAAACTCTTTCTCCCTTTGAGTTCAGGGCTGAATTTTTATGGCCGTGCACGGTGAAGACATGAGAGAAAGACAGGGGGGACAACCCTGCCACTGCAAGCAGCAGGTATTTGCGTATGCGGAATACAAAGTGGGCACCTGCCTAATCAGTTAAGGATTAGTCAATGCTACAGGCACGGTTCTAGCTACGCATCTCTCAGTTCTGTTAGAAAGAGAAGCAGGGCTCGGTCCCCAAGCACAGCTCAGCGAGTGTCTCCCCAGTGCTAGCCTGGGGTATCTGAGTTTCACTGAAATGACAGAGTAGTGATATCATCCTGGTGCTTGTTACGTGGATGGTCTCTTTGTCTCCCCCATTCTTGCATCTTTCTTCCTTTCTTTCTGCTGTGGCTTCTAGCTGGAAGCAAAGACGAATAAAGAAGCCCACGTCTGCTGCAGGTTATGAGTCACTCTGCCAAAGTGAACTGGAGTTACTCCCTGCGGCATGAAGGGCCCGGGGAACTGGTCCCGTCTCTGGGCTCAGTGGTGCACTTTGCTTGCCATACCTGGCATCGACTGAAGGTTGCCTGAGTCTCACTGAATGTGAATGTGCCCGCGGGGGGATAGCGGGGGTTAGTTCCATAGAGGGTTCCGGGAGATTTTTGGCACTAATGAAATCTCACTATTGTCAGACCACTGACAGGCGCTGCCATCCATGTTAATGCGCCTGCAGATGGTGTGTTGAGGGAGGGAGAGCCGCGCAGAGGAGAGAGCCACTGTCTTTCTGAAAGATGCTCATTTTTAAGTGATGGTAGTTCTAGGGAAGGGCGCTAGATTGCATCTCCAGGGCTGTCAAGACAGGTACAGCCTAGGCAGCAGCCAAGCAAACTTCCCCCACGCTGCCTCCGGCCTTTATCCCTTACCCCCATCCCCTCCAGGACTAACTCCGCATTTCAGCTCCAGTGACCCATTCAGCCTTTACCCTCTCTGCTCCAGCTGTCTATGGGCGAGGTGCTTTATTCTGAGACTGCCTGGGTTTGATCATGGGGCTGGGAATCCAGGTCTCCTTGGGAAGAGTTCTAGCCATGGCTCTGAAACAGACACAGTGTATGACCGGGGGTAAGTCGCTTCTCCTCCTTTCTGTGTCTCAAGCCTCCTCCTATATCACGTGGCGGTGTTGCTACTTATCCCATGAAAGTGTTGTGAGGCATCAACTAGCTAGGAAGATGCCATGTTCAATCACTCTTATATGGACACCACTCCAGAGAAAATCTTCTACTGTGCCCAGAGTGTCCAAGCACCTGGACCTGTATTGAAACCCACCTGTGCAGTTCACGGTAATCCACTGATCAGCCTTCCATTGCTAGCCGCTTCCAGCCATCCTCCTGCAAGCTGCATTTGAAGCCGCACCTTCAAAAGGAAGGTCTCCTACCCGTAACCCATCTAGGGGTGTCTCTCTCCCTCCAGGCACAAAGCTGCCCCTCTTGCTCCCTCTGCAGAAGAAAGTGGGAGTTCAAACGGAAAGATCAATAAATAAAACAGAGGAACTAAATGGGGCTCCCTGTGTTTTGCCTCTCCGCATTCAGTATGTGTGGCATGCTGCGATGCTCACAAATGGAATGGGGCTGAGAGGGCAGGTGAAACGGTTGGGCCTCTGAATCTTTGGGAAATCTTTGTCTCCTCCATTATAAATCTGTGCAGCCAGATTATGTGTTTAAATTTATTTTTTCTCATCAGCACAGATGCTGAGGCAGGTAATGGAGTCGCTCTGTGGGAACTCATGCATGAGATTAGCAGCATAGAAGGGGAACATTGAGAGAGAGAGTGTGTGTGTGTGTCCAGGAATCTGTGTGACTGCGGGGGGAGGAAGTGAGGAGTAGGTGAAGCAGAGAATGGGTGTGGGTGTGTGTGACAAGACAGACAATGCATGAGTGTGAGTAAGAGAACACACTGTGAGTGTGTGCAAGCTCTTGGTGAGTGTCTTGGAAGAACGGCTGTACGGGTCCATCTAGCCCAGTATCCTGTCTTCGGACAGTGGCCAGTGCCAGGTGCCCCAGAGGGAGTGAAAAGAACAGGCAATCATCAAGTGATCCATCCCCTGTCGCCCATGCCCAGCTTCTGGCAGTCGGAAGCTAGGGGCATCCAGAGCATGTGGCTGCATCCCTGACCATCCTGGCTAATAGCCATTGGTGGACCTATCCTCCACAAACTTATAACTACTTCTCTTTTGAACCCTGTTATAGTTTTGGCCTTCACAACATCCCCGGCAAGGAATCCCCCAGGTTGTCTGTGCGTTGTGTGAAGAAATACTTCCTTTTGTTTGTTTTAAACCTGCTGCCTATTAATTTCATTGGGTGACCCTAGTTCTTGTGTTATGAGAAGGAGTAAATAACCCTTTCACTTTTTCCACACCATTCAGGATTTTATAGACCTCTGTCATATCCCCGCTTTTTCCAAGCTGAAAAGTCTTTTTAATCTCTCTTCATACGGAAGCTGTTCCATACCCTTAATCATTTTTGTTGCCCTTCTCTGTTCCTTTTCCAATTCCAGTATATCTTTTGTGAGATGGGGTGACCAGAACCACATGCAGTATTCAAGGTTTGGGCATACCATGGATTTATATAGTGGCATTATGATATTTTCTATCTTATTATCTCTCCCTTTCCTAATGGCTCTTAACATTCTGTTAGGTTTTTGTCTGCCACTGCACATTCAATGGATGTTTTCAGAGAGCTATCCACAATGACTCCAAGATCTCTTTCTTGAGTGGTAACAGGTAATTTAAATCCCATCATTTCGTATGTATAGTTGGGATTTTTTCCAATGTCCATTACTTTGAATGTATTAACACTCAATTTCATCTGCCATTTTGTTGCTGAATCACCGTTTTGTGAGATCTCTTTGTAGCTCTTCACAGTCTGCTTTGGACTTAACTATTTTGAGTAGTTTTGTATCATCTGGAGATTTTGCCACCTCCCTGTTTACCTCTTTTTCCAGCTCATGTATGAATATGTTGAAAAGTACTGGTTCCAGTACAGGTCTCTGTGGGACACTGCTATTTATCACTCTTCTTTCTGAAAACTGGCCCTTTATTCCTACCCTTTGTTTCCTATCTTTTAACCTGTCACCAATCCATGAGAGAACCTTCCTCTTATCCCGTGACAGCTTGCTTTGCTTAAGAGCCTTTGATGAGTGACCCTGTCAAAAGCTTTCAGAATGTCCAAGTACACTATATCCATTGGCTCACACCCTTGTCCACATGTTTGTTAACCCCCTTAAAGAATTCTAATAGTTTGGTGAGGCATTTACAAAAGCCATGTTGACTCTTCCCACAACAAATCGTGTTCATCTATGTGTTTTATAATTCTGTTCTTTACTATAGTTTCAACCAGTTTTCCTCATACTGAAGTTAGGCTGTAATTGCCAGGATCACCTCTGCAGCCTTTTAAAAAATTGGCATCACATTAGCTATCCTTCAGTCATCTGGTACAGACGCTGATTTAAATGATAGGTTATGTACTACAGCTACTAGTTTTGCAATTTCATATTTGAGTTCCTTCAGGACTCTTGGGTGAATACCATCTGGTCCTGGTAACTTCTTATTGTTTAATTTATGAATTTGTTCCAAAATCTCCTCTACTGACCTCTCAATCTGGGACAGTTTCTCAGATTTGTCACCTAAAAAGAATGGCTCAGGTGTGGGAAGAATTCATTTAGCTTCTCTGCAATGGCCTTGTCTTCCTTGAGCATTCCTTTAACACCTTGATCGTCCAGTGGCCCCCGTGATTGTTTGACAGACTTCCTGTTTCTGATTTACTTAATTTTTTTTATTATGTTTAGTTTTTAAGTCTTGGGCTAGTTGCTCTTAATTTTTTTTGGCCTGCCTTATTATACTTGACCTGCCAGAGTTTATGCTCCTTTCTATTTTCCTCAGTAGGATTTAACTTCCAAATTTTAAATGATGCCTTTTTGCCTCTAACCGCTTCGTTTACTTTATTGGTTAGCCATGGTGGCACTTTTTTGGGTTCTCTTGCTATGTTTTTTAATTTGGGGTATACATTTAATTTGAGCCTCTATTATAGTGGTTTTTAAAGTGTTTTCCATGTAGTTTGCAGGCATTTCACTTTTTAATTTCCATTTAACTAGCTTCCTCATTTTTGTGTAGTTCTTCTTTCTGGAGTTAAATGCTACTGTGGTGGGCTTCTTTGGTGTCTTTCCCTCCCCCCCCCCCCAAAAAGATGTTGCATTTAATTATACTATGGTCACTGCTACCAAGCGGTTCAGCTATATTCATCTCTTGGATCAGATCCTGTGTTCCACTTAGGACTAAATCAAGAATTGTCTCTCCCCTGGTGGGTTCCAAGACTAGCTGCTCCAAGAAGCAATAATTTATTATGCCTAGAAACTTGTGTGTATGTATTTATGCAGGGAGGGGTTTATTTTAGCTCACTCGCTGGACCCCAGCTCTTTCAATCTCAAATTCAAGTAGCATATTCTCCAGATCAGTTCCCTTCCTCACTAATGGCTGAGGGTGCACAGCACAGGCTGCCCCTTGGCCCAAGCAGTTATGTGGGGGAGAGCGGCACCATCTATTTTTCCTTACAAGAAGTCCTGACTTAGATGGCAGGTCGAGGCCCATGGTTCTGCTGAGACAACACCAGCACCTCTCCCAAGGTAGGTTGGGATTCCTTGTGCTGACGAACTGGGGCCTCCTGGGATACATCAACACTGGGAGTGACGGGGGAGAAGCCATGGCAACAAGTCTCAGAGCCCAGGTCTACAGACTCTGGCTCATGGGGCTTGCACTACAGGGCTAAAAGTAGCAGTGGAGCTGTTCCTGCCCGTCCCCCTTACCAGGCTTCAGAGCCTGAGCTCCAGCCCAAGCGGGAACGTTGGCACAGATATTTTTAGCCCTGTATCGTGAGCCCCATGAGTCCCAGTCTACAGATTTGGGCTCTGAGACTCTCTGCCACTCTTTTTTTGCAGTGTAGACAGACCCCTGGTAGCCTGGTTTGCAATGAACGTAGACGACGCTGTCACAACAAGCGTGGCACAATTCCACAACGTCCAATTGAGTCCCTGTCCGAGAGAGAGAAGCCCTTAACTTTTAAAAAGCCATGGCAGTGGCCCATTTTGCCGTTTGCTTAACAGTGTTGTTGTTCCTATTTTGGTAGTGCTGGAGGCCCTAGCTGGGATCAAGCTCCATTATGCTCGGTGCTGTACAAACAGAGGTCCAGACGGTGCCACCCTTATTCCCAGTGAGAGGTATCTTATTCCTTGATTTGTCCCTTTTGAGTTAGAATCTGGCCAACAGAGTAATAGGGTTAAGCGTACATGAAACCCCCCTTGCTGATTTGCTGTTTTGCTGGGGCGTATGTTCCTCAGAAGCACGTCTCCAAGCGATTCCCTTTGGCTAGACATGGATCCACCCTGGGAGCGGGTTGGGCTGTGCCAAATCTCTTCCGTCAGGTTTTGGCTTTGCCAAAGCAAAATCCCGGGGATGATTCGGATCCTGGCTCCGTTTTCTCCAAACGCTCAGTGCTCGGGTTAGACGACAATTCCACCTTCGACGCATCTTTCCCTCCGATCAGCCGTGCAAAGAGAGGAGGAGAAGCTGTGGTTCGAGCATGTGCAGTCATTCACCCCTTCTTTTGCAAACCCTTAGTTGGCTTGGGTGCAAGACAGTGCTGATAAGAGCTTTCAATGGGACTGCACGCTCTGGTAGATCAGCAGCGCTTCCTGCTCTGGCCAAGATGAGCCCAGAAGATCTACCCTCCTGCCAAATCATACCTACCCCCTTTCTTTGTCTAGTGTTGGCAAACCTCCTTGCTCTCTTTCCAGGATCCTGCCCCCTTCCACACTAGCCCCCACCCTCCAAGCCTGGCCAAAGCCCAGATCCGGGGAGGTGACGTGCCAGGGCTGCTGGGATGGGGCTGTGCTGTTTTAGCAGTGGGAAAGTATTGGGAACGTTCTGGGTTTTCTGAGCCTAATGGGCTGAGAAATAGAAACTCACTCAGATGGCGATGGCCTCCCATCCTGCTGTCGCTCTGCAGAGTTTATTCCATGACCATGGCTGCCTGGTGCCTCTCTGTCTCTCTCTATTCTTAGCCTCATCAGCCACACGAGAGCCTCTTTGAATCTAGGCTCCCCCATCCATCTGTTCCCTGGCATTGATTTCTCCCGAGGCCTTTCCTGCAGGGCAGATGACAGGATCATGGCCTCTCTCCAAGTGGGTCAGGGTTTCTTATGCTGATGAGGTGGGCGCTCTGGGTTCTGCATGTTAAAAGTTTAACTCCCGAGGTGCTGTACTTGGCGCTGCAATGCCTCGGGCACTGCCTGGCAGACCCCATCGCGGCACTATTGAGGTGTTTGCAGGGGGCGAGAGCTGCTTTGGCAGGAGGGCTTGCAACTCGCGCAGGCCAGCGAAGAGGTGTAAAAAAATCCTGAGTTTCCATGTGCGCGCTCGCTCGCTCTCTCTCTCTCTCCCCCAACAACCGTGGGAGGTCAGAAATACTCTGCACGGCGTCATTTACCTCTTTCCCCCGCCCCTCTGAACATACCATCTGTCGGAGCGTTCAAGGAACCGTCCAGTAGCCCTAGAGCCTTACCCTCCTCCTGGGGACGTGCTGCTCTGCAGGGTGAATTCCACTGAATGACACTGAGTTCCTGTTTCTGAAGGGACTCCCAAGTTCATGGATAGGAGGGGATTTTAGGGCTCCAAGAGTAATTCTGTTGGGCTTAAGCCTGCAGTCTGAGGAGCTGGGATTGGGGAGGGAAGGCCTAGTGCTGGCTCTAGGTCAGCATTATAAGTGGGACACTTGAGTTACACGTGGGTCTTGGTGCAAAGCTCTCCAGGGGGTTAGGAGTGGAGGGAAATGTGGAAATTGATCCAGCGTGGCTGTCGGGCTCTTCATTAAAATGTAGGTGCCGTTCCTGATGAGCTGAAGCTTTTGGAACTTGCATAATGGTCTCAACTCGCTGGAGCAGCTTGGCCCTGCCTAGCTCCTTCCCCTGAAGGGCCCTCTGCTGTTAAAAAGCTGTGCATGGCTCCGAGAACTGCAGGTGTGTCACAGAGGGAGTGTGATCTAGTGGTTGAAACACAGCTCTAGGAGTCAGGAGACCCGAGCTTTGTTCCTAGCACTGCAACAAGCTTGCTGGGAGAATAGGGAAAACCATTTAATTTATTCTCTCTGTGCCTCAGTTTCCCATCTGTAAAAGGGGGAGATAATGAATATTGGTACGGCGTATATCTATCTATGTATCTAAGGCACCTTTGACTGTGGTGTCTGAATACCTTGGGTTAGAATGGAGATGAGCAAACTGGTTTTGATCGGATCATCATCAGTTTGAACCGTCACACGAAAATTGGGGCTGACCCTGAAATCCCTGAAACTATTTGCCGAGATTCAAAAAAGTAAACTTTGCTTTTCACTTTCACAGCTGCCCGTCAGCTTCCAAGTTCTACCCAGGGCTTGGTGGAACTAGCAAATCCCATTGGTCTGGTATTTCCAGCCCATACGGAAGCAGGAAGTACCAGACAATGCTTTATCTGACAATAAAAGCTGTTGTTATGAAGTCACCTGCCTGCCAAAGGGGTAAGGCAGCATAGTCCAGTGGATAGGGCACTGCACTGGGCAGCAAGAGACCAGGCTTTGTCCCACCTCTGCCCCAGACCTGCCATGTGTCCTTGGGCAAGTTACTTTCCTTGGTTCTGCTCTCTCCCTTTGTGTCTTGTCTATTTAGAGCGTAAGTTCATCAGGCCTGCGCCTGTACATCACCTACCAATGGGGCACTCCTCTAAGCTGTGGTTGCTAGAAGCTCCGGTAATAGAACTCATGGGGGGGAGGGGGGAATGCAGGACGGTCATCTGACCCGAACCTGAACTCTGACGCTTTCACAATTTGCCCATAACTAAATATGAAGGAGGGTTGTCTTCTTCTAAAGCATGATCTGGGAGAGTAGCAATTGAGCCATAGGTCAACTCCTCTATTGGCAAATCTTGTATCCTTTAAGAGGAGGAATCCTACATTCCCTCCCCCCTCCGCCCGCGTGCATCTTTTCATGTCCATTTGCACATTTAAATCTTTTCATCCAGCTCTCTGCAGAAAAGGTTTCACTGCTTCAGATGCTTCAAAGATTTAGGATTGCCTATCAATCCTAGAGCCTCCTTCTAGTCAGCGCCAGGTCTGCAGCGGGAGATGGAAGGGAGGGGGGAGCATGTTTTGAAGAGGGGCCGGGAGGGGAAGCAAGCGAGCCGTAGTGTTTTGTTCCCTTCTTTCTTGAGGGAAGCATTTTTTATCTCTAAATCTGTGTAATTGGGGCCCAGATACTCTGGTGATGAGTGCCTCAGAAACGTGTCTGCAGTAATAATCTAATATCTGCGTGTTAGGACTCTAAGGAAATCTAATAATGCCGATGCTTTCCCTAATAGAGCTCCTTTCATCCCAGGATAAAATGGAAGGAGTTAGAGATGGAAAAGGCCTATTTGAGGTCATGCAGTTCATCTGCCTATGCAAGATCTCAAGGTGTTTTTACAGGCATTATATAATTTGAGAGCTGTTATGGTCAGGACTGTGACAGGGTGCAAAAAAGATGACCAAGGCCCCCGATAACTGCCCAGATCGGCTCCCGGGGTGTTTTCACAGCTCGTTCTGCTCGCTGCAGTGAAGAAGGAGAGAGCTGGAGTTTGTACTAACTCCAGAATCAGTGTCAGAACTGTCCTTTGCTAGGTTCCAACGGCAGGATTTCTATGAGCCGAGTCCAGTCAAGGAAGAGCCCTGCTCAGCTATCCGAGCCTGGGGCAGACTGGAGTGCTGGTTGCTGGATAACAAAGCATCATCTTGCTTGTTAAACTGAGCCAATGTGAGCTGGAATCCCTGAGTGAGTCCCATGTTAAGCCGAACCATCCTGTGAGGTAGGTCAGCACAATCCCCGTTGTGCCGGTGAGATAAAACAGAGGCACTGAGAGATGAAGAGATTTGCCCAATGACTTGCACAGTAAGGCAGTGGCGGGGATTGTAACAGAGGAAGCATGGCCTAGTGGTTAAGGCACTGGACTGAGCCTCAGGAGACATGGATGCAATTCCCTGCTCTGCCACAGACTCCCTGCGCGAGCTCGGGCCAGTCATTTCACTGCACTGTGCCTCGGTTTACCCATCAGTAAAATGGAGAGAACACGGCACAGGGCGGCTACGAGGGGTAAATTCATTGATGCTGGTGAGATGCTCAAGAGCCATATAGATAGATGGAACCCAGGAATCCTGGCTACCCGTCCTGTGCCTGAATCGATAGACCTTGCCTTGCCCCGTTGTGCCTGGTGGCTGCTGGTCCGGTGTCTGGTTAACACCGGTGCCTGAGTTCTGGGACCACATTCCTGCCAGGGTGGAACGTATCAACGGCATCGGATTCAGGGCCAGCTTTGCTGGCCAGGGCAGAGCAGGAGCTCGGGGAGCAGAGCACTAGCAACTAATCATCTGTTCACTGACTGTTACATGAGTGACCGCGGGTTGCAAAGGGCCTGTGCTTTGCCAGAGGAGAAATGAAGGGGTGGAATGGAAAGCCCAGAACTCACGGCTGCTTCTGCTTCCCTGGGGCCTGCTCCTGATAGAGGCAACAAACACCTTTTTGAATGATTCCCACTGAAATCCTTCAAGATTAGGCACCAAAAGATCACACTCAGGGAGGCCTCCTTAACAGTGTGAGAGGGCTGCTTACGAGTAAGCTCCGGAGCTGAGGATTATGCTAGAGAAGACAGAGGAGGGGAGGGGAAGACTGCCTGGGAGCGCACCAGGCTGCAGCTGCTATAAATTTTGGGAATTTGTCTTCTTGAGTTCGGGGTGGAGGGGGCGAGGGGGGGCTGAACTCTGGGACTTGGAAATTAACGACATCTGCAGTGAGGTAGCCAGGCCTGGCGATTCAGTGTTCTGCTCAGGTCGTGGAGCGAAAGGCGAGGAGAAAACACCTGTGCCCACATCCTGACATCTGGCCTGGTGTGGATCATCCTCAAGGGAAATGTCAAGCCCAGAGAGGGGGGAGGGTGTGTGTGTGTGAGTGAGAGAGAAAATGCTGGAAAAAGACCGTCTGGGGAGGAGAGAAATATGACAGCTCTCTCCCTCCTAAAATATTTCTCACTAGTCTGCCCCCTAGAAAGAGGAAACATTATTTCCAAGCCTCTATGTGGACTCTAAATATCGTGATCTCCAGGGGCAGGGAATGCAGTTTAATGGGAGCCTGATCACTCCATCTTCAAGGCTCAGCAAAACCTAAAAAACTCTCTTTGCCAGGGCCCGGCTGGCTGGCGATCCAGCCAGCGTGACGTGGCAGCCGGGTAATCAATAGGAAATCTACACCTGTAACGCAGAGGTCGGAAAGGGGCTGGAAGGCATTGGTGGTTTCAGTGATGAAGGGAGGCCGGGAGCCTGGCTTGCTGTCTAGCGTGCAGTGTCAGGAGACAGGGTGTGGATTTGAGGTGCTGGAGCTGCTGGGATTTGCTGCTCTCCTTTCTGATGCTGGGTTCTCCTGGAGGGTTTCCAGGCTTATCAGGAGTAAGTGGCACTGGTGCCGGCACTATTGTATCAGCAGAACAGGTGGCCACACAGTGGAGCATGTTATTAGGGGCAGCAAAATGTTTAGTAGCTATTTAGTGTGCAAGTGATTCCCGGCCAGGGAGGGGCTGGTGGTCTCAGGGTCCCCAGGGCCGGATAGCCCAGAGCAGGCACTCTCGGAGAGGAGAATTTAATAACTAAACACCCCCCCACACACACCATGGTCATACGCCAACTCCATGGCACGTGACCCTTAACCCTGGGATTCTTTTCTAGTCTGGTTTGGTTCTTGCACCGACCCTCATCCCCGTAGTGTCTGACTCCTTTCCAGCCGGGCACTGCGTGATGCAGCTAAAGTCTGTCGTGTGCGGTTTGTTCTTTCCTCTAGCAGGAGAATTGTGTGTGTACAGGAGCGCAGCGTTGTGTGGGTGGGGTTCTGGTGGGATGGAAGGGGTGGGGAATGGACACACTCTCCCTCTCTTCCAAGGACACTCCCCTTCCCCCTTGTCTGTTACATTTGAAAATGACTGTGTGGTTTAAAATGTGCATTTCTTGCTGGTGGGAGGAGCCAGCTCTGAGATCGTCTCTTTATGGACAGAGCAGGTACAATGCACACTGTGGCAGTGTGAGCTGCTCTCACGTTCCCCCATCAGGACACCTCCCACCCTGCTCTGGAAGGAGAGTCTCTCTTCAGACTTTCGCTTCTCTGCTGAGAGTGCCAATCAGCGGGCCACTTAGTACTCAGTGGGAATGTGATTTGGACACTCGTTCCACTAGGAATTGGACTGAGAGCATGAAATAATTTCACCCGGGCCACCAACCGGCAGACGGTAATGACTCTACTGAGCTAGTCTGGACTTGAGCCAGTGATCTAGAGGTGAAAGACCACGTCCCCATTATCAATCCTCCAAGCCATCCCAACAGACGTCCCTGAAGATATGGATACAGGGGCCGCTCTGCTGTATGTCCATAAAGCGCTGAAAGGGTTAATGGAAAATGGAAAGTAAAGTAACTTACTGGGCAGAGTAGGGGCCATCCTCTCCCACAATGCCTTGCAGATTTTGCTACAGGGAGCTGAGATGCACCCAAAAAAAAAAAGCAAGGGGTGGGGGAGTGAAAAGACTATAAAAAGAGAATGAAGTAGGATGGGAATGGAATAAAATAAGGCCTTTGACTCTTGGGGGGAGTACTTACATGGAGTTAAAGGAAAGCACCAGGGGCTGATTGATGCCCCGTGGCCAGTGTATTTACTGCATGCGGCCATGATAGACCAGGAGTCGGGCAGGTACCAAACAGCTCTACTAGTGCTCCTCTATCTTGCCCTGGAGCACCTCCTGCGTCTCCAGCACTAAAACTCCTTCCCAGCTCACCCAAGGTGCGCTGGCTTGGGCTAGACCGTTCACGTGGGAGGCCACCTGTGGAGTGGAAGAGAGTGCTTTGCGGAGCTGTGGCTCATGGGGGTTACGATAGCACTGAGGAGTCCGAGTCCATGATCGGTGGGGGATGTGACAGAGGAAACGAGTCTTTTTAGGGTTCATTTTCTGTTCTCCAGCAGTTGAGTAAATCAGAGCAGTGGGTCAGGTCATCAGAGGTCTCAGCACAGGCAAGGAGAAAGGGCATCATGGTAGAACCAGAGACCCTGGGGTGGTCTCTCTGCTACTCTGCTGCAGATGAAGCTGAAGGTGGTGGTGGTGGTGTGTGTGTGGGGGGGGAGCTGGGAGGACTCTTCTTTGTGGCTACCCAGTCTTCCAAGGGGCTCCTGGAAAGCGAATGCAGTGGTCCCATGGAGAACCTGTCAAGTTTCCTAATGGACCAATGTTGGCAGCGCCAGAGGAGAGGAGGGAACAAGATTTGTAGCTGGATGTTTATTTCCAGGGTTGGACATGGGTCACCCTGGTGGGGGAAAGGGCTGGTGGGGTCTGTTCTGTGTGATTGCACTGAAATGCAAGGTGATAGCCAAGAGGGAAGGGAAGATACCCATCATAAATATCCCCCCGGCGCTGTTTCTTTCTATGGACTATAGCTTGGCATTTGTTTGGCCACAGGTGTGATGAGAGACACAAACTGTTCTGTAAATGCTGATTTCCTCTTGGAGTATTTTAGACCCCCGCTCCCTTCTGCACAATCCTGCCCACTCAGTGGGATAGCACCACACGCAAGCCTTGCCACCACGCACGCTACCCTCCACCCACACCACACGCTCGCAGGGAGAGGCAAAGGAAACGCTCCGACAACCCGCCCCAGCCCCGAGAAACACGTGCACACGGACAACCCGAAACACACTGAAAACAACAGTCACCCTGGAACACGTGCAGGTAGGTACACCGATCCGTTTGGAATAAACGCCCCGCCGTGCCCTGAGGCACACAAACATAATCACTCCCTCAATGCACAGCCGCCCGTGAAAGGCACACACATGTCAAAATACACCCCCCAACATACTCCTGCACATGCCCCGAAAGACAGACACACGTTCTCTGTCTCCCTTGCTAGACCCTCCCTTCTTCACTGCCGAAGATGGCCGTGTGAAATCTGCGGTGGGGGCATCAGCTTGATATCTGCTTCAGTCCAAAGCCGCTGTGAAATGCACAGACTGGCAGTGCCGGACTGCATACTAATGGAGCGAGAGCTCTGAGGGGACTGAGAACAGGGAAGGGAAGGAGCCAGACTGCAGCTCCCGGCTACTCACGATTGATTTATCACCAGGTTTGCTGATGAATGTGTGAGAAATACTATCAGTGTTAAAGCAGAAAGCCCGTAATTAAAGTAACAGCTTTTGTTTTTTAACGTCATTCACGTGCTTCTCCTCTCCAGCAGATTTCTTCCCTGTTACTCTTTAGACGGCATCTTCCCCCCCCCCCCATCTTGCATCTGTTGGTGAGAGGTGTCCTTCTCCCGCCATTAGTCTCAGCAACAGCTGAGGGATGGAGGTTAAAGGGCAGGCAAAGGAGCCAACTGTTTCTTCCCAACAGGATCCTAGGACGCTGGGTGAGGATTCCTCAGGAAAGGATTCTGGCTCGTAGAAAAAAGTTGAGGTTTTGGAATTTGTTTTCACTCTGCATGAGACTGAAATAGGGGCCGACTCGATAGCCCAATGGTTAGGGCGCTCACCTGGGATGTGACAGAACCTGGTTCAACGTCCCACCCTGCCTGATTCAGAGCAAAGACTTGACCCTGGGTCTCTGACATCCCTGGGCTATTGGATCTCCTGGGCTGTGGGGGAGGGGGTGGTTCTGTCTCTTCTTGCCCAGTTCTAGTGCAGGTGTTGATCTGGGACTCGGGGAACCTGGGTCCACTTCCCTGCTCTGCCACAAACCTTCTTGGTCAAGTCACATGGTCTCTCTGTGCCTCGATTCCCCAGCTTTGCAGAGGGTACAAGAGCTCTGACCAGGGGTGTTGCATTAAAGATTGGGAGGTGCTCAGCCTACCTCTGCTCCCAGTGGAGACAAAATGGACTTTTCAGAGTCAGGCCAATGCTTAGCGCTTCTCAAAGTCGCGTCCGTAGAGAGAGAAGAAGCAGCTACAAAGCTGGATCTAGATTTGGGCTAAAGTTCAGTGTGTGTCTGGAATTGACCCATCTCTAAACAGAAGACAGATCAGATTTGAGCATGATATGATACTTGATCTCAGGAAAAAGACCAATGCCCTGAGATATTTAATTTAGAAAAAAAGCAACAAAATCCAGCCAAACTAACTGATATTAGAAAAAAACAGTAGCTAGATAGCTAATGGTGAGATAGAAGGGTATATGTGATGATAGATAGATAGAAAGCTATATTAAGTGAGAGCTAGACAGATCATGGCTACATAGAAGGGTGGATATATAATAGGTAGAGAGAAGGGTATTTGTGGTGAGATAGACGTGGGAAGATGATGGATGGATAGAGGGTATATGTGGTTCTAGATAGACAGATAGATGGCAAAAACAACTGAGTATCTGGACCAAATTCTGAATCCCCTACAAACCTGCTTTTAGATACTCTGAGCTGTGGCGTAATCTCATATTGCCATGGTAAATTTCTTAGCAGGGCAGCCTTTTTAAATGGAATCTCCCTAAAAGAAATGAACAGGTAACAGTGGTCCCTCCCCTGCTCTTTTGACAGCCTACGGCCTGGGCCTGCCATTTCCATGATTATAAATTAACCACGGTGTTGCAGCAGTTCCGTATTTTCCAGCAGCTCTGATTAACTTACTCCAATAGCCGGCCAGGTCCCAGGTATGTTCAGGGAGGCTCCCTTCTTCTGCATGGGGCTTGAGGCAATCAATGGAGCGGCCTCCTCTTATGAAGAGGTGAAGAGGGGGGTTGCTGTGCGTTTCGATGACTTATCTAGAAATCATGCGGCCTCTTTCAGTTGATAGTCCCAGACCCAGCCACGCTACCTTTGCACAAACGGAAACTCCCATTCACAGCAATGAGAGCTTTGGGTGTGCAAGCATCAATGTGCATTGTGCGTTATCTGAGACGGTGGCTGTCGCACAAGGACTGGCTCTCTTCCCTTTCGCTTCTCCTGTGGAAAGCTGCCGTGACACCGAGCAGCGAGTACAAAGAATATGACTAGCTTCCATCTCGTGCTTTGAGGACTAGCAGCTAATTCCCTCTTTGTTACAGTGATAAATGTTGAATCCTGCCTCAGCACGGGGGGATGGCCCTATATGACCTCTTGATTTCCTTTCCGGCCCTACATTTCTGTGATTCTGTAACATCCTTTGACATGCCTTAGCATGCAGGCACAGTAGATATGGGAACAACTGTGGCAAGGACAATTCAGATGGAGCTTTGGCTCAGATGAGCCCCTAAGAAGTTTGGATGCTTCTCCACACCCCTTCAGCCCCTCTAACGTGGGCTGGGGATGCTGAAAGAAGAGTTTCTCCTAGCGTTTCCTGGGCATTCACGGCTGGTGATAGCACGCGTGTGCCCTCCCTTGTGCACTTTGGTTTACGTCCACACTGCAAGCCTTAGAGCCTGGCTCAGTTGAGCTAGGCTTGTGTTACAGGGCTGAAAATAGGAGTGTAGACATTCTTGCTCAGGTTGGAGCTTAGGCTTGGAAACTCGGCGAGGGGGGGTGGGTCTCAGACCTGAACCGCAGTCTGAACATGGATACGCTGCGGTTTTTAGCTCCAAAGCATGAGCCCGAGTCAATTGAGCTGGGCTCTGAGACTCGCAGGTTTTTTGGTTTTGTTTTGGGATTTGGGTTTTGTTTTGGTTTATTTGTCATGTAGACATACCCTTAGGCCTGGTCTACACTAGGCTTTTATGTCGACTTTAGCGCCGTTATATCGAATTAACCCTGCACCCGTCCACACCAGGAAGCCATTTAGTTCGACATAAAGCTCTCTTTAAATCGATTTCTGTAATCCTCCCCAACGAGAGGAGTAGCGCTAAATTCGACATGGCCATATCGAATTAGGCTAGGTGTGGATGGAAATCGACGGTAATAGCTCCGGGAGCTATCCCACAGTGCACCACTCTGTTGACGCTCTGGACAGCAGTCCGAGCTCGGATGCTCTGACCAGCCACACCCCCGGGAAAATTTGAATTCATTTTCATTTTCCTGTCTGGGCAGTTTGAATCTCAGTTCCTCTTTGGACATCGAGGGGAGCTCAGCAGCAGTGGCAACTATGCAGAGCTCTCCAGCAGAGATGGCCGTGCAATCCAATAGAAAGAGGGCCCCAGCATGGACTGATCGGGAAGTCTTGGATCTCATCGCAGTGTGGGGCGATGAGTCCGTGCTTTCAGAGCTGCGCTCCAAAAGAAGGAATGCTAAGATCTACGAGAAGATCTCCAAAGCCATGGCAGAGAGAGGCTACAGCCGGGATGCAACGCAGTGCCGCGTGAAAATCAAGGAGCTGAGACAAGGCTACCAAAAAACCAAAGAGGCTAACGGACGCTCCGGATCCCAGCCCCACACATCCCGTTTCTACGAGGCACTGCATTCCATCCTGGGAGCGGCCGCCACCACTACCCCACCCCTGACCGTGGACTCCGAGGATGGGATATTGTCCGCGGCCGGTTCCTCAGCGGACGGGGAAGAGGAGGAAGGAGATGAGGAGGACGAGGCAGTCGACAGCGCTGGCACCGCTGATTTCCCCGACAGCCAGGAGCTCTTCATCACCCTTACCGAGATCCCCTACCAACCGTCCCCATCCCTTACCCCGGACACAGAATCAGGGGACGGATCAAGCAGTAAGTGCTGTAAACATGTAAACATTTATTTAAAACAGAACGGTAATATTTATACTATTAACAATGTATATTTATAAAAGTGCTGTAAACTAGTAAAAAAATAATCAGGTACAAAACAGGAATATTTACAAAGGTAACAAATGGGTTTTCATGATTTCTCTGTCTTAGGCTATTCTCAATTTAGTCCCAAGTATTTTAAAAAAATTTCACAATGTCCGTTACTACATGATTCCCAGGCCCAAGACGCTCCACTCCAAAGTCCCAGTGCACCTACGCGAAAATCCGGTCAATGTGGCCGGGGATCGACGAGAAATCCTCGTAGGAGAACTCCTCGTAGGTCTCGTGGAGGTAGAGCTCAAGCCTGTTGATCAGGTTCCGGGGTAGGGCGATCTTAGTGGGCCCTCCGTGGTAGCAGACATGTCCCCTCCACGCCACAATCAAGTACTCCGGGATCATCGCACGACATAACATAGCGGCATACGGCCCCGGTTTCTGCATGCTTTCCCGCAGCATGCGTTCTCTCTGGGTGTCCGGGATCCTCAGGAGGGTGATGTCGCTCATGACGCCCTGCTTTGAATTAGGGAGGGGAATGTTAGTATTGGGACTGCTTTACAGCCACGCGGTGGAGGGAGAGGGGCAGCATACAGGGATCTTTCCCTGGGACAGCCGCGAGGGGGTGGGACAGGGGCAGAGTTGATGCTGTCCTGATTGCTGGCAGCAGAGACTGGCATTGCTTTCAATGTGAAAGGAGGCCAGTGCTACTGCTGGAGTTTTAAGCAGCCACAAGTCTGCGGCTTACCATTATTGCCCGCTCCAGAAGTTCAGGTCTCCAGCCACAGTTCTCTGAACACTCCAAGACCTCCGCAAGTCCACAGGCACTGAAGGCGACGGCCGAAAATTCGACCTTGTCCTGAGTGCGCATGTGAGAGGTTCAGTGCATGGTCTTGTTCACAGAGAAAGACTAGGTTCTTTGTGTACAATTTCATTTATCTGTCTCAGGAATTCACTCCCTTTTTAAAATTCACACAGACACATCTGCGACTGTCTCCCAACCCAGCCTGTCAGCACACTCCCAGAGGCTAGCGCAGATTAGGCGGAGGAAGAAGAAGACGCGTGAAGACATGTTCACAGAACTAATGGGCTGCTCCCGAGCCCAGGCAGCCCAGCAGACACAGTGGAGGGAGAACTTGTCACAAATGCACCGAGCAGTCATGGAACGGGAGGAGAGGTGGCGTCAGGAGGACCAACAGGCTACTGAAAAGCTGCTTGGACTAATGAGGGAGCAAACGGACACGCTCCGGCGCCTTGTGGATGTTCTGCAAGACCGGAGGCAGGAGGACAGAGCCCCGCTGCAGTCTATCTGTAACCGCCCTCACCCGCCACCAAGTCCCACACCACCCTCACCCAAAGTCCAAAGAAGGAGGGGCGGCAAGGGCCGTTAAAACTTTCAATCAACCCCTGCAGACTGCTCTAGCAGTAGAAGGCTGACATTCCCCAAAATTTCATAAGTCCTTTCCTACCCACCTCACACAAGCCCCCGTCCAAGTTTCACCCCCCACGTTTCATGTCTGGTTCGCAATAAAATGTTTGTTTCTGTTCATTACTGTTTCAGTCAGGTTCTTTTGAGGGAGAGTCTGTCTGGAGGGGGGGAAGGGGCTTGGTAATTGGACAGGACAGTGACCTTTAGCAGGGTACAGAGGCGGTGTCAGGTCCAGCATCAGGACACATACACAGTGCGGTCACTGGTTACCCTGGTCAGTCTTGGAGGTGGTTTTCATGTTCTGGGGGGGGGGGGGGTTGCTCTGTTACTTTGTGGTGGGGGAGGGCGGTTACAGATCTTATGCAGCGGTCCTTATCCTGGCTCACAGATCCACGCAGCAGGGGATCTGTAACCCTACCCCCCCTGCCAGAAAGTCACATAGCCGACACATACACACAGTCCCCCCCAGGAGTGCTGGCAGGCTCCATTGAAATAACCAGTCCACCAGTGCGGAGCCTGTCATTCCGGGAGTTTAGAAGCATAATTTGCATCAGAACACTAAACCCGCCCCCCGCCACAGTCTGCGTCCCCGGTTTAAAATATTCCCGCGAAAACAGCAATACAGACAACGGTGTTCATTAACAAAATCGAAATGATTTTATTTTTTGGGAAGGGGAAGGGGGTGAAGGGGGTATGTAACTGGAGAGGATAGTCAAAATGAACTGGGTAAAGAAACGGGGGCAGGTTCAGCTTTTCTGTCCACAAACTGAAAAGTCACTGGTTGCCCTGCTCACTCAGGAACCTAGCTTTCAAAGCCTCCCGGATGCACAGGGCGTCCCGCTGGGATCTTCTAATGGCCCGGCTGTCTGGCTGGACGTAATCAGCAGCCAGGCTATTTGCCTCTAGCTCCCACCCCGCCATAAAGGTCTCCCCCTTGCTCTCACACAGATTGTGGAGCACACAGCAAGCTGCAATAACGATGGGGATATTGGTTTCACTGAGATCACAGCGAGTGAGTAAGCTTCTCCATCTCCCTTTGAGACGGCCAAAAGCACACTCCACCACCATTCTGCACTTGCTCAGCCGGTAGTTGAAGAGTTCTTTTTCTGTGTCCAGGGCGCCAGTATAGGGCTTCATGAGCCAGGGCATTAGCGGGTAGGCTGGGTCCCCGAGGATGACTGTAGGCATCTCCACATCCCCAAGAGTTATTTTGTGGTCTGGGAAGTAAATACCTTCCTGCAGCCGTCTAAACAGACCAGAGTTCCTGAACACGCGAGCGTCATGAACCTTGCCCGGCCATCCGACGTAGATGTTTGTAAACCGTCCCCGATGGTCCACCAGTGCTTGCAGCACCATTGAAAAGTAGCCCTTTCTATTGATGTACTGGCTGGCCTGGTGGTCCGGTCCCAGGATAGGGATGTGAGTCCCATCGATAGCCCCACCGCAGTTTGGGAATCCCATCGCGGCAAAGCCATCTATGATGACCTGCGCGTTTCCCAGGGTCACTACCTTTGGGAGCAGTACCTTGACGATTGCCTTGGCTACTTGCATGACAACAACCCCCACGGTAGATTTGCCCACACCAAAGTGGTTCGCGACTGACCGGTAGCTGTCCGGCGTTGCAAGCTTCCAGAGGGCTATGGCCACTCGCTTCTGGACAGTGAGGGCTGCTCGCATGCGGGTGTCCTTGCGCTTCAGGGCAGGGGACAGCAACTCACAAAGTTCGAGGAAAGTCCCCTTCCGCATGCGAAAGTTTCGCAGCCACTGGGATTCATCCCAGACCTGAAGCACTATACGGTCCCACCATTCCGTGCTTGTTTCCCGGGCCCAGAATCGCCGTTCAATAAAATCCACATGCCCCATTGCCAACGTCATGTCCTGGGCGCTGGGGCTCGTGGTTTCTGACAGCTCTGTGCCACTCTCCGACTTCAGGCTCTCACGGCGGTGCCGTAGCCTCCTCGCCCGATTTCTCTGCATCTGCCTCAGGGAAAGGTGTATGATAAGCTGCGAGGTGTTGAGAACGGCCACAAGTGCAGCGATGGTCGCAGCGGGATCCATGATCGCAGTGCTGTGGCGTCCGCGCTGTCACTGACCAGAAAAGTGCGCGAACTGATTTCCCGCCGGCGCTTTCATGGAGGGAGGGAGGGCGTTAGTGACGGACGGATGACGACAAATTTTTTTTACCCAGAAGGCATTGGCGGCTCGACCCAGAATTCCGATGGGCAGCGGGGACTGCGGGAACTGTGGGATAGCTGCCCACAGTGCACCGCTTCCAATATCGACGCTCGCCCCGTTAGTGTGGACTCACAAAGTCGAATTACTGTCCTTAGTGTGTCCTTAGTGTGGACACACACGTTCGACTTTGCAATATCGATTCCACATATTCGATTTAAGTAAAATCGAATTACCCTCGTAGTGTAGACATACCCTTAGAGGCTTCTGCTTTGGATCTCAGCTGCATCTGAGAAGTGCAGAGGGGAACAAAGATGTGATCTGAACTTCCACCGAGGTTTGTGAGTTGGGTTTGATTCGTAGATTCCAAGCCCGGAAGGGACCAATGTGGTCATCTAGTCTGACCTCCTGCATAACACAAGCCAGAAAACTTCCCCAAAATAATCCCTAGAGCAGAGCTTTTAGCAAATCATTCAATCTTGATTTAAAAATGGCCCAGGATGGAAAATCCACCACGATCCTTGGTGAATCGTTCCAATGGTTACTACCCTTCCCGTTAAAAATGTATGCCTTATTTCTGGTCTGGGTTTGTCTAGCTTCAACTTCCAGCCGTTGGTTTGAGCCCTGGGCTGGTTTCAGTGGATTCATATTTTCCCTAGCTGTCTTGTCACGTTATAGCACCCGCATGAGCTTGTTTAGCTCACACCAGTCTCGGTGCTTTGTTTCACAGCAGAAGTGTGGGAGGCGGGGGAGAGGAGAGAACATGATTTGTAGCGTTGAGAGCACAGGATGGAGAGCCAGGACTCCTGGATTCTATTTGTGTGCCAGTGATTTGCTGCATGGGGTTTAGCTCAGGGCAGAATATGACCCTAATACAGTTTATTGAGGCCTCAAGGTAGTCCGATACCATGGTGATGATGAGCATGGTATAAAAGGAGAGAGGTCGTGCAGCTGCAACAGATAGAAGCAAACAACTCCTCCCCGGGAGCCTAACCGCTGTCAGTAACAGACAAGATTGAGGAGATTGAGTCTTGCTCAGCAGGCAGAGTGTAGAGGGGGGGGAAGCAAGGCGTGAGGCCGTCTCAGTGCAGACAGCAAGGAAGAGGCTGGGTTTGGAGCCTGGAAGCATTCCACGGTTAGTGGCCATCCCGGCGCGGGTGGAAAGCTGCACCTGTCCGAGGGAATTGGGCTTTCCGCTCCGGCCATTTGGATGCCAATGACTGGAACGGACACAGAACCTGCCATTTCCAGACGGGAGGGTGGGGAGTCCTAGCACGGAGGTGTTCCACAGAGCTTAGTGAGGGCGGGAGGGACGATTCCAGCCCAGGGCAAGACAACTTGCCCTCTGCCTTGCATGTTAGCAAGCCCTCGGATGCACAGCAAACCTGTGCTGCTCCTTAATGCTCCTACATATTGTTTGCCCTCCAACCTATTTCAGTTGGTATCGGCCATGGAAAAAGCAGCGGCAGGTCGGGACCATTCTCCACCCTGGACTAGTGAGAACGCTGTGGTCTGTCAGAGCTCATCTAGCAGCTGCACGGCAAGGCCCCCCCAGTCAGCACTGCAAGGCGGGAGGTTGGAGAGCAAAATCTTTCCCCTGGCCTGCGGTGACGTGGTAGCACCTGGGGTGCTTCTGGAGCTGGGAGCAAACTGTCCAACGTGGGTAGACAGGCTCGAGCTGTGGCTGTTGCAGCTCTGGAGGCTCAAGCTAGCCCCCCCCCCCGAACGCAGACCCCAGGGGTCGGGTGGGCTTGAGCGCCCGAGCGGCACTGTCCACACTGCTATTTTTAGCACGCAAGCTCGAGCGCCACTAACACAAAGAGCTTACAGTCTACATAGGCAAGGAGGAGACTGGGAGGGGAAACTTGGCCAAGGCCATGCAGCAGTTCAGTAGCACAGCCGGGAAGAGGACGCTGATTTTTTCTGAGTCTCAACACAGCGATCTCTCCATGGGATCACCCAGCCCGTCCGTGTCCGGCTGTCCCAGCATGCGTTGTGCGTATCATTGCTGCTGAAGAGCAGATTATTATTATTATTTTATTTTAAAATGCATCTGTGGAACAGAGCGGCTGAGGCGGGCTCAGAGGGTGAGGCTCTCTGGCACCTTCAGAGATGTTGCGTGAACTCTGTGGGTGCAGCACTGGCCTTGGATATTCCTGCATCACAGATGGCTGAGGCTAAGGAGGATTATCATCAGGGGTCTGGTAGGGCTGCCTGGCTTAGCCTAAGAGCAGGCCGAATGTCCGTCAGTGAGCTCAGCAGGGCAGAAGATCCTGAATACCCTGATACTTGGAATGTTTAGCTGGTTGGTTTTCTGGCCCTAAGACGCAGCGTGAAGATTGCCTTGGTTGGCTCTACAACTATGAACTGGGCTGCAGATGGGTAGTACTACCCTCTACTGGAAGAAATCAGAACCGCTCACATGACTGTCCTAGACCCTGTGCTAGTAGGGGAGAGTCTCCTTTAGCGCCGGTGGCAAAGGACTGTGCTTTTGGAGCAGGAAGATCAGCGTTCTAGCCCTGCTGTCGGTGTAGAGCACTGCCTGGCTGTGATATGCAGTGCAGTGACAACCCTCTGACGTGTTCTAGGCGGCTATGGATTTGTTACAATAAATCGGTCCAGAATGTGCTATTTGCACACAGCCCTAGGTCAGGGGCACACTGCCCCAGAGGGTACAATGCCTCCTAGCATGCAGCTGCCATGCCACTCCTGAGCAGGGTTCAGAGTTCCCTTCTCTCCCCTGGTGCAAATAGTGGCCGGGCCAAGTCTCCCGGCCTCTAGCATGCAGGAGAGCACGAGCCCGGGGCGAGCTCTGGGGGAGTACAAAGGCTGCAGTTGTACATATTGTATAAGTGTGGGGGTGCAAGTGTGGAAGATCCCTTGTGCACGCTCCCCACACTAAACCTTAGCACTCCTAGGCAGGGGCTGGCTGCAGCCCCGTTGTGTGCACGGGTCAGAGCGGATGGAGCACTGGAAGAGGGCTTGTATCTTGTCCGCTCTGGGAGGAGAGAGAGAGAGGTTCACAACACACCAGCCAGAAGCCCCCTCGCTTTTGTTCCTTTTCCTCGGCTCCGGGGACACGCACACTCATTGGCTCTTGGTGCCGTTGGCTCGTTCACTGCGTACTAATGCATTGAAAATTAAATCTGTGCCCAGCACGCCTGACTTTCAAAGAAATCACAATAAGACATGCGGCCCCCTTTTCCCCGCTGCTCCCGGTGTCTGTGCCACGCGGGCGCTGGGGAATCGCCACAGAAGGCTGTGAATGATGAGGGATGAAATGAAAAATTCCTCCCTAACAGAGAGAGAGAGAGAGAGAAAATGCAGGAGAGTGAGCAAATACAGGGGCTGGAGAGAGATGGGGGGGGATAGGAAGGAGAGGGTGGAAGGCAGCCAGAATTAATGGGAACATCAGTGCTGGCTTGAGGCAGTGATGTTCAGGGGAGCGATTTTGTATCTTGTGCTCCAGCAATGATCAGAAGAATATGGGAGATGGAGAGAGGGACATGGGTTACCAACCTAGATCAAAACTCTTGGGGGGTAGGGGGAAGGATCAGATTCCCTCGTGGACTGTCTGCATTCCCTGACCCCACTCCACGGGGCTGGTTGGGATAAAGCACAGGCTGAGGAGAGGCCGACAAAGCCAAGCAGGCCAAAAATCCACAAGCAACCTCAACCCCCGTCCTACAGATGCATAGAGGGGATTTTCCTCCATTCCCATTCCAGACAGAGCAAGAGACGCCCCTGCCAGCTCCTGGCCCTACTGGCTGTTAGGCCCAGAAGCCACAGGCTGTGCTATAGAACCTGAGCATTATGTGCCCTCTTTCCATGTCCACACTCAACTTCTTCACCCACCAAAACGTCAGCGTACTCTTACTGTGTAGGCTGACATGTTCGAGCGTATTAATGACACATTCGTAACTACTAGTGACCATTAGCTCCTCCTCACCTCTGTTATTTCTGTCCCAGAAGGTTGTTTCCATGTTCTTTGTGGAATACCGGTTAAGTCTGAAAAAGGCCATGAACTGCGGTGGTCTTACCTACCAACTTGCTTGAACTGGCCCACTTATCTATGTTAAAGATCACAGACTTATATCCCATATGCTTTAGCTCATCATCGCCTATCTAGGGTAAAGGGCTTGAACATGCGTATGCTAACTTGTTTTAGCTCGACATACAGGATGTGGCCTGTAGGTTTCTTGTGTTCCAGCTAAAATACTGTAATAGAAATTGATAAACCTATTATACTAACAAATAACAAACCTGTAATTGAACCAATGATCAAATTCATAAGAAAAGATATGTAGGCAAGCAAGCAGGCTAGCCCTATAGGCTACACTGGGGCCTGCTGTGAGCTGCGGAGCTCTCTGAGCTTGATGGCAGCATTAACTGATCAGGTAACTTAACGCAGAGTTTGGATTGTGGAGAAGGGGGCTAGAGCAGCATCTCCCCATACTTCTCGGCCACGCCCCCAAGAGATTCAGCCCATTTCTGTGCTGGAGGAAGCATGGAAGAACAGGCCGGGCTTGATACTCCTTTACTGCTTCCTCGCCCACAAGGACTTTGTGGTTCCTTTTTTCTTTTATTCAGTGGTGTATTGTGGAAATGATTGTGCGATTGGCTACCTGAGCCACACAGGTCATCCAATCAGGGAAGGGAAAACCACTAAGCAGGCAGATGAAGTATAACTTTCCCAGAGGGATCCGTGCACTTTTTTCCCAGAGCAAGGATGCTCTCACTGGGATTCTCGAGGCTTTTGCTTTGCATGAACATCCCGGCAGATAAAGACTCGCTTGGCCAAATGTGCATGAACATGGGCATAAAAAGGGCTGCAAATGCCACAGAGGTGCAGTGACTGAGTTTATTTGCAAGAGCATTACTATTCATTTATTACCATAGCACGGAGGGGGAAGGGGGTCAGATTTTCAAGAGACGCCGGCACCCAGAATGTGCCATTGTAATGCTTCTGGCTGGATGTTCTAACCAGTTCCGTAGGGCGGGTGTAGAGCTCTTCTGAAAAATCTGACCCCAGGCACTGTACAGCCTCATGGCAAGAGGCAGCCCCTGACCTGATGAATTTACAATCCAAATAGACAAGACAGAGAAAGGGAGGGAGGAAGGAATGATGATTATCTCCATTTTACAGATGGGGAACTGAGGCACAGAGCAATTAAATCACTTACCCAAGCTCACCCTGGGAGTCTGTGACAGAGCCAGGGTTTCCTGAGCACCAAGGCATTGCTCAAAGCATAATCCTCCTCCTCCTTTCTAGACTGGACCAGCTCCTACATCTGCACCCGTAGAGGGCCATTGTGAGGCTATATTAATTGCTATCTGTAGAGTGCTTTGAACACGTGACACTGGGGAAGTGTTCGGGATTATTGTTTACCGAGCAAGTGGGTGGCAGACACCGATAAGATCATGAGCTCCATATGTAGGCCCCATGGGTGGAGACCTGATACTAAACCTGCCCAGCTCAAGCACGGAAGGTTAGACTCTGTGAAAGTCACTTGGCTTTTGGAGAGCAGACCTAAACCTCTGGCTGGTGTCTTTCTTCCTCTAAGAATGTTGGTCTGATCCAGTCAGGCAATTGCTATGGTACAGCTAGTCCAACATCTTGTCTGTGGCAGTGGCTACCACCAGATGTCTCAGGGGAATCTGTAAGATCCCTGCTGTGGGATAATCTGCCCCTTATATTAGATCGTGTCTAGCGCTGGTAGGCAGTTTTCCGACCATATATTTTTCCATTGGAAAATGCTGATTTGTTGAAAGCAGAATGTGTCATGTCTGTGCTGATTTCAGAAAACGTTCATTTCAAAAGAAAAATAGACCTGCCTCGCCTGCAACTCCCCCCTCCCCCCCAATGTGAGACTGTCTGACCCATCCATTTCAACCTTTACAGAGCAGAACACTTGGATTTTTTCCATTTCATCTGGTTGTTTTCTTACATTTTAAAAATGAATACGATCTAAAATATTAAAAGTCAACATTGTAATGAAGTGTTTTGATTTTTATCGGAACCATGTTTCCATTCACCCAAAACTTATATATATTTCATGCAAACTTTTGAATTGTTTTGCTTTCATCCCATTTTGGAGTGGGGGAAAAATGTTAGAACTTGTGACGTTCCCCGTGAAACAAAAAATCCAGTGCCCGTTCCCCTCATTCTTCTCCTGATCTCTAGTACTAAGACTGTTTTAAACCTTGAAGTACAGCATCTCTCCTATCCCAGAACAGCGCTTCCCCTTGGAGCTTCCTTTCCCTTTCCCTTTGATTGACTGATTGGCGTGGCAGCCTAATAAGAGATAACAGCACATATGACAAATTAAACAACCGTCTAATGAATTGATTGACAGCTCAAGGATTTGACATGATACACAACCCCAGTAGCAGATAATGTTAATGAGGGAGAAATTAAAATGTAGCTCAATGGGTAATGGATACAGCATGTGCCTTGTTTTAACACATGCCAGATGCACCTCTCAGAATCAAGCGATGGTAGCAATTTCAAATTTATTTATCATGCCCCTCATCCACTTCCTCAAGGGAAGAGGCAGTTGGACAGGTTGTTTGTGTGTGTGTGTGTGTGTGTGTGTGTGTGTGTGTGTGTGTGTGTGTGTGTATTTCACAGAGATATATATGCAAAGAAAATTGCTTTGGTTTTTGCAATTTTCATGGCTTTTTTTTAAACCCAATAGCAAAAAAAAAACAAACCCCAACCATGTCATGCCATTTGAATCATAATAGCTACAAATTCACTTCCCTGAATAAATGGAGAGGTTTATTTATCAAATAGATACAAGATGCCTGTCTCGCTGTTAACACACACACACAGTGGTTTGAGTAGGCAGAGGCAATCGAGAAAGTTTACATAGTTGCTGCTATCTCCAGGGCCCTTCCCTCCCATCCCATCCCGTCCTCCAATTGCACTTCCAGGTTGCTTTGTCTTTTTTTGGAACGTGAGGGTTGTATGGAGCCTGCACCTAATCATGGCTCCCTGCATGCACGGGAGGGGTGTGAAGGCATCTGCTCCACCAGCCAGGATGAGGAGAGACTAGGTACCTAAAAGGTCTATTTTAGGTACCTAGCTGGCCCCCATTACTGTATATATAAAATGTGAGCCCCCCCCTTTACCGATGGGGAATGGAGAGACTGAAGGACCACGCAGCTTGCCCGAGATCCCACAGGAAGTCTAGAGCAGGGCAGGGAAATGAACCAAGTCTTCGAGGAGCAGCCTGACCACTGAACCGTGCTCCCTCAAGCTGGGAGTTTGCTCTGAGCAGGGCCATTACAGGAAGTGAGACTGCACCATATGCTCCTGCGTGGGATCTCTGAGTCGTTGGGCCAGCTGCCTAGGTGGAATAGGTGTTGTGGGACTTTCTTCCTCTTCTCCACAGTAAGTGTGTGAGGAGTGGGCGGGGCCTGGGCTGAACTTTGGCTCCACCCCTCCACGCACAGGCCAGCAGATGGGAAGAGTTGAGCTGGTGCAGCAGGGGGCAGTTGTGTAGCCATCGTCCTGGGGGGAGCTGCTGGGTGAGACGCCGTTGAAAATATGTCCCTATGTGACTTGACCGAGGTGACTCAAGGAGCCTGTGGCGGAGATGGGTATTGAACAAAGCTTTTCCGACTAGTCCTGCTGAGCCCACTCGGCTACCGGCGAGTAAGCTGAATTCTACTCCTGCCTTACCAGTACATTTGCAACAGCAAATGAGCTGATAACCAAGGGCAAAACCTTTTTCTCTGGAGGAGGAATAGACAAAGGATTTCTTGCCTCCCAGGTGAAGTGTGGCGGGAATAATCTCTCTGCTTATCAACCATGCCCAGATCGGCAATCATTCAGCCATGAATGATTGTAGAACCCTGCAATGCCATCTTTAAAGATAGAATCACTCTTCTACCGACACACCTATGGGATTCATTTAAAAGACCCCATTGTAACTCTTTGGCAATTTGGCTTGGAGCACAAGTGCTGGCTGCTCCTTAGAGGTCTGCTATTCCTTCCACCGGCGTCCTTTCAAGAGAGTGCCTCTCAATTACAGTGCTCCAGGTATATCACACCCCCTGATGTCATGGAGGCCAGAAGAAGCAATCTTAGCAAGGTGCAGGCATTTCAATTAACTGGCAAGACAGCCAGCATTTCAGCATCTGCACATCTCTCTCTTTCTCTCCCTTGCAGCCGGGATGTATTGTATTATAAATAACAATAAGCAGGCCCAGTCAAAGGCTGTAATTGAATCTCTTCATTTTGCTGACTTTGGCAAAAAGCCCCCTTGAGTGAATTACAACGCCTGTTAATAATTTGGATGACACGTACAGGTAGCACACTTCTTATAATTAAAACGTGTCCCTTCCCAGCTAGTGTCATTGGCCTCTGAGCGCTGGAGTTCCCAGAAGTTGCTTTTATGGGTATCCTTATGGGAAAGCCCTGCAGTAGACGCTGGGAGAAATCGCCTGGTTCTTTAAGATGTTTCTTCATAGAATCATAGAATATCAGGGTTGGAAGGGTCCTCAGGAGGTCATCTAGTCCAACCCCCTGCTCAAAGCAGGATCAATCCCCAACTAAATCATCCCAGCCAGGGCTTTGTCAAGCCTGACCTTAAAAACCTCTTCCCTGCGGAGTGAATTCCGCTGAATAACGCTGAGTTCCTGTGAAAAGAAAAAACAAAATATCCTGTTTCCTGCAGGATGGGAGACCTTTCAAAGGGCCAGGACTAGCTCCATTTTGTTAGTATTCTCCGAGAGTGACATCCCCTGCTGCGCAGAGAGCGCTCACAAAGCCTTCTTACGCCCCACCTAAGTCCTTAAAATAGGGCTTATGTGCGACTGAAGTGGGTCCTAATCCTTGAATTAGCCTCTGGTGTACACACTTCAATAGCGGCTTCCACCCAAAGCCAGCAGAGCACTTGGCAAACCTTCGTGAATTAAGCTTCTGATGTCCTGCTCTCAGGTAGTAGGTAAATATCATTGCAGCTCCGTGACTCAGTTTCCCCTCTCTGTAACGGGGGGAAGTGACTTGAGCCAGCTCATTCAGGGAATGAGGAACAGAGCTGGGCACTGATCCCAAGAGTCTTGACTCCCAGTCCCCAGATCGAGCTGGTAGACCCATGCTTCCTCTGGCTGTCCCTATCCCTGGGGCTCCTGCTACTCTCTCTTACATTAGCGTCACCCTGGGGTAACTCCACTGGCTTCAGGGAAGTTCCTCCTGCTTTACGCCACTGTGAGAAGAGAACTGGGTCCCCTATGTCCATCATCTCCGTCCCTTGAGTAACTTCCTGTGACTTAAGAGGAGCTGCCCTGCACCATGCAGGCGCCCAAGCACAGCCTGGCAAAGGAAGCCCAGCTGGGCTGCAGGGCCCCACGCAGCAGTGTGAGAGAGAGGCAGGGAGTGAAAGGTCGGGGGTCTGCAGTGACACAGGGGCAGGTACCTCGGGCTCTGACACAGCCGTGCATAGGGCAAAAGCTAAGTGCTTGTTTTGACAGCTGCTGCGAGCGCTGTTGCTAATGCAACACATGGGGAGGGAGAGTGAGATCGGGAGAGACACGCACAAAGCAGGCGGATAAATGGGCTCTCTCCTCCTGCAGGTTTTTACTAGTGGGTCGCCTGCATTTCACTCTCACTAGCTCTGACTAGTCACAGCCTGAGGCCTAAGCACCCTATGCACCAGCCAGCACGCAATCCCCTAATGCCCTCTGTTGCTTCCCGCTCGAGCCTTGGCGTCTCCGTTTGCTCACGGGGTGTCACAGGAAGCCAGGGAACTTTATGAGCAAGGGTTCCTCCCAGCCCGAGAGGTGAGGAGGGGGTCTGAGGCAGCGGGAGGCAGAGGTATTGTGAGCATGTGACAGTATTTAGGTGCTTAATGGCCACTGGAGTTAGATGCCTAAGTCCCTTGGAGGAGGTGGGCTTAAGGTCCGGCATTGTTACTCCACCTGGGGCCCTGGAGAAATGTAGAGCATGTCTTCTCCACCCCCTGCCCCCTCATAGACTCTCTGACTGAAAATCTCCCGTCCAAGCCTGTGGCGGTGAAGGTGGCTTATAACAACGAATAAAGAAGTGGAGGAATCAGTTCACAAAATGTGAGACCTCCCAAAATCCTCCCCCATCTTAGTCAAGGCAGCATGACGTAGTGGTTAGAGCAGGGAACTGGGCGTCAGGTCGGCTGGGTTCTAGTCTGGGCTCTGCCGCTGATTCGCTGCGTCACCTTGAGCAAGTCGCTTTGTTTCTCGGCACCGCCAAAGTGAAGCTAATGCTGCTTGTCGGCTGCGCAGTGGGGATGAGAGGGTTAATGTTTATACAATGCTGCAAGGGAAGGTGCTGTAGAAGCAAAAAAATAACATGATTGTCGGGACTAAACTTTCCAGCTCTCCGAGGCTGATCTGTGAGTGATGGCTGAACTGAAATCATCTGGGAGGCAGCAGGAAATCACACGGGGGAGAGGTGACCCTGGGGTTTCTCCCTGAATGTTTTTCAAGGCTGGAATGAAATTCAGAGAAGGCGGGGTGGATTCTGGCTGTCCTAACAAGGCAATTGCAAAGCATATCAGCCCTTCTACTTTAACAGGACGGAGGGAGGGGAAGAAAAAACCCCTCAGAGGGAGAAGGAGTTGTAAGAAAACTCAGAGGCAGTCGGGGGTACCAGGTGATTTTCTGATTTGTATTGCAGAGTACAGTACAGTTGCGATTTTCCAGGGCGTTTGGAAAGAGAACAGGATTTCGCAATCAATCTGTGGCACGTGCCCTTTGGGAGAGATTTGCTACAGTGGGTGCCCCACTAAAGGACAATAAAACCTCCAAGGAAAAATAAAAAAAGGCCACTGTCCCCTTCCATAGCATCTGTAACCCTGAATGTGATGTGGGCCTGCGTCTGAATATTGTTTCAGACTCTAATTGCTCAGCCTGACATTCTCAGCAGTGGCAGGAAGTCCAACGCCTCCAGCTCTGCCCTCATCAACATTTACAAGAGAAGCTAGTCTGGTCTCAGACTCCATCCTACTAGCCACCCCCACGCCTATTGCCAACAGAAGAGACTGGGATTTCAAGAGTGGAGGGGCTGGCAACATTGGGGTCCAGGGCTTGTATTTTGGTGGGGAGACTTGCAAGGAAAAACCCAAGGTTCTGCTAGTGATACAATAGGAGACACCCTCCCCTCTGAGTCAGCATTAAATCCCTGCTTCAGCATGGTGTTGGGGAAAGCTCTGCCTGGCCAACATGAGAAAACAAAC
Organism: Terrapene triunguis; assembly: GCF_002925995.2. NCBI lineage: Eukaryota > Metazoa > Chordata > Testudines > Emydidae > Terrapene > Terrapene triunguis. Next base: position 7,168,211 of record NW_020664725.1, read on the forward strand.
TCCTGGACACTTGTGATTAGTGAATATCCCATAGCTCATTTAACACCAATTAATCCTGGTGTCTGGAGCAAATTATGCTGTTTCTACTTAAATTTTCTCTTTAGTTTCCTGTCCCCAAGTATGGGTTAGTGTTGCTGTGCACTGCTTTGGCCAGATACAAAGCCCAATGAAGTCAATAAGAGTCTTTTCGCTGACTTTAATGCCCTTTAAACAGCTGCTGCGTTTCACTCCAGAGGTGGCTGCATTTCAGTGATGGGTGACGTAATTCTTACATGTAGGCCTGGTCCCCACTAAGCCCCCACTTCGGACTAAGGTACGCAAATTCAGCTACGTTAATAACGTAGCTGAATTTGAAGTACCTTAGTCCGAACTTACCGCGGGTCCAGACGCTGCAGGCAGGCTCCCCCGTCGATGCCGCGTACTCCTCTTGCCGAGCTGGAGTACCGGCGTCGACGGCGAGCACTTCTGGGATCGATCCGGGATCGATTTATCGCGTCTAAACCAGACACGATAAATCGATCCCAGAACATCGATTGCCTGCCGCCGGACCCTCCGGTAAGTGTAGACGTACCCTGTAGTCTTGTAAGGAATTTTGTGCATGTATGATTTGCAGTTGTGTTGTAGCCATGTTGATCCCAGGATATAAGAGATGTTATATCTTTTACTGGACCAACTTTTTTGTGATGGTGTGATTAGTGCAATGTCCTGCTTACGTTCCAGGGCTATCACTCATACCTGGATCTCCGCCATCCTTCTCCTCATGACTCGCAACATCCTTCTCCTATTCTTCTGGCAAGCCATAATGATACTTAGCTCGGCTGTAACACCTTCCATCCGAGGGTCTTGAATGCTGTCCAATGTTGGGCAAATGTTCTCCTCCTCGCATGGCTGGGGAAAGTGAGGCACAGCACATTGCACTGGCTCTGCACAGGTCACACAAGTGAACTAGTTCCAGAGCCATGAAGAATCCAGATCTTCTAATTCCCAGTCCACTGTTCGAACCATTAGTCAATGCTGCCTCTGGTAAGACCCAGGGTCCACACGGTTGACTCCTTCCGGATCCCTGAGTTCCTTCTGCCTCTGGGTGCTGCCGAGCCGATTTTTGCACAGTCCGGATCCTAGCACCAGCCATCCCCCGTCCCCATTCAATCCAGACATCTCCGAAGGCCAGCGCATTTTTCAGCCCAAATTTTGCACTGACAGAATATATTACATCTGCATCGAGGCAGAATATAAAGCGAAGAGAAGCTTCAGGGAATGAAGAGAAATGAGGTTTGCTACACTGAGGGAGCAGAGTTAGTGACTTTCTCTTCCCTCCCCCCTGTTCTCTGACTGGGGCTGTTCCCTTTATTGATGCCCTGTTGCCCTGTTTTTCATGGAGACTTGTGCGGAAAATGCTCCTGTTTTTTTTCCAGAATCCACTTTGTGTTCTTTTTTTTTTATTATTATTATTTTTATCTTAAACATCCATTATTTAGAAACTGCTGGAGCCTGGAAACCAATTTTCATGCTTATTTCAAAGCGTTTGCAGCGTTTAGACAGCCATTTACAGGCTATACCTAAACCAACTATGGGAGAACTAAACTTGACAAGGCTGGGTGCCCTGCAGAGAGACAGGAAGGGGGCAGATGGCATGCAGTTTGGGGCCAGGTTCTGATCTCATGTGCACTGGTGTCAATCTGGAGTAACTCTGAGGGACAGATCCTGGTCACCTTGGAGCCAGCAGTGTCCAGAACTCCCTGGTTTACAGCTGTAACGGGAAGCTGTATGTAAGTTTCTAATGTAATGAAATCTAATGTAAGTTTCAGATCAGGGGTTTGGGACTGGTGGGTCAGGGCTGGGTTCCACTGCTGGAACGCTATCAGAGAAGGCTGGGGGCTGATCCTCAGATACACTATGCTTCCTTCTAGCAATGTAAAGGGGCTCTATAGGGGGTAGAAATGGGAAATGCAAGGGGCTTCTCTGGCAATTGCAGAGCTGGCATAAGGGCTCTAGGCTGGCCTGACTTCCAGCCCTGGGAGAAGGGGACAGATCAGGGGCCTGGCACGAGCATACTGCATGATGGTTACTCTCTGCTTCCAAGGGTCTAGAGGGAGCCATGGGAAACAGTGCTAGTTAGAGAAGCCCTGAGGTTGCTCTAATTTACACTGGGGACTGGGCAGGATCATGTATGGCCCCAGAATAAAGGGAATGCAAAGGTAGCTTAAAGCCACCTCCCTCCTCTCCGTCCTAGACCCAAGTAGACGAAAGGATGAACCTCCCTCTTGCCCCATTAGACAGTGGTCGCGGGAGGGCAAAGTTAAGGTCTATTGATGGAGCAGTACCAGAGAAGCCCAATATGGAAGGCAGATGCCGAATGCCTCCTTCTGTCACCCCAGCAGTGTGCACTCAGTGCTGATCAGAGCTGGGTGTCACTGATGTGGTGGGTGTGAGAGGGGATTCAGGATTGAAAGACTACATTCAGTTCAGCCCTGGTGTAAACCCATCCAAGTGAGTGGCATTACATCAGGGATGAAGCAGTCCCAATGAGTTTTCACACTACAGGAGTGCTAATTAGAAACCCCTAAAGGCAAGTGACTTAGAATAACCCAGTGCTGAGTTGGCCAGCAGTCACTTGTGTGGGAGTTTGAATCACAGGATCACTTTTCAAATGCCAGATCAATCAGTGACCTCTGTGCAAGTGACGTGTCCTGCTTGGAAGGCACCGACTCATAAGGGAGGTCATTGCCTGACAAGTGAGTGTGAGGACATAAAAACAAAAGGGAACGGCTGCTCTATTAGAATACAGTTCTTTGTTCTGTAGAAGCACAGTGCCTTTCATCCATAGATCTCAAAGCATTTCACAAAGGTGGAGCAGTACCATTATGCCCAGTTTACAGATGTGGAAAATGAGGCCTAGAGAGGTGATGTGCTTTGCCCTTGGTCACAGAGCACATCAGTGACACAGGCAGGAATGAAAACCAAAAGCCCTTTCTCCCAGTTTCTCTCAAAAGAGCATGCTGCCTCTCCTCAAAATAGCGATGATTTGAAAATGCATTTAGTATGTATGTGTAAACTGGGATTTTCAAAGGAGACTAAGGGAGTGAGGCATGCAGGGTGCTTCACCTCCCCCCCCCCCCCCCCAGTCCCTTTGGAAATCCCAGATGTAATTAATCAAAGCAGCAAATCCAACAACCAAGAGAGAACACACTCAGTGAGGCGACACTAACGCCCCTTGTGAATAGTGCGGGATTCTCAGCATCCAAATGATGGTGATGGAGAGAAACTGGCACTGGTCCCTGAGGACGCTAGTGCCCCCGGTGTGTGGAGTTTGACTGTAGAGAAAATAGATAAGGAAGTGTTGTTTACTACTTCTCATAACACAAGAACTAGGGGTCACCAAATGAAATTAATAGGCAGCAGGTTTAAAACAAATAAAAGGAACTATTTCTTCACACAATGCACAGTCAACTCGTGGAACTCCTTGCCAGAGGATGTTGTGAAGGCCAAGACCATAACAGGGTTCAAAAAAGAACTAGATAAATTGGTGGAGGATAGGTCCATCAATAGCTATTAGCCAGGATGGGCAGGGATGGTGTCCCTAGCCTCTGTTTGCCAGAAGCTGGGACTGAGCGACAGGGGATGGATCACTTGATGATTACCTGTTCTGTTCATTCCCTCTGAAGCACCTGGCACTGGTCACTGTCAGAGGACAGGATACTGGGCTAGATGGACCTTTGGTCTGACCCAGTAGGGCCATTCTTATGTTCTTATGACTGGCACAATCTGCATGACCTCTCTGGCAGGTCTGCTTCATTGGACTAAACCTAGAGACTTCACTAGAAATAATTAATTGTGTTTGCATTGACCCTTTCAGCCAAGGGTTTGTAGGAGCTTTATAAACACTAATCAAGTCTCATAGCCCCTTCCCCTCCTCCCGAATATTATTTTCCCCTTTTACAGATCTGGAGACTGAGGAACAGAGAGGTTAAGGCTAAAGGTTTCATAAAGTGCCTGCGTGTTAGGGCGCTCAATCTCAGAGACACCCTTATTACCACAGAATGTGCCACGGGTCTTTAACAGCCCTTACCTGGACAAGAGTTATGTTTTTCAGCCCATCCCAAATCTCGTTATTGGTACTCTCATATCCTTGCATTGCCTTCCTTTCAGACCAGAGAACTACGGTTGATGTGGAAGCAATTTTCTTACCCTCTCCCAGGATATATTCTGCCTCCTGTCAGTTTCTATACAGTGCTTCATCTCTTGTCATTACATTAAGGTACAATGTGTAAAGTGACTGTATCTCAATATCAGAGGGGTAGCCGTGTTAGTCTGAATCTGTAAAAAGCAACAGAGGGTCCTGTGGCACCTTTAAGAGTCTTAAAGGTGCCACAGGACCCTCTGTTGCTTTGTATCTCAATACTCACTCGGCTACAAATACGTTCGCTTATTTCTGATTGTACGAACAACGAGCTAGGACGGTCTGGCTCTCGGCAGTCTTAGCCTCTAATGCTGGGATCCAGTTTAACCTTGTAAACTGAGCAGTGCTGGGTTGAGTCAATGTTTGGACGGGAGACCTTCCAAGAGCACCTAAGTGGGGTTGGTGATCCATTGGTCACACTCTGCCCCGTGAGCTAACATCTAGCACAGTGTCACACTGGAGTTGCTATCTTTTGGCCGAGATGTATAATGGAGGCGTTGCCCATACAAATTAAGGAGTCTATGACATTTCTTGCAAGAATAAGGTTGCTATCCTGGCTACATTCATCTCTAGTGTAAATCTACTGAAGTCAGTGGGTTTGTGCCAGGGTGGGCCTGCTCTGTTTACCTAAATCCCACTGGCTGTTAGAATGATGGAGAAAGGCACGTCTTTCTGCTTTCATCCCTGGCTGTTGAGGAAGCTGGTCCGTCTGTTCCATCAGTCCATCCAGATCTCCATGCTCAATGAAGTTCTCTCTGTAATTCCCACTCCTCTTCCCATCCTTTGATATCAGTGGCAAAACTCTCATTTTCTTCTTGGGGAACAGGATTCTGCCCTTTATAATGAAGTCCTGGGCAACAGCACGCTTTTACACAGGCTTCTCAAACCGTTTCAGAGTGCGGGCCGTGTTTTAATAGACAGCTTGTCTCATGGACACCATTGCTCCGATCTGTGAGGATGTGACCCCCACCTGTCCTGGCAGGGCCCCGCCTCCCCTTTCTATTGGTGATTAGGACTAGAGCTCACATGGGAAAGGAACATTAGGAAAATGCTGGACATAGCGCTTAGCTTCCGTGAATGCAATTTTGCACCTGGGAACAAGGACCCTGTGATCAGGCAGCTGTCCATGGGCCACCGGCAAGTGTTAGCAGATCACCAGTGCTCCCCAGATTGAGAACCTGTGCCCTAAAGCCTGCAGGGAAGACAAGCTCTCCCCAGAGTCAGAGCAGGCAGGCAGTGAAGGCACTGTTGGAATTTTCCCCACGTCCTTGTGAGTTAATTCATTCCAGTAAATCATCCAAAATAATTTGTAGCGAATATCAATTTTCTGTGTGAACTTCTCACTGGCTGCACCGGAGTATCTCTGCCGACACGGCTCCCTAATTCTGCTGATAGGAGACAACAAAGCAGCGGGGGAATAAACAGGAGGCGAGCCAGAGTCCCCAAGGCTGCTTGTGCGGAGGGAAGCGCCAGGATTTAAAAGCACTTTAAAATAAAACCCAGCCGAAGAAGGCAATGATTAAAGGCTAATTTGCTGCCTGTCTTTTGTGTGAAGTGTCCCCTCTTCTAACGAGCAGCAGGCACTGCCAAACGCTTCCCCATTTCACTCCTTTTTCTTATGGGTCTTTTCTTTTATTTTGACCTGTTTTCATTTTAAGGTGAGCACGCGGCCTGATCCAGGGTGGTGCTGAGCCCAACAGGATTTGCAAGCCATCTCAGGACCAGCGCTAAGGAAAGGTGCCAGCTTTCCACTTCTTCTACCGGAGATTAAGTGGGATTTGTACCTATTCCTGTTTGCACACACTGCACCACGCAGTCATGACCGTGCTGTGTCTTTAGCCCCAGGACAGATCCAGCGTGGTTAGTGGCAGGGTGAGCGCCCCCTGGCCAAGGTGTATCAACAGTGCTGGGGAGGGGCTGCTCTAGGAGGGTGAAATTCCAGGGTGACATTGAAATGAGAGGGAATGCTCGTCAAACCAGGCAGAGACAAAGGGTGCTCTCCAGTGAAGGAGTGGGGTAGGGTTGCTACCTAATTCGGGGCGGGGTGGGGGGCCACTTCGGAGTCAAGTTGCATCGTGAGCATGTGAGGACGTGGCAGGAGGGATGACGTTGCTTTATATCACCTTGTGACGCAAAGGGGTCACCTTGCATCCCAACCTGGTAGCATGGCAGGATGCTGTCATGCTGCAATGCGGCGTCACAACATCGTCACGTGGCGATCGGTGTCGCATTGAATGCTATGGTGGAGCGTCACAATGCTCACAAGGGCGTCTTTTACTTAAATTCAGTGTGGGATGGTAAGTTAAGGAAAGACTGCTGGGATTTCCTCCCTGTGATTGGTGCATTAGGAGGCAGGCAGGCAGAGCGAACCTATTTGCTACTGCATTCAGTGGGTCACCAGCACAGCAGGAATGCACTAAACATATATGAGAGCAGGCACTGCAAATAGGACCAGTGTGCCGAGTGTTTCTCTCTCCGTGGGTCGTGCCGATCCTAGGGGTACCACCTCCCCTTTTGCCCATGGTGGGATGACAAGATGGACTGCACGCTTCATACTACTCTTTATCCCTGCGGTGCTAATTCCCAGTCTTCCCCTGGGGGCCAAACTGGAGTGTGAACCACTTGGCCAGCTGCACCCACTCGTCGGTACATTTCAGATGTAAACATCTGGAGAGGGGTCCCACGTGCTGTTGGAAAGGAGGGCTAGCGCTGCTAGAATGTGTCCCCCGGGAAGGTAACCTGGGGTGGGGTCAGACTCAGCATCCCTCCCTCCGGATAGGACATGCTGGAGAGATGAACTCCTTCTGGAGTTGTCCCTACCCCCCAACCCCGTGTTTCAAATGAGAGACTGCTGCCCCCACTCCGGCGCTACGAACGTGAGAGTTTGATTCAGACCTAGGCCGAGTCTACACCACCGTGGCTACAGCAGCGTAGCTACGGTACAGGAGCTGTGCCGCTGTTACCCCATAGTGTAGACGCCTGCTAAAGTGATGAAAAAGGCTTTTCCAACGCTGTAGTAACGCCACCTCCCTGAGTGATGGGAGCTAGGAAGCAGGCTTCTGTCAACCTAGCCCCACCTGCACCGGGGGCTGGGGTGGCATTTCTGCAGTGCTCAGTGGTAGGGATTATTCCTCGTCGTTTAGACCAGGCCTTGGACTCTACTGGGTTGGGGAGAGACAGTGGAAAAGGGGAGGAGAAAGAGGCAGAGAGAAAATCCAGAATGGATAAAGGCAACTTAAACATTAACCCTCTCTCCCTGAAGACAAGGTCAATGGCCAGAAGGGATTACACTCTGCGGGTTAGGATGTGTCTAGCCACACCCCCATGACTACCAGCACCCCCATGCAGCCTCCTGTCACAGTCGGAGCTTTTGCTCTTCTTGTGCCCCCAGTAGTTGGAGGAGGCCATGGCCTCTGCCCCCTCATGCCAACCAGCCACGGCTGGTGCTACCATTAAGGCAAACTAGGCAGTTGCCTAGGGCACCAAGATTTGGGGGCACCAAAAAGTGGTGCCCCCAATTTTTTTTTACAGCGTTCCTACGCCCCCTCCCCAAGCGTGCGGTCACCACTCCACTTCTCCCGCCTCCCAGGCTTGCGGCGCCAATCAGCTATTTGGCGCCGCATGCCTGGGAGGGGAGGAGAATTAGAGCGGGGGCGGCGTGCTTGGGGAGGAGGCGGAGCAGTGGTGAGCTGGGGTGGGGAGCTGCCCCACGGGTCGGGGGGGGGGGCGCAAGGTGGAAGTTTTGCCTAGGGTGTGAAACTTCCTTGCACCAGCCCTGCAACCAGCACAGCCGTGCGTGATCACAGGCCGTGCAGGGGTGTAGCAGCAGGTTTGCTCCGTGCTGGACAGCTCCAAGAGGCCCTGTCCCAGGGAGACAGCATGCTGAGCGCTCAGCCCCAGAGGTTGTAAAGAGAGGAATGAAATAGGCCGGTTGTCGAATGAGTCTGTGTGGATATTGAAGGATGTGGGCTGGGCTTGCTAGCAGAATGTTTTTTATCTGAATAGCTGAAATGTGAAATTATGAAAGGTCAGGGCAGAAACACCACTCCAGGGAATTAACCTGTCCAGGAAATAAGTGAATGTGTTCCCCTAGGATGCCTGTGGTCACAGTTCAGGGCAACTGCACCTGAATTTCCCCTGTATGGTCCACCAAGGGCACCCACTCTCAGGCTCCCAGCAATCTTGGCTGTCACTTCTCTTGCGTGGAGACAGGAGTCTCTCTCCCTTTTGACCGGGTTATCTTCAGCCTGCAGTTCCCTGCCTTCCCTGGCTTATTTCAGCAGAGACAGGCTACCCAAGCACACCTCATAGACTCATAGACTTTAAGGTCAGAAGGGACCATTATGATCATCTAGTCTGACCTCCTGCACAATGCAGGCCATAGAATCTCACCCAGCCACTCCTGTAACAAATCTCTAACCTATGTCTGAGTTATTGAAGTCCTCAAATCGTGGTTTAAAGACCTCAAGGTGCAGAGAATCCTCCAGCAAGTGACCCGTGCCCCACACTGGCTTTCTCTTCAGAGACGGTTCACGGTGTGACTGCCCAAAGATGTAGATACCACACTGCTCTTTTCATGCAAGCCTGTTTTATTCTTCAGACAAAAGCAGAGGAAACATTTAAAAAAAAAAACAATAGAAGAACCTACCTACAGGCCAACAAGTTTATCAGAGATCACCAAGCTCTAACATGGGCTCTGGCAAGTGAGTCCTTCAAACCCCCAAAGGGGTGTCTCTTGTGGTTACAAGTTCATAATGGCCTCAGCTCAGAACCCTGGTGCACTCATGTACGGTTCAATCCATCCTTTATACAGTTCAGGGATCTTTGCTCTGGAGTTTCCAGCAGTAACTAATTAGTAGACAATGGGTCTCCCTCCAAAACAAAAACATTGATTCAAAGTGGGTCATTTGGATTCCCTTCACCCCACAGGTAGTTCCTCACAAATCCATTTTACACATATTGTCCCAAACAGCTCTTTGAATTTCTTAACATTTGCATTGGTCAAGTCTCTAGAAAAGTTGTATTTAATCCTACAATAGCACATACACAATTGTATTTTTATACAATGGATCCCAAAGGTATTTACCTCACTCAGCAAGGTTTAACTTAATTTAATGAAGATTATTTTAATTCCGTAAGGCTTGTCCAGGATATTGTCAGTCTGTCACAGCTGTCAAGCCCCCTAGTGACACCCACTTCTTTATGGTGCAAAGGGTGACCTCCATACCTACCTGCTCTAAGTAGATCTAGAGCATCCGCTTGCACCAACACTAGCATTTCACATTCCATCCCGGTGGGCACAGCCTGTATTAAAGGAAGTATTTATAAAGTCCTATTGTCAGCTGGATCCTGAGAGTGAGGCGGCGATAATTAGTTTGCAATGGAAACTGGGCTGTATGCTTCAGAAGGGTAATCCGAGAGATACCTGGATAGATAGATTCATAGTCCAGGGACAAGCATAGATGGGGGGGTTTTAGGCGACAAGAGGGCATGCTTCTCCACCCTTTTATCCCTATGGGCTCAACTTTTTAGTTGTTTTTATTTAATGTTTGAAAACTGGGAGTGCGGGGGGGACGGACAGATGACAGTTTTTGTGAAAAACTCATCTGATTTTTGGAGGCGGCTAGTTTGACGTTTCCATCGAAATTTCAAAAACAAAAAGAGCTCGATAGCTGGCTGAAAAATATGATGAATTTTTCACGATTGTTCTGTTTTTGCCGCTATTCCACCCTCTGAAGTTGTGATGAAAACTTGGCTTAAAAAAAAATCAAAACTTGGAAAATTTCAACCAGCTCCATTATTATCTTTGTATGGATTGCAGTCGTACCCCCAGGATGCTAAACCATTTCCAAACATGCCTGTAGTACAGTCCCTGACTTTTAGGATCCCATGGTACAAGGACAGTCAGACACAGGTTAGTGAAAGGGGAACAGCAATAGACAATTTATATATAGGTTAAGGCTCTTCGCTCTAAGCAAGAAGCCAATACCTGCAGCCTTTTGGGGCTGAGGTGAGCTTCCTGTCACCTCCCTAGTGTGGATTCAGCTTGTGTGCGTGTGTCTGTTTCTTTTTCATTTAGTCAAGATTAAAATTACCGAGTCAAAGATTCGTTTTCTTATAGAACCCCTTGGAAGGTGAATAAAGGGGAGCGCAGAACTAAGTAGGACTATAAATAATGCACAGAGCGCAGGAGCAGCTGTAGCAATGCTCTGCTTACAAATGGAAGATCTCTCGGTAACATGTTACCATTTGCCATCCTCGGCAGAGCTGCTTCCTTCCTGAAATAGGCTCACGCTTGCCACTCATAAGCAGGAAAGCCTAACAAAGCCCCTTGTTCTCACTCCTCCAGGAGTCTGCCAGTCAGACTCTGAGTCCCAGCAGTGTCTAGTTTCACATACTCCTCTGAGTTCTATCCTGGGGCTGCAACAGGCCTAATGTCACCCCCCACTTCCCAAAGATGGTCTGTGTGCTGTGGTGAGCGGTGGTCAGATTGATTGATCTATTGGGGATTCTGGATCAGCGCTCCCTTTTTCTCCCCAACCTTTGGGACAGTTTAGGGTCAGGTCTGGAGCTCATGTGGGCCCCATCTCTGTATGGCATTGGGTGAGTTTTTTCAGACAAATAGTTTATTTGCCCAAAAATACAGGTTTGGCCGACCTGAAACCGTTGGCGAATTTGACACGAATTCCCTGAATCGTTTCCGGGAGAAAAAAAAATGGAAGGGGACGTAGGTGCCGTTCCCAAAATGGGAGGGCGGAGAAGCAGGGGCTGGCAATAGGGCTGGCTCATTATTCCCTTTAGCCCAGTGGTTGGAGGTGGGAGAGTAGTGTTTAATTACCCCTGCCTGATGTGGAGCGAGGATTTCAATACGGATCTCCCTCCGTGCAGCAGAGCACCCTTCCCACTGGCCTTTTGGGGATCGAGCTCGGTCTCTCTCCTCTTGAGACTCTTCCACTTTCCATAGACAATTAAATAGTCATTGGAACAAAGACATGAACTTGTCTCCAACCTGAGTGCCCTGACCACCAAGCTATAGAATGATTCTCTCTCAGTCTGGTCCAATGACTATTCAAGTATTTTCTACAAAGTGGCACAACTTCAACAGGAGAGACTGAGAAAGATCCACCCCAGACTGCCCGGCGGCCCAGGGCTTAGGGCAAATCATTGGGCAAGGTGAGTCGTCATGGCCTCATTGATTTCAATGCTGAGTTACCCCAGTTGAGGAACTGGCCCAGGAAATGAAATAGGTTTCTTGGAGCAAGTTACAATCCCGTCACTTTGAGACTTCCCACCTTCTCCGTCGTAAGGTCTTTCCACTAAGACAGGCTTCTGGGTATGATGGTGGCATCTCTGGAGCTCTTGGTGACCACTGAAAGTCAATGACTTTTCCTAATTCCCTTAGGTTCCTTTGAAAGATGGAGCCTTAGTGGGCGTCTACACTGCACACTGAGCCTGGGCTCTGACTCAGGTTTGAGCCCAAGCCCTGCTTCCCTCCACACACAAATCAGTCTGACTTGGATCAGCGAGCACCCAGGTCCTAGGACCCTGCTAAGGGGGGGTGGGTCAGTGCCCAAGTTCTGTTGTGACTTCAGTCCAAGCCCGGTCATTTTGCAGCATAGAGGTAGGTCAAGCTGCACACCCGAGTCAGAAGGTCTCGTGGTGCGATAGAGACACATTAGCATGGCTGTGAGGCCCGCATCCAACAATTGCAAACCCAGGTTTACAATGCAGTGTGGATGCTCCAGCACGGGCGTGGGAACACCAAGTCCACAAGCCCAGGGCCTGGGCTTAGTGAGCAGTGTAGACATATCCATAAAGTCCAAGGGCCAAATTGCAGGCATTCCAAGGAGCAACTGGAGAACCTTTTGCCATAGCAGAAGCCCAATGATATAAAATTGGTATAACCTGCTTCACTCTACCTGCTCCTCCCCCCTCGGTATGGGGATCATCGCCGGGGACGGGAGACGGCATAGCATAGATGGTTGCCAATATCCTAGGCTATAGGAACAGGCTATCAGCCTCAGGGTTGAGGGAGGTAGGAAGGTGGCATAGTGCTGCCTCGAAGGAACTCATCACAGCTCAGGGTTGAGTCCCAAGGCTGTAGCATAGATCACAAACATGGTTCAAAGAAAGTTCAGTTCTGGCTGCGCTGCAAGAAAGCGCCATGTGTCTGCTATGGGGAGAGCCCCCTGTTGTAACTGGGTCCAGCAACACGGCGGTGTTAAGAGACAGGCGGGGACCTCAGTGGTTTGGGACGCACAGCAAAGGGCGAACGGACACTAGAGCAGAGGGAGACTGGGCAGTCTGAATTCACAAGGGCTCGTGGGGACTTTTTATTCAGTCTTAATCCATATGGGCATCAAAGCCACTGCATGTTGAGCTTCTCATTCAAATGAGCCGGAACCCTCAGAGCAAAATGCAAGGCAAAACTGTCGTGTTTCATCCAGTTCCCATCGAGTCTCAATGCGGAGCTGTGTAAATCAGTCCCGGGTTGGCATGAGGGATCCAAATAGGCAAATGGGGTGCGGCTAGGTCCCCTGCTCATGACCAATGGATGAGGGGACATTCAATGAAACTAAAGGCAGCACATTTAAAGCAGACGAAAGGAAATCCTTTTAAAAAAAAGACATAGTTTTGGCCTGTGGAACTCATTGCCACAAGAGATTGTCGCAGCCAAAATCTTAGCAGGATTTAAGGGGGGTGGGAGATGAAGGGGAAAAAAAGAATTAGGCATTTATATGGCTAATGTGAACAGGCACTATTACACTCCCCAAAAATATGGAAGGGGGTCTAACCCCTCGTACTTCAGGGTGTAAAGTAATTTCTAATTAAGACTTAGGAGGAGATTTCTGTGTGGTCGTGTTGTTCCTTAACTGCCCTCTTTAATAGTTTTTGCAACATGGCCTAGTGGATAGAGCACTGCTCTGGGACAGAGAAGAGCTGGGTTCTATTCCTGGCTTTGCCACTGGCCTGCTGGGTGATCTTTGGCAAGTCACAGCCCTTCCCTGTGCCTCAGTTTCCCCATCTGTAAAATGGGGATAGTGATACTGACCTCCTTGATAAAGTGCTTTGAGATTGATGGATAAAAACACAGTATAAGAAACAGGTATTTATTATTCTGTTCATCTAAAGCTTCTGTCTAGGTGCATAAGAAACTCCATTGGAACCATCAGTTTCACCCAGGCTGTGTCCAAATCAAGGGAAGCTGCAAATCTTGCATGAGTAAGACAAAAAAAAAAAAAAAAAAACAGTGCCCAGCCTCACTTAAAAATGCAGATAGGCTCATTCCAAAAGTTAGAGAAATGAATAAGAGGAGATGTGATCAAGGGATACAACATAATGAAGGGAGTTAGGAAGGCAGAGCGGGCCCTTTTGTTCACCCCGTCTCATCTTACAAGAATGAGGGGACGTACAAGGACATGGAAAAGTAGCCCACTAGAAATGGATGAAAGTGAATAGTCTTTCACAGAAGGCATAATTAACCTGTAGAGTTCATTGCTGCAAGATATCGCTGAGGCCATGAGAAATCCAGGGCCGGACTGGTGTTTTTATAGATAACAAGAATATCCAGAGTTACAATGGTAAGGGTTTAAAAATCAAGACTTTCAAGGGATATAACCTTCATGCTTCAGGCAACCTTGAACTAATGAGGGTCAGGAAGAAACTTGCCCTCTGTGTAGGTTATCCTATAACTGCCCCCTTTAGGATTTCCTGCACCTTTCTCTGAAGCATCTAGGGAACAGAATAGAGAATAAGCCACTGATCGGAGCCTCTGTGTTAATTCTGGTGGAATCAGGGTTGCTCCAAAGGTTTCTGAACCTTTACAAACCTGTTTTAAATGTGAAACAAAACCCCCAGAGCAGGACAGTTTTGTGTGGTTTGCCCAGAGGCTTTCCCCCAGCTCCTTATGTTGGATCCATTAGTCATGGCATATGCAGGCATGGCAATATTTCTCCTAATGCTTTTGTATTACACCACGCTTAACTGCATAATTCAACATTTTCCAGGGTATTTGGAGGAAATTTGGATGCTTCGTTGACTAGTGTTTGAAGGAAGTGGAGAATTTAATTAAAAAACATGAGGGGCAATTAGTAATAAAATTGACCAATTTGAAGGGTTGACGTAGGAAGGTTTTAGGGATGGCAGGCAGGCAGGCTTGGGTGAGGGGCCCAAAGGAGCTGGCTCCACTTTCCAACCAGTTCCTCTGGCCTTGGGGAGAATCGTAACTAGGAAAAAGGGGGGAAATGGCTGTTTTTATTGTTGTTTGTGATTTTTTACATACATTTTGCAGATTGCACAGTCTGGATTTTCCCCCCTGCTCTATTTAATGCAAACCACACCATCCTGCTGATTGCAATCACAGTCTGATTGAGAGACATACACATTGCCTGTGATGGAGACAGAGAAGGGTTGCATCATAACTTTCTTTTTCTTTCTTTCTTTCTTTCTTTCTTTCTTTCTTTCACCCCAGCTTAGCAGGCTTCCAAACCCTGCAGCTCCCCCCGCCCCCCCCAACCCCAAAGGATTAAACCCTTATATGAACGACACGAATATCCACAATTACAATAACAGTGCATTTATTTTAATAAACTAGAGCTTTGGAAGGGATAAAAGACCTCCTGTTTCAGGGCATAAAACTACCTCTAATTAACAAGGGCTAGGAAGAATCTTTCCTTGTGGATAAGTTATCCCATATCTGCCTCCTGCAGGAGTTGGTGGTCTGAAGTAGCTAGTTCTGGCCACTGTGGGAGACAGAATACTAGACTAGACGACCACTGTCTGTTCTATATTGGTTCTTATACCCCCTCTTCATGGTTGTATAAGAGGCCAAGATCCTAAAAGGTGCATAGGCTTTTCAGTGGGAGTTAGGCACCTAAATACCTCTGAGGATCTATGCCCGAGCACCTTAAGCAACATAGGCAACTTCCGTTACATGCGATTTGTTCTCTACCTCTCCTCAGGGAGAATTGGGTGCACAGTGGAGTGGTTTGTTTAGATATGCTGGAGCACCTTGAAGATAAGGTCCGAGACCTAGAACTTGTCTCGTTCCAGGGGAAGCCAGCATAGGGGGCAGAGGACAGATTTGATATGCTTGTGGTAGCCAGTGTTGCTGAGTAGACCTGCTGCAGCATTGTGTATTGGAATCTCCCAAGGGCTGGTGACTTCATGCCCAGGTATGTTGCATTGCTGTAGTACAGGCCGGAGGTGTTGAAGGTGTGTGTAACTAAAGCCAGGTCACCAGGATGAGGTGGGGTCTCCTCACCAACCAAAGATGGGAGAGAGCATTACTCATGGACGCTGCTCTGCACGGGCTTAGCATCAGCAACAATCCAGGTGCGCTCCTAAACTGCTCTGATCAAAGCAACAAAGAGTCCTGTGGCTCCACTACATCTGTTAGTCTTTAAGGTGTCACTGGACTCTGTTGCTTTTTACAGATCCAGACTAACACGGCTACCCCTCTGATACTCTGATCACGTGTGACAATCCCCATGTCTCCCTTTCGTATTTTGTGGTAACGGTGCTTATAAGAGATATGGAATCAAACGCGTCGCTGGCGGAAGCAGAGCTCCACCGGGGTCAATAGAGGTCCGTCTGCTAAGGTCGGTGGCGGATGTAGTCCGTGGTCTGGTAAGTTGCCAAGAAACAGCCTGTGAAGCCAATGAGTTTAGGGATGGGATTGTATCACCTAACTCAGTTACGTCTCGATAACATCATGGTTTACAGACATCGATCATTTCAGAGGAACCTGCAGAGGGATTTTAATGCCTCGCAAATTGCTTTTCCTTCTATTCAATTTACATTCGCGATTGCACAGAGCATATTTAGGAGCTTTCCAAACCGCCACAAGCAATGACGGATCTCTCCGAAACATTCTGCCACTGCAGTAAATTTGACCTGACAAAAGAGAGCGAGAAACTTCAGTCTGCGTCGGCTCCTCTACAGCACAGTGTCCTCTTAACCCATCAGAAGCCAGCAGCACCTGAGCTGAAATATTTAACAGGGAGCACGATCTGACTCCTGTTCGCACACCCCGCAAGGCTGTCAGAGCTCAGCTGAACAATCTTCCAGCTGAATGATTCATACTGAAGGGTGGAGCAGACAAGCATATTACTTCACCTGCTATTTTTAACATTGCTTATTAATCTAACCCTCCCCCCTTTTTCTAAATTAAATTAGATTAAATATAAGACACCAGTGATTTGTCCAGCTGACTGGCGCTATATCATAAAGCAGTGCAGCCTCCGGTGGAGATGCAGGTTAGAATCAAGGCCCCGATCCTGCAATTGGCTCCCCTGTACTAAGCCCCATTGATGTCGCTGGGGTTTTGCTCAGGTTGAGAGGATGCTGGCATGATTCCAATGGCAGGATTGGGACCTAAAGCTGCTCCCGCCAGTGGAAACCCCAATAAAGGGCAAGTGGCAATGATGCGGTCTCACTTCCCCCATGATGAATCCTAGCCCCCAACTTTGCTTCAAGAGGTTGTGTCATAGAATCATAGAATATTAGGGTTGGAAGAGATCTCAGGAGGTCATCTAGTCCAACCCCCTGCTCAAAGCAGGACCAATTCCCAACTAAATCATCCCAGCCAGGGCTTTGTCAAGCCGGGCCTTAAAAACCCTAAGAATGGAGATTCCACCACCTCCCTAGGGAACCCATTCCAGTGCTTCACCACCCTCCTAGTGAAATAGTGTTTCCTAATATCCAACCTAGACCTCCCCCACTGCAACTTGAGACCATTGTTCCTTGTTCTGTCATCTGCCACCACTGAGAACAGCCTAGTTTCGTCCTCTTTGGAACCCCCCTTCAGGTAGTTGAAGGCTGCTATCAAATCCCCCTTCACTCTTCTCTTCTGCAGACTAAATAAGCCCAGTTCCCTGAGCCTCTTCTCATAAGTCATGTGCCCCAGCCCCCTGATCATTTTTGATGCCCTCCGCTGGACTCTCTCCAATTTGTCCACATCCTTTTTGTCGTGGAGGCCTCAAAACTGGATGTAATACACCAGATGTGCCCTCACCAGTGCCGAATAGAAGGGAATAATCACTTCCCTCGATCTGCTGGCAATGCTCCTACTTATACAGCCCAAAATGCCGCTGTCAATTACAGCTCTCTGTGCCAGCTTCAAAGCCTGGTCCAGTGTGTTAAGTGTTAGATGTGTAAAGCAATGGAGTGGCTCTATGAGTTCAACAGGTCGGGTTTGATTTGCAGAGGTGCTGAGAACCAACTGGAGTTAATAGGAATTGCGGGTTCTCTTAAAAATCAGGCCTTTTGTGGTAACAGAAAGAAAAGTCCCATACGCTGTAAGAATGCTTGTGACTCAGCCTCTGGTGTCAGACGGATACTGGGGAGAGTTTGATGATTGCGATTGTGCATCATTTTCAGAGCTCCGTGAGTGTGCACGGCCCTTCACGGACACGTGAGAGGCAGAGGACCTGCTTCTGATCTTCCGCACTCCGGTGGAGATCAGGCATGAGTCCACTGCAGCCCACGGCATTTCACTGGTGTCAGTCTGGTGCGAGAGGACGACACCACTGAGGAGTTTACAGCCTTACCCACTCCATCATGAGTGGATGATGGAGACAGATGGGCTTTAAGTGGGGACTTGGGGAGGCCATTCCTAGTGTAGGGGCAGCATGAAAGAAGGTGCAAACCAGAGCAGCATCCTTTGTGGTAGAGAAGAACAGGACTCAGCTGTAATGAGTCTAAAGGAATCATTGGTTGATGCTGCTGGACTCAGATAGACTCTGTGGTTCTCTTGGGCCTGGTCTACACTACGACTTTAATTCGGATTTAGCTGCGTTAATCCGAATTAATCCTTAACCTGTCCACACAACGGAGCCAGTTACTTCGAATTAAAGGGCACTTAAAATCGATTTCTGTACTCCACCCCGACGAGCGGAGTAGCACCAAAATCGATTTTGTTAATTCGAATTAGGGGTAGTGTGGCCGCACACCACCGAATTAATGTGGTTAAAATTAATGGGGTAGTGTGGCCGCACACCACCGAATTAATGTGGTTAAAAACCGAATTAATGTGCTTAGTGTGGCCGCGCACAATCGAATTTATACAATCTGTTTCCCAAATTCGAATTATCTAAATTCGAATTAATCTCGTAGTGTAGACGTACCCTTGGGCTCTTTTGGTCCTGGATTGACTGACAGCCTTTGTCAGCAGACTGCTGGTCTCCCTAATTTGTGGCCGCGCTCAAGCACTCATGGAAACGCCCTGCTTGCCTATGCTACACTGAGAGAGGGGAGAATGAAGAGAGCAAGGGGAAAGTAGAAACACGCTCTTCTTGAGCATCCAGTCAGTGTGACTGGGATCAATAATGTGGGTGATGTTTTACATTACAATGCTGAGCCCTTTAGCGTATTCATCCCGGGATCCCGGCTGCAGCCGGGGACTCGAGGTGCCATTAGATGAAAATTCATTTTTTATTATTATGCAGGCTCGATATCTTTTGGCAGCCACATCTCTACATAGCCCGCTGCATCCCTGGTCTCTGCTCCCGCCACCAGCCCCACAGCACACATGGGATTCTTGCTAATTGAATTCTCCACTCTTTCTAATCAATAGCAAAATGATTGGTTTTCCATTATGAGAGATCCTTTTCAGCCTTGGGATGCAGCGGCTGTTGGGAGGGAGAGCCTGGATGTGGAAAACACTCTGGTCTGTCTGGTAAATGGGCTGTATGCCTGGTCTGAGGAACCAGGGAGTAGTCATGCTATCTGTGGAACTACAGGCAAGCAGCAGTCCCTGGTGATTCATGGGATCTGACACCATAAAAATCCCATCCTTCTGATTCCCATTTGCCTTTCCCTAACCTCCCCCAGCCAACACACACCACCTCTAAAACCTGATTATAAATGACTGCTTGAAAATTGGCATTCAGTCACCACCTGTGAGTCCCAGCACCCACCTACACCCACCTGTGCTGCACACCAGCACCCGCACTTAAGGTGGGTGTACGTCTTCACTGGCTTGTGTGTGCTAGACCCCTGGTCTGTGGCACTCCACCCAGGGCCTGGGATAAGGCACCAGTTCATGTCATTGTGTTCTACCCGGCCTATTGGCCAAGTTTTTCAAAAGTGACTGGTGACAATCGGGTGTCTTGATTTTTGTGGGGGTGTGCCACTCCAAACACCTTACAGGGGCCTGAACTTCAGTGGGTGGGTGAAAATCAGGACCCTTATCTGGGTCTCAAATTGGGCCCCTCCAAAATGGGAACCACGCCGAATCACTCGTCACCTCTGAAAATCTTGGCCATTGGCTCTGAGCTTCTCGATCGGTAGCTACCGGCCAGCTGACCCAGTTTGGCCTCTGGAGATCAGAGGAGCTATTGGGGCTACCTGCCTATCGTCGGTCATGGTTGTTGGTCCTCAGTGGATGAGGATTGGAGGTGTCCCAGGAGATTCCCTGCCAGGCGACTCGACTCTATTGAGCTGTGAATTTGGGCACTAATCGCTGCTGGGATTTGGGCACTGATAACTTGACACAGTGGCCGGTTTTCTCAGGAAAGATGCAATTTCGCGTGTGGTCCTCAAGTAGCTTTGGGTCAACTTAATAGGTCTTAGAGATGGAAGGGGGTGGGTACGGTACAACTCCACTCCACTCTCAGTTGGTGAAATTCACCCTAGTACAGAGGGCTGGCACATGGTCTAGGCTCCACTTAAGTCCTGCTTCAGCCCGTGCCTAGGCCTTGTGAGTAGGACTTAAGTGGTGCCTAGGGTGTGCGCTGGCCTCTGTGCAAGGATGGATTTGCCCCCCTGTCCCCTCTGGCCCCCGGTCAGTGGCTGCTGACTCAGCAGGGCTACCCGGCCTCTGACGGAGGCTGCCTGCATTCATGTCTCTGGGTAGGAAACGCTGGGGGAGTGGACTTAAAAATCGAAAATGGAGCGAGCGAAACAGTGCGTTAGACAAACAAGAGCCCTTTGCAAGCCTCCAGGAGCAGTTTATCTCCCTGCCTCCTCCTCCCCCCCCCCACCCCGTATTATCAGGGCTTCCACAGCTGTCAAGAAATGGCCGGAAAGCGAGCATCTCGCCCGTGTTATTATTTCATTAAAAATGTTAATTCCAGCGGGCTGTCTTCCTGCCCTGCTTTGCATATTCATGAGCGCCCCCTCATTTCTATTCCAGAGACGTGGCCTCTGGGCAGAGGATCAGCGCGGTGGCCTGACTCACAGGAAGGCAGCTCTGTCAGGGAGCCGCAGCGGGTGTGTGTCTGAGCAGGAAGACATGGGCAGGAGGGAGGAGGTGGGTCCTTGAGTTATTTCAGTTTGATTCTTCTTTAGGCTCCTACCTGCTGGTCAATGGAGGGACTTCATGATGCCCTGACTTTGTGCACGGCAGGGCGCTGTCAGTGCTGGCCATGCTGGTGCCAGATAGGAGGACAGTGTTGTGAGCTTCCTCACAGCAGTGTGTCCAGCCAGTACCTGCATGCTGTGGCATGTGTTTCAAGCCAGCTCCCACAGGGGAGCCCCTTTGGTCAGGGCCAGCTAGGACTCCTGCCATGTTAACACCCTTGCAGCAGTCCCAGCTGGGACTCTGGTTCTGAAAGCCCCATCGGCTTTGTCAAGGAGCATATCTCCTGGTTGGGTCTATTTGTGATCCTAATGCTTGGCTCTTTCTCTAAGTTGTCTAGGCTTTGGGGTTCCTACACCCAGCCACCCCCATTTCCAGCTTTCTGTTGTTGTTATTTTATTTGTATTGAGGTGTAGCCAACGGGAGCTCATCTCACCCCCAAAGAGAATCCACAGGCGGGGGGTTCTCACAACACATTTTTTGGTGGCCTCAGAATGTGGCCACCAAGTCTTGTTGGTAGCTGCTCTGAATTTTTTCCCACTAAAATACTTACTTAAATTTAGGATAAAACAAATACGTGCATACACATGTCCAAATCATTGACATTTACTTAGGTAGGTGTTGTTTTTTTGCAGACTCAATAATAAAAATAATGTACAGTTGTCTCTATTCTTTATGGACCTAAACGGAATAGAAACACAAATTTGCCTGTTCTTGTATTTTTTGTTGTTGTCTCTTTTGCCTTTTATTTTTTTTTTAAAGACTTATTAGCTGGTAAGTCTGCTGCTATGAAACCTGATACTTGTATGTTAATATCACTTTTCACAGCCTCCCAGCTAGCTACTAAATCTGCTGTGAAAAGTGGTATTAACAAACATACAAATACCACTTTTCACAGCAGATTTACTCCAGCCTCAGCAAGCCCAGAGACAAATTAAACCCTGGATGGGGAGGAAGGGAGGGAGGCAGGCAGCAGGGGCCAGGGGTGATGGAGGGGGCGAGCCCGGGGAACGGAGCCCGAAGCCCCATGCCTGAGGAACGGAGCCCAAAGCCCCGTGGCCGTAGTCTGAGGCCCGCGGCCCCAGCCCAAAGCCCTGCGGCTGTGGGATGGAGCCCGCCACTATGCAGTCAGAGCCCAAAGCCCCACGGCTGGAGTCTGCTGCCCATCACCCAAGGTCTGAAGTCCGACCCCACCACCTCTAGGATGGTGGGGAACTCACTGGCTGTCTGCTCCTCCAGCATTTGTGTCTCCAGAGGGAAGCCCTGGGGAGGGGCCACTGTTTTGTCCCCTGCTCCCAATCACTGCTCAGGAAGGCTGTGGCCGCAAGAAAAGCCTCTGGTGGCCGCATTTGAGAAGCACTGGGCTAGCATGCCTCCCCTGGCAAGGACACCCCTGGGTGACCAAATGAAGCACCCTGAGCCTTTGCAATTAGTTGTTCAATTGGAAATAGAAAGGCTTCAAAGAGGCCAGCTGAGCTCCTTGTTTGCCATGGCCAAGACATCCAAGTAAACCATCTAATTGAATCAACTTTCCAGACTCGCTCTCCCGCAACTGCCAGAGCATCATCTGCTAGACAGAGCCAGAGATTTCAACTGGAAAATGTCAACTAGCATTGAATGGATTAAGCCCAAGAGTGCTGGCACCTTTCCTGTCTGCTCTTTATCGCTCTCCTCAGAGAAGTTAGGATGCGGCGAATGGCCATATTCTGGAGGAAAGAAGCCATCACACGTCGTGGAGAAAAGAATTCCTGAAAGAAAAAAACAAAACCTGCCAGCAGCTGCACAGTCTGATTAGAGATGGGCCCAAGACGTGGTGTTTGGATCAGAACTTTCTCAATGTTTGCCAGATGGGGGGTGGATTTTGAAGGCAGGATCTTCTGCTTGGGTCTATTTATGATCCTAATGCTTGGCTCTTTGTCTAAGTTGTCTAGGTTTTGGGGTTCCTACACCCAGCCACCCCTAATCCCAGGTTTCTGTTGTTGTTTTATTTGTATTGAGGTGTAGCCAACAGGAGCTCAATCATGGACCAAGGCCCCATTGTGCCAGGCGCTGTACAGACACAGAACAAAAAGTACCTGTTCCAAAAATTGCCAGGGAATTCGATGCTGTGGTGATATTTAACCTGAGAGAGGATATCAGAGCTGGTTGCGGGACTGGCAGGCAGACCTCTCTCTCTTCCCACCCCTCCTAGCAGATCCACGGAGCAGGGCCGGCTGTGTTCCTAGCAATATGATGAGCATACAGCAGTCTGTCGAGTGTATTCCACAACACCTCTCCTGAGCCACCAGAATAGCCAAGACCCACCAAACAGCCAGCACTCCTGGACTCCCTCTGTTGAGTTAAGCCAGAATATCTGGCTGTCAGAGCCCAGTTAGCTGCTGTGATGGCTCACAGTGTGTTGAGGGATTTTCACACCCATCCTCTTGGCGTGCTCGCAGATGTACTGGAATCCGGTGCGTGCAGGAGCGAGGCGTAGCGCCATGCAGATCAGCCATGGAAAAGGGAGTCCTATCAGCTGGCCCACGCCCCTCTCCTGGCCGGCACTGGCCTGTTCCCTATAGGCAGGGGTGAAAGTAAGTTAAAGGACTTAGGCTAGGTCTACACTACAGCAGGGGTCCGACCTAAGATACGCAACTTCAGCTACGTGAATACCGTAGCTGAAGTTGCGTATTTTAGGTCGACTTACCTGGCTGTGAGGACGGGGGAAAGTCGACCGCTGCCGCGCTGCCGTCGACTCCGCTGCCGCCTCTTGCCGAGGTGGATTTCCGGAGTCGACGGCAGAGCGATCGGGGATCGATTTTATCGCGTCTTCACTAGACGCGATAAGTCGATCCCAGAAAACCGATTGCCTGCCGCCGGACCCTCCGGTAAGTGTAGACAAGCCCTTAGTGGTACACCGGAGTCCTGAGCAGGGGCGTGGCCTCAACCGGAAGAGGCGGGTCCTTTAAATCAGGATTTAAAGGCCCCAGGGCTCCGGCTGCAGCTGGGAGCCGCGAGGCCTTTAAATCACCCCCGAAGCTACCAGCTGCAGAGGTGGCTGGGAGCCCCGGGGCTCAGGGGTGATTTAACGGGCCCGGGGCTCTGGCTGCCGCTACCCCGGGGCTCTGGCAGCCAGGCTCAGGTGGCGACTTAAAGGGCCCTGGGCTCCAGCCTCTGCAGGGTGCCCCGGGCCCTTTAAATTGCCAGCCTGGGGAAGCTCTTGCTAGTACGCCGTACCGGACCGGCTTACTTTCACCTCTGCCTATAGGGCATCTTCTAGCAATTTGCTAAGTCCTGCTTAAAATGCCTCCAGCAATGCATCTCTCACCCCTTTCCCTTCCTGGGTACAGAGAGCACAGCCCACCAATAGAATCTCCTCTCCTATTCCCAGCCTCGTCCGTTTGCATCCAACCCAGCCATTGTGAAACGTATCCTGATTAGATTCCCGCCAGTGCCCTTCACCCTCGGAGCCAGCCCTCTCATTGCATTCCTAGGTTTACCAGAGTAGGTCATTAATCTTTCCACAGCTCCCAGCACGGCTAGTAAATCTGTTTTGGCAAAGGCAGTCACAGCCCCCTCCGCTAACAAATCTTACCCCACGTGGGACCCCAGAGGCCCTAACGTTAGGGACCGATCCACAGTGCAGTGGTGGGAACTGGTGGGGAAGACACTCCTGTGCTGGCCATTCTCTCCTGGGAGCTTGTCAGTTTGCTTTGCATGGAAGGAAATGGGAGAGTCATAAATCAATCTGGAGTGTTTCTCTTCTCTTTAGGGGAAAAATAATAACCCCAAACAAAACAAGCTTGCAGACAGGAGAAAGGAATTCCTAATGACAAACTTACTTCAGCTAGGACACCAGGGGCTTCAGCAATATGAGATTAAACCTGCTGTGCCGAGACTCTATTACTCCATATATTACTGTGTGCTGCTGGACTGATGGTTCTCACAGGCGGAAATATAACCCTTTGAAAATGTCAAGGAACATAATAAAGAGACCTAGCCGGGGAGGCTGGCTGGCTCTGGGGCCCGATAAAGCCTATACACTGCTGGTTTCCAGCCAAGCCAAGATGGGGAGCTTATGGATGTGTTGTGCAGCTCAGACCAGATCCTAGCAGCACCACAAAATCGCCAATTAACTGGACCCCTCCTTATAACCGTGGCTTTAGGAGAGAGGTGAAACATATGGGGATGGGGGAGATTTTACTGCTATACCCCCATCATGCCAGACCTGTTTTGTAGATGAAGAGGGGACCTCAGTCAACAAAATGAAGAGCTGAGTGTGTGGTCAGCACCTTCTTCAACTGCTGGCTGTGGGTCAGGTCACCATTGTTTGTGCCTATGGATAGGATAGCAGCAAGCAGAGGAAGTCTCTCTCTCCCCCTCGCGGGCCTACCCATGTTTGGCCATGTCAGCACAGCCTTGCACAATGCACGAAGGAAGAGATAAGTGATGGAACCTAGCCACGTCTCCCGAGTCCGCCAAAGAACAGGCTGGACATTTTGTAGGAAGAGGCTTTCTGTCAAGGCTTCCTGCCGTAAGAACAGCCTTTCTCCTGCCGGCCCACTTCCTGCTGAAGCCAGAAAGCAAGGGGAACTGGCAAGAAGAGCTAACGAACCCTTGGTAAATAGCATGAAAGTTGTGTTCTAGAGCTCAGGGTGAGCGTTGGATCAGTTCTTCCTTACCAGCTTCCTTGCCCACCCCTCCGGCCACCTCAGCCCTCTCCCCAAGTCCCCTTGCTCCAGGCCTCCATCACCCTCAGACCCTCTTTCTAACCTTCACTGCTCTCGCTCTTCATGATTCTGCGCCTGCCTTTGTCTCATTTCCCATCTCCTACCATGCTCTGCCAGCGCGTAATGGTGTTGATGTAATATACTTGGACTTCTGTACGGCGTTTGACTTGGTACCGCACGACATTTTGATTAAAAAGCCTGGAAGGATATAAAATTAACCTGGCATACATTAAATGGATTAAAAGCTGGGTAACTAAAAGGTCTTGAAATGTAATTGTAAGTGGGGATTCTGCATTAAACTGGTGTTTTTACAGTGGGGTCCCACAGGGATTGGTTCTTGCCCCTTTGCTATTTAGTGTTTTTATTCTGCAAGAAAACATAAAATCATCACTGATGACATTCACAGAGGACACAGGAAGTGGGAGAGTGGCAAATCATGAAGAGGACAGGTCGGTTATATAGAGAGATCTGGCACGCTTGGCACAAGCAAACAATGTGCGTTTTGATATGGCTAAATGTAACTGTATACATCTAAGAACAAAGAACGTAGGCCGTACTTAGAGGATGGGGGACTCTATGCTGGGAAGCAGAGACTCTGAAAAAGGCTTGGGGGTCCCGTGGTGGATAATCAGCCGAACATGAGCTGCCAGTGTCATGCCCTGGCCAAAAGGACTAATGCAATCCTGGGACACACAAAACAGGGGAATCTCAATTAGGACCTAGAGATTATTTTCCCTCTGTATTTGGCACTGGTGTGACCGCTGCTGGAACCCTGCGTCTAGTTCTGGAGTCCACCGTTCAAGAAGGAGGTTGATAATCTGGGGCGGGGTCAGAGAAGAGCCACGAGAATGATTAAAGGATTAGAAAAATAGATGATTACCATGGTCCCGTCTGGTCTTGGAATCTATGAATCCCCTCCTCACTTCTTTCACGCTGTCCCCTATGCCCAGAACACCCTCCTTCCTCCTGTGTGATTGGCACCTCAATAGGCTCCTCAAACCTCCGCACCTCCAAGGCTGACCTCCTGCTACATCTCTGTGCCCGGCTACTCCCCAGTTCCACCAGTGGTTGTGTAATCAAAGCACTGAGAATTACTTACTCAGAACTACCACTAGACAGCTCTCAAAGCATCAGGCCTCTATTCCTACGGTACCTGCCTCCAAGTAGCTTTCACTGTCTTCCCACCTTCCCCGCCCATTTGCTCTCTTTCCTCCTTGCATTAACTGTTTAAATGAGACTGCAGAGAAATTAGGGGCAGGGCTGTTGTTTTATTTTTTATGCCTGCAAAGCACTGATCGTATTGCAGATACAGTATTTGTAAGAAATAGCCTGAATCATCTATAGCACTGTCCAAATGTTAGGTAATAGTGTACAGACCAGTTCTGATGCCAACGCACCTTCTGCTGTTCATGCTGCAGGGCATAAGCCCAGCGGAGGCTGCTCCAGAGGGAGCTGGGTGATCCATAATTGCCCCATTCAAGGTTTCTTTCACCTTCCTCTGACACAGTTGGCCACCACTGGAATGCTGAAGAAGATGCATCCGATCTGGTGATTGCTATGTTCCGAGGAGCCAGTCTGCCTCTGCCATTGGTCCAGCAGGGGTCACTGGATCGAACCCATCTCTGCAGCCCAGCGTGCCGCTGCCTTTATCCCCCAGCGAGCACCATTTGGAGGCTGTGAACCTTCCCAGCTCTCTGTTGGCTCCATGGGCTCGTTAGTGCAAGAAGAGGGGAGTAAATCTCTGGGAGCTCATGAACTATTTACGACCATGCTGAGCAAGCGACCTGCAATTATTTATTTATTCCACCCCCGCTTTTTTGCTGGATGGCACTTTGCAAGCCCAGAGGGAAGCAGAAGTGCCTCTGGGCTCCCCTCTCCAAAGCTTCCGTCTCTGGAGTTCCCACAGCGAGGCACCTCCCAGTGGGGTCCAGTGGAAGGCAGGGAACAGCATAACACATGGGGACTGCTCAGAGCAGCCGGCAACCGGAGAGGCCAACATGTCAGTTCCAGACCATGCAGCTGCTGCATACAAGCACCGTCTGTTCGGTGGGTGCTGCTTTTGCTATGCAAAGGCGGGTAGCATTAGCCAGCCCTCTTGCTCTCAAACTTAACTGGGCTCTCTGTGTCCGCATGTCTCATTTGCTGTGTGTCGTTAGAATTCAGCAAACAACTGTTTGGTTATTTGGATTTTTCAGTTTGCTGGCAATTCTGAAAAACCCCCGAAACCTAGCGTTTCAGGTTAAACCCAGACTGATTTTTTCCAGTGAATCAAAAAGTAAAAACAACCAAAAAAATTGTTTCGGGTCAAATGAAGCATTTTATTTGGACATTGGCCATTTTTAAGCAGTTTTGATTGGTGTTTTGTTGATTTGTTTTCAATAAAATGGAAGGAATGTTTGAAATGAAAGGTCATTTTGAACCAAAAACTCTCAAAGTTTGGTTTGTTTTCAGATTTTATTTTAGGGTTTTAAGGAGGTTTGTTTGTGTGTTTTCTGAGTGAAACCATTTGGTGAAACCAGCGAGAATTCATGAAACTTTTGGGTGTTGTCAAATCTTCAGTTTGCACTGAAAAACTTCATCCAGCTCTATGGACTTCTCTACATAGGGTGATAGTGGTGTGTCAACTCCAGAGTAAACCACCATGTGTTCACACAGTACTGTTTGAAACAGGACTATGCTAATGATCATTTGGGAACTTTTAGTGCACACCAGCAGGGTCTACATGGGCCAGTGAGTCACGACATGTTGGTGCACGTGATAATTCACACCCGTCGGGTGCGCATTGCCACACAGAGTAGATAAGCCCCTGGTGTCATATCTCCATGATCGTGTTTCAGGAGCCGAAATTATCTTCATGGTTAGGAGGTATTCCATCACCACCTGGTTGGGGCTCCATACTATGCCACAGGTTGAGGAGAGCAAGCAGATTGCAGAAGTTGCAGAAAGAACAGAGAGAGAGTAGGAAGATGAAGGATTGGGAATGAATGTCATGGGGGAGAAGAAATAAGTGTAGCAGAGAAAGTAAAGGGGACAGCTAGGGAGGACAGGAGAAAAGGAGACAAATACCCAGGCCCTGCAGGAAAGCTAGATGTCTTGTGAAATGTGTGGTAAACACACAGTGTATGTTTGGAGACATTTTGGTGTGTGTGTGTGTGTGTGTAGCAGTGTTGTCTGGATGGATGATGACAAGGTCTTGAAGGTAGGATCTCCCAAATTCTGACTACTGAGTCTCTGTGCCTCTCTTTTCCCATCTGTAAAATAGGGATGATGCAATTATCTCAGTGGGGTGTTTTGAGGACTAATTGGCTAATCTTTGTAACATGCTGACGAAGTGTGTTTTGTCCCTGTCTGGTGGCTGGTCCTTGTAGAGCAGTGGTTCCCAGACTTGTTCTGCCGCTTGTGCAGGGAAAGCCCGTGGCGGGCCGGGCCGGTTTGTTTACCTGGCGTGTCCGCAGGTTCAGCTGATCGCGGCTCCCAGTGGCCGTGGTTCGCTGCTCCAGGCCAATGGGAGCTGCTGGAAGCGGTGGCCAGTATGACCCTCGGTCCACGCAGCTTCCAGCAGCTCCCATTGGCCTGGAGCAGCGAACCACGGCCACTGGGAGCCGCGATCAGCTGAACCTGCGGACACGCCAGGTAAACAAACCGGCCCGGCCCGCCACGGGCTTTCCCTGCACAAGCGGCAGAACAAGTCTGGGAACCACTGTTGTAGAGGATAACAGACTGCTAATGCTGTCAACAAAAGGAGCTATTCTTTTAGTTCAGCGGGCGGAGGCTTGCACTTGTGGTGGTAAATGTCCTACGTTCAATCCTGCTAACAGCCCTATGCTGGGGGATGTAAGAAAGTGCCGATCTGTACCGGAGTTGTTATTTTTAGTGAACATCTTTCTTTTCTGCAATGCTTTGAATTAATTCATAGCTATGTATGTGTGATCATTATAATTATTATGCGACTGGCTGGTTTTCATGGCCTTTAAAACACCAGGGGATAGTCTCCCCCCAGTGTTCTGTGCCACAGATTGGAAATGCACCATTTTAAGTGACATTTGTTTATGGCCTGTCTGGGAGAGCTTTACTTTCCCTGTGTGGACGTGATCAGGAAGTGCGTGTGTGGACGTGACAGAGAGTGCGCCACTGGGTCATTGACTACCATGGAGCACTGAACATTTGCACCAGCTGTGGTTTAGGATTTACGATTTAGATTGAAACACCCAGCTAGATCTCTAACTGACTCCAAACTATGTCAGGCTGAAACAAACAAAGCACTTGTCTCTTGCCCATAGGCCTGGCAGGCTGAAGTCTGCTTACCAGGACACGGCTGCTTCAGCATGTTGTCTTCAAAGGGCTTTTGTCGTGGGGCTTAAGGGCCAAGAACACTTGCAGCCTGGCTTTATATTGGTTGGTTTGATCAGCACACGGGGGAGAGGACCATAAAGCTGCCGAGGCTGGAGCCTGAATCTCTAATTTTGCCAGGAGGGCCTGGGTTATTCCTCCACCGGGAGTGCTAATAGGATTCTAATATGCCGGCGAATGGGATTTTTTACAACTGTGAGACTGCAGTTACTGAGATGGTGTGTCGCTGGGACAGCCCTATCAATCTTCCAGATCCGCTCCCCGGAGGTGAGGGGGCTGCGGGGAGAGGCGACTCACAGGGAAGGGAGCCTTGGGAAGTGTCTGGGACTGAAAGGTGGGGGGATCACACGGAGGTGTCTGCAGGGAGGCGTACGTGGCTTTCTTTGGGGAGATAAGGCATCTGTTGCAGTGACTGTCTGGGCCCAAGATGTCATGGGGCCTGTACCAATGTACCTGATGGGACCGTCTCAATGAGCATATGCTGACGTCCGGGGAATCTCTGCAGTGTTATCAAGGGGCCCATAGCATAGTAGTTTGGAGCCCCAGGGGGACATCTGAGCCCCCTTCCCCCACCTCACTATCTTTGGGAAGGTCCTTAGTCCTTGTTGAATATCCTGGGGAGCCCTTCTGCACTGATGTCTTTGGGACATTCACGTTGGCGTCTGTGGCCGACAGCAGTATATTCAGGGCAGGGGGGCTAGGCACTGTCTTTGGTGGGGAGGGCATTTATAAGCGATGGGATCTATATAAGTCAGTGGGACTGCAGTGTATCGACTGCCTCAATGGGACTCGTCTTCTTGTGCCCCATGGGAACCTCGAGAGGCTCACAGCACTGAGCAGGTGCTTGGTGGTGCCCAAATGGCCTGGAAGGGGTTAACATATCCAGCTGGGCCCTGGGAAGGCTTGTACAGGACCATCTCCATTTACACCACCCCTGTCCCCCATCGCTAATCACTGGGATCCAGCCCACTCTCACCCTGGCTCTGTGCTGCTGCCATCTGCTTTGGCCCAGGCGGTTGGACCGTCTCCAGTCTGTAGTTCCTGGCTGGCTTCCTTGCACTGCCCTGCCTCTTGGGCCTGGAACAGCAGGACAGATTAGCCTGAGATATTCCCAACTGGTATCGCAGCCTGTGCTAAAGAGTCTCTCGCATCGGCATGAGAGCTGGGGCAGGGCTTTGTCTGAACAGCTGGAGTCCTGTGCTCTTACCCCTTCACCGTAGGTCACGCGACAGCTTGTCCGACACGCTCGCCTGTGTGACGCGGCGTGGATTCCCACGGGAGAGGTCGTGGGACACAGGGGCTCTGACCACTGGCATCCATAATGGAGTAGCAGAGAAAAAAATGACAAGGCAGCTCTTTGTGCTCTTGTTCCGTTCCACCTCCTGGGGGCGCCGCAGTGACTCTCTCCTCCAACAGTGAGCACTGTTCTCTGCCTCCTGCAGTGGGATGGAGCAGCTCTCCTCGCCCTTACCCCTGATCCTATCCTCCCCTATAAAAAGAGTGTGTGTATAGCTGTCCAGTGTCGCCCGTCCCCTCTGGGCTGCTGTTGGGAGCTGCTATATTAGAATGACTGACTAGAATGTCCTTCAGACAGGCCCACAAGGTGTCTCACTAACATGCTGTATGCTCCAACACCGAGCTGCCCCCAGCACCAATTGACCTGGGGAGTGAGGAAACAAGCAACCCTCCTACCTGCAGCATCCCCTGGCCAAGGACCTTCCTGCATGAAAGCACCTATTTTTTTTGGCCTCTGTTCCATCCCTTGCTCTTGCAGTCCAGGGGATGTTAACGGCCCTTACAGGACATGCTGCACTTGAGCACGTCAAAGGCGCTTGCTCTGGCTTGTACGAGTGCTGCTGATCTGGTTGGGCGCTCTCACAACCGTTGGAGTGAGATATCAGGGCAGAGCTGGTAGGGCTGGGACAGGAGCCAACTGATAAATTCCTATGAACCCCCCAATCTGATCAGAGGAGGCTAGAGCAAGGTGTGGTGTGTGCAACTGCTAAGGAGAGTGTTCCATATAACTTGGCCAATGCACTTTAGTCCTGGCTTCATAGATTCATTCATAGATTCCAGGGCTTGAAGGAACCACTGTGATCATGTCATCTGACTTCCCCTAAAATTGAGGCCATAGGACTTCCCTGAATTCCTGTTGGAACTAAAAAGAACAGGAGTACTTGTGGCACCTTAGAGACTAACAAATTTATTAGAGCATAAGCTTTCGTGGGCTACAACCTGCGGATACAGACTAACACGGCTGCTACTCTGAAACCTGTTGGAACTAAAGCATCTCTTTTAGAAAAAAAAAACCCACATCCAATCTTGATTTAAAAATTGCCAATAATGGAAAATCCACTACAGTCTTAGGTAAGTTGTTCCAATGCTTAATTACACTCACTGTTAAAAAAAAAAAAAAAAGTATGCCTTATTTCTAGTCTGAATTTGTCTCACTTCAGCTTCCAGCCTTTGGATTTTGTAGCACCCCCCGCTATTCCAGACCTTGCTTCCTCACACAGATCAGCTAATGTGCCCAGTTCTGAGCTTCACACACACACAAGTAAATCTTCTCTGCACTCCTGCTCCTCAGGTAGCACCTGACTTGAGTACCAAAGCCATAAATATTGTATTAGTGTATCCAATCTTGGCTTTGGATTGATTTTTCTCCAACCCTGATCGCAGTAAGCCAGGAAGATGGGATTATTTTGCAGGGCAATCACTGGCAGAGGATACCTTGCAGCTGGTTCCACATTCTTTTGAACATCAGTAAATAGCCAGCTCCCCGTTCCATTTTGTAAGCAGTGCCACTGTCTCTGGGACATCCATGGGCATTTTTATTGCACGATCCTGTAAATTGATACAGTACAGCAGACATTTTAGGGGGATAGATCAGGGCCTCCTTATCTTAAAGATATCTGCAGGCCTTTTGGTGTTCTCTCTGTCCATCTCATGCTCTCTCTCTCTCTTTCTCTCTCATTATTATTAGTATCTGTGTTACAGTAGCTGCCAGAAGCTCCAACCAAGATCAGAGACCATTGTGTTAGGCACTGGTACATACATATCATAAGAGACAGTCCCTACCCTGGAGAATTGACAATCTAAATAGACAAGACAGACGTTTTAGAGAGGGACAGTTGAGTCACAGAAATATATAGGGCCATATCCATAAAAGATAATGGAATGATCCCTATTGACTTGCTCTAGATCATAAATAAAGGCCATGGTAGAACTGGGATGTGAGTCCAGATCTCCACAGTCTCCGTGCCAAGGTTTAACCACAAGACTATCCTTCTTCTCTCTGATTATCTGTCTCTAGTTGTCTAAAGTACACACCTAGGAGTACAAGTAAAATGAACAGAGACCCATTTCCAGTAAAAAAATGTTGTGAAATGCTTTGCCCAGAAAGCAGGAATGGAGAATGAGATCATGTTGCCTGTAAATAAATAAAAGCGGAAAGATGTTACATTTCACCGAGGCACTTCCCTAACTCTTGGCTCTGAGTGGAAGTGGGAATGGTAGGAAGTTGGCAGTGAGCAGCAGGCTTCTGGTGACGTGGTTCATTGTGGATCTTCTCCCGGGCTGCTGAGAAAAGAAACAGCTCCTAATGGAGGGAATCAGGGGATATGGCCTGTAGTGAGTTCATGAAACCTAATACAATTTATTACCTGAAAAATATTTTCAGGATTTTCCACAATCATGCTTATTATCGGAGCACAGTTCTTGGTTGGTCTGGGTATGCTGGGTGCTGTACAAACAAAGAGTAAGAGACAGTCCCTGCCTGAAATACCTAACACTCCAAATAAACAAGATAGACAAAGGGCAAGGGAAAAGGATCTAGCATACAAGCAAAATGTTTGGCTTTCGCTGCCACAAAGTCCACACAGCCAACATTTTAGAACTCACCAATGTTGTTGTCTAGTACGCAAATCATCCCATTGAAGTTAATGGGAAAAACTCACGTGCTTTAAAGTGAAGCCTATGCGAAAGTGCTCTGATAGATCGTAGCTCAACCCAAAGGAACACCTCCCTCTGAACGTTGGTTCCGAATGTATTGTGTCATTTCTGCGTCCAGTCCAGAACCCAGAAATAGAGAGTATGCCGACCAAAAATGGAGGCTAATAATAATTAATAATTATGAATAAAAAGTTTTCAGTCCTTCCTGATATTCTCAGGACCCCACGGGGTGGAGGTTCTGAGCCTGAGTCAAGCCCTATTGCTTTGCAGTGTAGACGTAGCTTATGTTTCCATAAAATAGATCCCACCCCCTGCTCTGCTATCACTCGATAGACCTAGTTATGTGAGGCCAAGTTCTGTGGCCCTTAAGGAAACAAAAATCCCAATGAAGTCAAATAACTGAGGGCGAAAGACTCAGGTACCTGGGGGGTTGATTCTCAAAGGTGCTTTGGCTGGAGTGGTGGGTTCTCAGCACTTCTAAAAATCTGGCCCCAGGTCTCTTTCTCATCATTCATTTGCCATTCCCTGTTGTTTGCCGTTCATGTGGAAACAATGCTATCAATCCTCAGGCTTCAGGGCCGAAGCTGGTCATGGGTTTGGATCAGGAAGAAATCTGCCCCCATGATGTAGTATTGCATTCTGATCTGCTATGTGTGCTTTGATTCTACCCACTTGAAGCATCCGGCATTGGGCATGGTTGGCAGAAGAATCCCAGACTAAACGTGCCATTGGTTTGTTCTGGTGTGCCAATTCCTGTGTGTGTGTGTGTGTGTGTGTGTGTGTGAAGTATACAGATAAAAGTAGAAGAGTTTTCAATTCTCATGCTTCAGAACATGGAATGATCAACAGCTGGACCCCTCCTTCCTTCAAAGTTCATATGATATTTCTGGACTTTCACCCAAGGAATAAGTTTCCATAATTAATAAAATAAAATATGTTGTAGTAGAATTGGTTGGAAACAAATGATATTTTTGATAATAAACGTAAAAAAAAGCAACAAATGTAAATAGCAATACTGATGATGGAGGTTGTATGCCTTCCTTTGAAAGCATTTGGTGGTACCAGATGCAGGACATCAGTATAGATTCAATTCTTTTGTGTTCCGATGTGTCCATTCCAGCCAGGGTCAGATCTCCTGGTGTAAACAGAAGGGAATGTTTGAGAGAGAGGAGAAAAAAAAGGATAAGGAGAGGGGACTAGTGCTCCACCCCTTTGTCCAAGCTCGACTTGAGCAGTACGATTTCTGAAAGGCAGGCTCACCAAGGGCTTGCCTGAAACAGCTGCTGGCAAGATGTTGGTTGGTAGCAATGTTCCTAAGAGATCTGGACTTGACGAGTGATGGGAGGAGGTTGAAAAGGCTGAGGGGATGGGGAGGAGAGACTAGACTTTGTTTAATTTTATGGCAAGCAATGGCTTTCAGGCAACCACCACCAGGATAATACCAAATGAGGGTAACATGCTCCACACTGAGTAGATTTCACACAAGGCAGAGAGCCATCAAAGTCCTACATGCCGGGGGAACTTGTAGGACGTGCAAGTCTTGGTATTCCAGGGGTGCATCCCACCCACTGTTCCAAGTGCCTGCAGTCACTCCATTTCCACCTACCACACGCCTTATACTCTGGGCATTACCAAGAGAAGCAGCAGCACCAGATATCACAAATGCTCCTCACTCCAAGGGATATCATCCCTCTAAGTCCCCAGATCACCTATATTCCACACCAACGAGGCATCCTCCACATCAGGTGTTGCACCAGAAACAAAGAACTGACATTCTGCGTTTTCAGCAAGGGATTGAATCTGCAGCATGTTGAGTTTCCTGGAGAAATGATTGTTGGTAATCCTCCTCATTTTGGATCTTCATGATACAGTGCTTCTCTCCTTTGGGCCCTGGTAGGTTGAGATGTGTGGGCAGGACTGAACTTCCAGTGCCCCCATGAAAAGCCAGAAAACCCGTTTTCAGTTGTTTTCTCTGTCCACGGCTTGTTGAATATTCTTTGCCTAGTTGCCTAATAGGAATCAAGTTCATGGCACTGGGAATATAATCGAGCAAACGGCTTTTGCGCTTATCAAATGCCTCAGCTCTGCTTGGGCATTTAATCACCGGCAAAAGCCATTTATTGCCTCGTATACTCCTCTTCTATGAACATTAGCTCTTAAATACCCGGCATAATTAAAGGTGAAACTGCTGTGCTTTGTTGAGTCTTCTATCTGGAGAAAGGGTAACAGATGAGGTAGGAGTTCTGATGGAGTTCAAGGTGAGAGCCGTAAAGCCGATTTTCTGCATGTGTCAGGGACATTATTTTAGGAATGTATAATTCCGCTCGTGAAAATTGAGGCTGGCTGAAATAATTCACAGTTAATGAACTTAGAGTTATAGCCCTGGCTCTGAGATTCCCTCTGCGCTTTGCACGGTCGATTTGGCTTGTCAGATGTTTAAGGACGGTATGGAAATGACAAAAAGGATTTGAGGGAATTACTTGGATTCCCCCCGTCCCCTGTTTCTTTGTTTTTAAATCCCTTTTTGGAAGAAAGGAGATAAATTTTCTTCTGCTTTAGATATGAGGCAGCCAGCCCCTGAATCAACACCTTTCACCTTCTTACCCCTTTGTCTTGTGGATATATCTTATCCAATAATGGTTTTAAAAAACCTCAACGAATATTCACTTTGCTTTTTAAATGAATTTGTGGTCCCACTTTATAATAAAGTACATATATTAACAATGTATAAAGGATTAATTAATGATTAATGGATGTTATAATCATATTACAGATAGTAGCAGTCTGTATGATCGTATCTATTGTAGGTTCTTTCATAGCCCACCTTGCTATAGTATTTGAGCACCTAACAATCATTAGCGTATTTTTCCCCTCTGAGCCAGGGCAGTGCTGTTATCCCCATTCTACAGCTGGGGAACTGAGGCACAAAGACGCTAAATGACTTGCCCAGGGTCACTCAAGAAGACTATGGTAAAGCAGGGAATTGAACCCCGGTTTCCTGAGTCCTAGATTAGGGCCCTAACCACATGAGTATCCTCCTTCGTCATCCCAAGTGTCTGATGCCCACAGCCGTTCACATACTAGACGAGCCCCCAGCTATGCGAGACCCACCAATTT
Organism: Terrapene triunguis; assembly: GCF_002925995.2. Lineage (NCBI taxonomy): Eukaryota > Metazoa > Chordata > Testudines > Emydidae > Terrapene > Terrapene triunguis. The sequence continues at coordinate 7,204,818 of NW_020664725.1, forward strand.
GGCTGACATAGGAGGTACCGAACAAGGGACTTCCTGTGGTAAACACCCCAGTTGCTATAGCTTGAGCTAAAAAGCCAGCCTGTTAAGAGATACGTATATGCCAGGATTCAAAGTAACCTGATTGATCTGTTGGGCTCTGCAGCAAGCTGTTGCCATTGATTGGCCATTTATTAAAAGCTCTGTTAATCGTTTATTAACACTTTATAAACTGCACATAAATGGACCCGTCGTACTAAGTGGGACCAAATGAACTCTGGCTGCTTCTGGTGCCCTTTTTGTGTTCGTTTCCCATGAACACTCGACCAATCGGCTTTCACCAGCAGGAATGCTCACAGCGGACGCGGCACGGCCAAGTGCCAGTCACTGGAGTCGCTGGGAGCTGAGGGAGACCCGCCCCCTTTTAGCATCAGCCCCAAGAAGCAAATTTCAGTCACATGTACACGCTTGTTCAGGCAAAGCAAATCGGAGACACGTGTGTGCTTATCCAGCCAGAGGCCAGAAGCTTTACCATGTCACTTAGCATAGCTGACCAATCCCAGCTAAGAGACACATAGTTCAGACATTGAATATCTGCTGTTATTGATCCAGAAATAAATTAAAACAAACCAAAAATAATTGAAGGAATCTGAATGACAAATTTACTGTGGGGTTCTTCTACCTTCATCTGGTGGTAGTCATGGACTTGGATGGACCTCAGGTCTGACCCATCTGGCGAGTCCTGTGTTTCTATACATCTGAGGAAACCGTGAACTGTTTGTTGATACTCTGTGAGCAGAAAAGGGGATAAATTCATTCAGGAAAATTATTCTTGTGAATTATCCATCCGATTCTACTGGGTTTCGGCCCTTTATAGCCCTTACTCTCAGTTAGTGACCGATGAGGGAGAAATTGGTTGTAACGTTTGGCTTCTGCCTGAAGCGCTTCTCACCACCCCTGACTAAGTGGTTTCCAAAGAGGTAGATAGACCCGCTCTAGACTGAATTTCAAGGTTGGTTGATGATGCAGGAAGAATGACTTCAATGCATCTGGTTGCTGGCTTCCTTGATACGGAGAATGCAGACTCCATGCTCTGGGAAGCAGCCGGAGGGCATCATTGTTGCAGATGAACTTTGGAGGACTTGATGACTTTGGAGATTAGGAATGAAATACAGACTCTTTCACCTCTAGGTCAGTGGTTCTCAGCCAGCGGGAGGGAACACAGAAGTCTTCCAGGGGGTACGTCAACTCATCTAGATATTTGCCTAGTTTTACAACAGGCTACATAAAAAGCACTAGCGAAGTCAGTACAAACTAAAATTTCATACAGACAATGACTTGTTTATACTGCTCTATATACCATACACTGAAATAAAAGTACAATATTTATATTCCAGTTGATTTATTTTATAATTATATGGTAAAATGAGAAAGTCGGCAATTTGTCAGTAACATTGTGGCTGTGACACTTTTGTATTTTTATGTCTGATTTTGTAAGCAAGTCGTTTTTAAGTGAGGTGAAACTTGGGGGTACGCAAGACAAATCAGTTTCCTGAAAGGGGTACAGTCGTCTGGAAAGGTTGAGAGCCACTGCTCTAGGTCACTGGCTGAAATCTAGCCCAGGCCAATAGTGAATCGAAAGCAAACTCATTAGGAGGAAAAGATATTGTTACAATGACACATTTGCACCCATTGGTAACTTTGGCCCAAATCCTCAAAAATGTTTAGTCACACAACTCCCATGGGCGTTAAGCACCTTAATATCTTTGAAGTTCTGGGCTTCTATCCCTGTTCCTTGTTCATTGCAAAACCACCATTCATTTTGTCATCAGGATAGCAAATAAATAATAACAATAAATTCAGCAGATTTTCTCCTATTTAAACCATATCCAGCATCCATTAAATTCATACTAAAAACCAAGACTTATTCTCCAGTCAAATTGGTCCTAGGACAATGCCTAATGCTCTTGGCTCCACTAGCATACTTTAGAGCTATTCACCCATCTCAATTTGCAGTCCTTTATTACTTATAATGACTAGTCATTCAAGTGACACGCATTTTCAAAATGTCCTCCTCCTAAAAGGTCTAGTCAAAGTGTACCTGGTGCCATTTCTTTCCATTGGCTTTTACTGAAAAGGCCCAAATCCACATAGGCAAAAATAACTCCATAGAACTTTGCTAAAGCTCATAAGCTGCACATGCAAAAGTCAGTCATTTTTCTCCTACTTCATCAAATTCGAACAGCAGATGCTAAAATGAGTTTCCATATGACTCAGGTTTCACGGTTTGGGCAGTTATACTGCAGTATTTTGATTAGTGTACTGCAAAGTGAAAGAAATGATCATAACTGGACTACCTTGAATAAACGAAGACTCTGGTACTGCTAGCTGTTAAGCATGTATGTGCGTTTGGACATCAATGAGATGAGTCCCATGTAACATTAAATGTGTGTACGTGTTTTCAGGAGTGGGGCCGGCGTTGTTTATTTCACAGTGCCCAAAGGAATGCTAGTTCACCTCACAGGACATGTATAAAGGTGAGGTCCCTTCCCCGGGAAGCCTCCATTCTAAGCGGAAATTACCCAGCATCTCTCTCATGCGTGGACACTCCGTTCCGTTCCAGCATAAAAGTGCCTTTATTCTGGACTAATTACTCCACTTTGGAAACGGAGTAATAATTCTGGGATTGCTCTCTCTCTCTCTTAGGTATTTATATGGTCACGTCACGGGTGATCACTTCACAGCTCTTCATATATTTATCCTGACGACGCTCTTGTGCTGTGCTATTATCCCCATTTTACAGACTGGGAATTGAGCCACAGAGAGATTCCAGCCTGGTCTACTCTTAAAAGTTAGGTTGGCATAGCTTCAGCTCTCAGGGGTGTGAAAAATCCACACCCATGAGTGACGTCACTATGCCGATCTAGCCCCTGGTGTAGATGCAGCAAGGTTGAAGGAAGATCTAGCTACTGCCTCTTGGAGAGGCAGGTTACCTATATCGTAGGAAGTGTCTACACTACGGAGCGACAGCTGCGGTACTGTAGCGGTGTCACTTCAGTACCTGTACTGTAGACAGGGCCTCAGTGACTTGTGCAAACACTCGGAAAAGGCCAATACCCTGCACGGTGGAGCAAAACATCTTTAAACTATATAAATATCTGCCCTATTTCTTATGGATGTCACAGTGAGGATTTGATCAAAAGCCCACTGAATTCAGCAGGAGTCTTTCCATGGACTTCAGTGGGCTCTGGATTGAAATCTGTAAACGGGTCTTGAGATGATGCATTAGCCTGGCTGTTTTATAATGTATTTGATCACTTACGTGGTGATTTTTCAAACGTCAGCCGTTTGAGATGGGTTGCTAGTGCAAATTAGTGATGCTCTGTGTCCAAAGAAATGTCTCTTGAAATTGAGCTGAGACTCATAACACAGACAAATGGGCTGGCATCCCACGGCCATAGAAATGTAAGGAGAGTATTAACCCTCATTAAAAAAGACAATTTAGTCCAATACTTACAGTGACCCTGTCACAGAAACACTGGATTTTTGTCTCTTTATTTTTCAGTTATTTCTGCCATTGAATTAGTTTAGGGACATAGGAACTGCCAGATTGAATCAGATCTGTGATCCATCTAGTCCAGTATCCTTTCCCCAACGGTGGCCAGCAAAAGAGACAAAGAAAAGCACAAGAAACCTAATAGTGGATGATTATAAAATAGCCATCCTATAGGAGAAATTTCTTCCTGACCCCAGGCCATTAGCAACTAGCAAATGCCCTGAAGCATGGGGATTTATATCCATTCTTTTTTTTATCCTGTGTAATGTAACCGTGGATGTTCTCATTAGCTATATAGATGTCTAATCCTTTTTTGAATCCTGCTAAGCTCTTGCTCTCAATGATACCTAATGGCAGGGAGGTTAATTAAGTGTTGTGAAAAAAGGATCTCATTGTATCTATTTTAAACATGCCGTCTTTCTATTTCATTGAATGTCCCCTTGTTCTTCTGCTATGAGAAAGGGGAAATGGTAGAGCCACTTGAAAACTTTCGGATGGAAAATGACAATTCAACATGTTTTGCAGGAACCTATTGATTTTTGTCAAGTTTTCATGGGAAATTATTGAAATGTTTCATTTTGACTTTTAAGTTGTTTTATATAATATCATATAAAAGTGAAAAAGATAAAGTCAAAGTAAAATATTTTCATAATATTTCATTTTGCGAAAAATTCCAAGATTGCAACTTTTCGTCCCCGATTCAGGAGGAAACCAAAATCTGAAATCTCAGAATTTCCCACAGGACAGAAATGCCATTTTTTGACCAGTTCTGGGCAGTAGGGCTGCCCAGTTTTATCCCTGCCGTGTGATGGTTAATAATATGAACATTTCAACCAAATACATGGGGTCTTGCCGAAAGCTTCATTGGTTTGTTATTTCTAGGATCATCCTCATGTCTTTAGTGGCCCTATGTAAAGGTCAGTTCAACCTTTGCTCCCCTCCAGGCATCTGGTCTAGTAGTTCATTTTAAGGATTGCATATTCTTGTGACAATGAAGAGGCTGAGGATACTTCAGCTCCTTCAGAACTCTTGACTCTATGCCGTCTGCTCCCGGACATGTCTTGCTCCTTGGTTTGTCATTTTGTTTTAGTGCTTCCTGACACTAGAGTCTTCTTCAATACTCGATCTTTAGAACTCAGAAAGAGCAAGCATCTCCCCAACATCCACTGTGGTGAAGGGTGAGGTAAAGAAATCATTTAGTTTCCCTGTAGAGTCCTGTAGAATTGCTCCTTTCCCTCGCTAGTATAGACCAGTGATTCCACTGATTCGCTCGCAGGCTTTTTACTTCTGATATTCATAGATTCAAGGGGCCATATCCTCAGCTGGTATAAATCAGTCCAGCTGCACTGAAATCATAAGAATGGCCATACTGGGTCAGATCAATGGTCCATCTAGCCCAGTATCATGTCTCTGACAGGGGCCAATGCCAGATTCAGTGGGAATGAACAGAATATGGCAATTTTGAGTGATCCATCCACTGTTGTCCAATCCCAGCTTCTGCCAGTTGGAGGTTTAGGGACACCCAGAGCATGAGGTTGTGTCCCTGACCATCTTGGCTAATAGCCATTGATGGACCTATCCCCCCATGAACTTATCTAATTGTTTTTGGAACCCAGTTATACTTTGGGCCTTCAAAATATCCCCTGGCAATGAGTTCCACAGCTCGACTATGCATTGTGTGAAGAAATACTTTTTGTTTGTTTTAAACCTGCTGCCTATTAATTTCATCAGGTGCCCCCTAGTTCTTGTGTTATATGAAGGGATAAATAAGACTTCCTTATTCATGTCCTCCATGCTAAGTCAATGGGGCTTCATTGATTTACATCAGCTGAGGATTTGACCCAGTGACTTTAAGGTCAGTTAATCTTGTCTAACCACCAAGTGATTCCTGCATTAAGCCCAATCATTTGTGGGGATTTCCTAACAACAGGGCTACATTCAGGCTGGCTCAGCTGATTTTTGACTTGAAATGATAACAAGCCAAAAAACTTGCAGCCACCTTGAGTCACCCCCTGCCCCCACCTCCTTTTTCCTTTCATTTTCAACCTTGCAAACTTTCCTGGGTCACATTGTATGTCCCAAACATTTACTGAATTTAATCCCAGCATTTTCTTTACCAATCCACTGACTGAGACAAAAAGATGAACTTTTTTTCCCTAGACTGATCGAAATGTAAGTTGTAAGGGTGTTTGCTTTCAAAATCCGAGTACAGAATGGATCAGAGCAGCAAAATTCCCAGCCAGCTCGGAACTTTCCCAAAGGTAGACTTGTTCAAATCCATTTGTTTCTAAGCTGTTGGTATTATGAACATTCAGATTCTTTGACTAGATTTTAAACAAGCCCTGGATCATTTCTGACTGTTAAGAACAGCTGTAGCTACACATGCTAACATTGCTCTAGTTCTACCAGGCATTATTTCAGGGAAATTCCTGGCCTCTGTTATGCAGAGGGTTAGAATGGATGACCTGAGAATGTATGAATCTATAAGAACAATCACACTTCATGCACCAGGACATAAGCTGATCATAATGTTGCTTGTGGAAATAAATCCCTTTCTTCCATTGGTCCAGACGTATTATGGGTTTTTTCACCTTCCCTTGAAACATCAGATGTCAGATACTGCTGGAGCAGGTTACTAGAATGGATGGACCAATTATGTGGTTCTTCCTAAAAACAAAATCAATGTACTTTGATTTGTAGGGATTTAAAAAAAAATAAATTGGAATGTCATTTATGGTAAAGTCCTATGTAATCAATAGGGATGATACTAACAAGTTTTAATGGCCATTTAATAGGGTTCTGTAAAAATCATTCTAAAAACCTCTAGGTCAAGATCCTCAAATGGCATAGCTCAGTTCAATGGAGCATCATCGCTTACACTGGCTGCGGAGAATCCAGCCCATAGAATTTAATAGATGATGAAATCTTTTCTATACCATTTCTAAACTATCCAATAGAATTATGGCCTTGATTCAGCAGAGTTCCTTGCTCAACTTTAAGCAAGTGCTGAAGTCCCATTGACAAGTTTAAGTGCTTTGCTTAATTGGGGCTTATAGCCGTATGGGATGGAACATATAGATGGTGCCCTTTGGAGGGGACCTCAAAACCCTGCTGCACCCTGTTCCAGTGATACCCCTAGAAAAATGCCCTGCTGAGCCAGCCAAAGATCCCTGCGATACAGTTCTCTAGGATGGTGTTAAAGGAGACCCGTCTCTTTTAAATTCCATAGGACTGTCTCATTATTGGGATTCATTCTTTTTGCCCAAAGCAGAACTGAAAATTAAGTGAAGGGATCTGTTTAAACCTTTATAAATGCATGTTTAATATCTACTTAATGCAAGATTGAATTTATGAGCCATTAAGTTATATCGGATGGTTTTTAGAAGAATAAAGAAATCTAGTGGGGAAATTTCCTCCTGGGACATAATCCCATTTTATATTAAAGAAAGAGAGCTATTTAATAGGTTAGAGTTGACATATTTAGTGATAATGGAATACTTCATACACAGGAGCTTTCACCAGTGCTTTAAAAATCTTAATTAGTTAAGATTCATGAGATCCCTATACTGCCGATAATACTATGCCTGTTTTACAGGTGAGTAAACCGAGGCACAGATCTGTTACAGGACTTGCCCAATAGAGTTCAATGAATCATAAGTAAAATCAGGAATAGAACCCAGGCGTCCTGCTTTCTACTCGCCCTCGCTCTGACCATTAGGCCACATTACCTGCCACCCAGGGACAGGAATAGAACCCAGGACTCCTGCCTCATGGTCCTTTTTGCTTTAACCATTAGACCCCACTACCACCCCGAATCAGAAATAGAACCTGGGAGTCCCCCTTGATATAACAATTAGAGAACATCACTTTCCTAACTGAAGGTCTAATTCCTACTAGTATGCTGTGGCACTAGCTGGCCAGCAAGCCAGCATATATGGCTATGGGCAGGATAGGCCCATAGTCGGTACTGAATTCTTGGCAAAGCAAGATCCTCCTCCATCACCTTCAAGGCCCAAGGTTTTCTCTTGGCTGCTTGCTCTTTTTGTGCATGTCTGAATGGAGCCATTGATCTATCGGCTCCCCTCTCCAGCTATGTCGGCTGGTGAAATTATTCAGATGCTCCTGTCGCCTTTCAGAGCTGAGAGCACAGCAGCAAATCACCACCTTAAAGCCTTACACCGGAGGCGCTAGTGGTGTAAAAGCTCCCCTCTCCTCCACATATTAGCTGGCAAATTCCAGGTGTGGCCCAGGACGGGGGGCAACCAGGCAGGCACAGTTTGGTAAAATGGCTCCTTTTCGCTTGCTGTGTTTGTATTAAGCAGTTTAGTCCCCAGAGCTGTGGCCCAGATCCTCCAAGGTACCTAATTCCCTTTCATTTCAATGGGAGCTAGGTGCCTAAATACCTTTGAGGATCTTGGCCTGCCTGTTTACTAGAGTGGATGGGGATTCCTCCTCCGCCCCATGAAAATTTTTGATGAAAATGACATTTTTGTTTTATCTTGCTGCAATTTGTCTTTGAAATCATGTGTTTTTGTTTAAAAATAGGGTTTAAAACAAACATTTTTGAATTTATTTGCCAAACACCAAAAGAGTCTCTGTTTTCAATAAAAACAGATGTTTTGGGGTAAAAATTTCCATTTTTGTAAAAAAAAAACAAAAACAAACAACCCTCCCCCCAAACCAACAACATTGTGATAGAAAATATTTTGCCTGCTTCACACCTGCATCTTCAAAGAAACAACCAAATCTACTCTTGCTTGCAGTGCGTGGGTAACAGTAAGATTCGTAGCCCTGTATGTATGTCCAAGTATCTCCCATCCAGCACTGGCCCAGGCTAGGGTGACCAGAGAGCAAGTGTGAAAAATCGTGACGGGGGTGGGGGGTAATAGGCACCCATCGAAGACAAAGCCTCAAATATCGGGACTGTCCCTATAAAATCAGGACATCTGGTCACCCTAGCCCAGGCCCACACACAGCTCTGCTGATGCACCATGATCCTCGCCTGCAGCTTCACAGCCGTGCTTCATTCTCAGCCCTCTCTTTTGTAGCAATGTCCACCACGTAAACACTTTGGGGAAGGGACTGGCTTTTCATGGTGTGCACACAGGCCCAGCTCTGTGGTGCAGGGTGGTCTAATGGTTAGGGCAAGAGGGAGTTGGAGGCAGGACTCTAGGGTGTTCTGTACCTAGCTCTGGGAGGTAGGAAGCCTCACTGAGTCTTCTAGGTTCTAATATAATACAACTAGTAATAAAGCATGTGGCTGTTTTGTAATGTGCACGGTCAGGGACGCAGTGAATTCATTCCCAGGCTGTGAAAGGGAATTTGGAGGGTTAACTCCTAGCTTCTTATTTGCACTACAATTAATTAGGTTCAGCTGAGCCTAATTAAGACCAGACCATTAGAAAGGGTCTTGCCCAGAGGCAGGAGAGAGAGGTTTTCTGATCCGAAGCCAGGCCCTTGGGCTCTGGAGACATGCTAGCTGCCCTGTTTGTGTTGGTTGTTAGGAGTTCACAGTAGTACGAAGTACGCTACTTTGGATTGTGATGTTTTTGGCTCCACCAGCAGCCCAATAGCAGAAAAAATGCCCACCCACTTGAAACCCCAGAGACATTTTCGCCTATTTTGCCTGGGACTCCTGCTCTGTATCTGCCCAGACATGGAGCTCTGCCACACACCCTCTGCCTGGAATCAGATCTGTCATATCCTCTGCTTGCTGCTGAAAACCAGCTTTCATGCGTCAATTCCCCTCCTGCTTCCAGCGGTTCCCAAGTGTCCACCCCCACTCTGAAAACACCAGTGCAACAGTGGTGGTGGGGAATCACAGTGGCCCACTTAGCATGTTGATGGCAGGCTTGGCATTGACTGACAATCGCCAGGCCCTCTAGGCAGGGAAAGTAAATGGAAGCAGAAGAATGGAGCAGCGTATGTCCCAGGGAACATCCATCAGCCAGACCAAAGGGACGTGTCCCAGGTAAGTCTGAGAATTACTAACAACTCCCTGCTGGTCCAGGGCTATCTGAGACTATCAGCAACCGATTGTCAAACTTCTTATGAATAATTAAGAAAAAGAAGTGACAGAGAGAGAGAATGCTGAAGAAATAATCTTTATTACATTTTAATCTGAGCCATTTTCAAGCAGTTTGATAAGGTGGACTGTAGAAATGTCAGCTTCCCCTTATCTCTAATTGACTTAAAGTAAAGGCAAGCTCTAATCCCCCCACGCATGGGAGCCTAGGATGGGGAGATGAGGGTGATTGATTTCTGGCTTTTTAATTAACAGTCTTCCCGCTTTAAAAACAATGGGGAAATGGAAGAGGGGGGGGGAGCTGCGTGTGGGGGGGAAGGGAACGGGAATGAACATGGTGACATTTAGAGCTCTCAGCATGAGGCATGTGATGGACCACGGCGTGGTGGGCTGTCAGGTAAGCTTAAGGCCTTGTTCTCTTCTTGTTGACGGTGAGGCGAAACCAGTGTGTTTCTACTGGGTTCAGTGGCTTTACCCAGATTTATAGCCGCGCAAGTGTGCGTCTCTATTGCAGCCAGGGGGGTGAATGGCCGCTCCGGTGGACGGCCCCATGCTGGCGGCACTCTAGCTAGCTCACTAAGAAGAGCAGTGAGGATGCCCCGGCGCGGACATCAGCAGGAGTTGCTGCACGAGCCCACCCGAGCGCCCCCCCCCCCCAGGTACATCGAGGTGTGTGCAGCCATTGCTGAAACATCCTGCTGCGTCCTCACTGCTATTTTTAGCTAGCTGGCGCAGGGATAGCTTCACTAGCTGCCATTTGCAGCCCCTGGCTGCAGTGTAGACGTACCCTAGGTGGAGAATCAGGTCCTTGGTTTCTTCTGAGCCGAGGACATGGTGCGTTAGGGCTCACGAGACTCCCTAGTAGCATTAGCAGCTGCACCAAGCAGAGTAAAGTGCCCATGGTTGTCAACCTCCCGGCATCAGACCGTGGCTGGGAGTGGCACGTCTCCCCCTGTTGGACAGCGTTGCACTACTAGGAGCGTTACTGAGCACTGTGCTTTGCTGTGACATGTCTGGCATTGACCACCGTCAGGGGCTGGATAGGCCAGTATGCTGTCCTGTCTTGGCAGAAAGCAGGATACCGCACCAGGTGGGCCGACGGTCCGTTCCAGGGGCTTGCCAGTGTCCCGCTGCTCCCGTGATGCCAACGGGGTTCTTTGCACGTGACAAAAGGATGTGCTGCTGTGTGGCTGCCTTTGGGGAGAAGTCTAGAGGCCAGTTCCCTCCTTTTCCACCCCTCTTACCCAAATACAGGAGCAGACATTCCCTTTGCTGCCTTCTCCTCTCTGCTTCCCCTGGTTTTCCCAGTGTTTTACGTATCTGTCAATATCCCTCCCTTTGTTTTTGTGGCTGATTTCCATGCCTGGGTACCTAATGGGACAAGCATGCCACTAAGCATACCCACGGGCGGCTCATGAATATTCCTAACGCCGCAGGGTTCATGTCTTGGCAGAGCTGCCAGTCCTGTCTGGGATGCCTGTGACAAAATACGTATACACGTGCATACATGCGTGCTTCCAGGCACATACATGTTTGTGAGTAGGTGTGTGTATAGAATAAAAAACCTCCTCGGTATTTGGAGGGTGACTGTTGCCGCACTAGCAAAGCTTCAATGTTTCTTTGCTCGTGTTTGCACGTATACGCTCCCGCTTACATTCCGGGCCCTGTGTGTGAGAGCTAACACACCCACCATTGTAGTGCCAGTGTTGCCGGACACCGCACCTATGGCGATCTCAGCCGCTGGCTGTGGGTGAAGACAGCCCCGTTGTGCAGATTCAGTGCCACATGCTTTAATAGCTCCACTCAGTGCTGGCAGTGATTCTTAAGCAGTGAAGAGAGCAATAAGGAAGGGGGGATTTGATGATGGCTTGGCTCTTCCATGAGCTTTCTGGATGGCTGCAGCTGCACAGATGTGTGTGTGTGTGTGTGTGTGTGAGATGATGGGCCTTGGAGCAATGACTAGCCTGCTGCTGAGCTTGTTATGCTCGCGTTTGCCGTCCTGCTGCAATGTACTTACACTTGTCCGTTTAAGTGTCAGCCACTCAGCGGAGAGGGTTGTTTATGCAGCACTTAGTAACATCTACAGGGTAATGGGCTGTGCAGAAGACCCTGGGATAATTGGGGAAATGACTGTAAGTGGATTAGCTGTGTGTCCGGATGGAAGGAATTTGAATTTCTTTTTTAAAAAAAACATATTAGTCCAAACCTTAATATCGCCCTGGGATTCTGGAGGTGGATTTAACGTTCGGCAAGCAAAGCAGAGTGCGCTCGTTCCTTCCAGCGGCTTGAAGCACACGTCTTCGAACATTGACCCCGGCCGTGCATCCCCAGGGGCCATCGGAACCCACCCCGGTGGCCTATGCAAGGACATAGGTTGAAAAGCAAATTGTGGCGTGATTGGGAAAAGGATTGGTCTGGGAGAAGGGAAAGATTAAACCCCTGCTGACTTGGAGGGGCACATGGCAGCACGTGTCCTCTGTGATTGCAAGGGGTAAAGGAAATCTGGGCGGCAGCTGGGTGATTGTCCTAGAAACAAGGCTAGAGACGTCGGGTATGTTTGCACAGAAGCTGGGAGGTGTAATTCCCAACTGGGGCAGACATACGTGCGCTAATTCGGATCAAGATAGCACCTAAAAATTGCAGTGTCGTGGTGGCTTGGCCTAGCTGCCCGCATATGTACGCAGGGGGTTGGGCAGCTGAGCTGAGACACTGTGGCCACACTGCTCTATTTAGCACACAAGTTCAATCAGAGCTAAGTGTGTGTAGGCCTCCCTGAGCGGGGAATTACACCTCCCAGCTGCAGTGTGGACCACACTTATTCTGCAGTACCTGCAGCTTTGCTCCGTTTCTTTCTTTTAGAAGTGAGGGCTTCTCTAACTCTCTTGGGCTTTGCATTCCACATGCTCGTCTTTCCAAGGAAAACCCCTGACGTTTTGCTCTCTTGCATGTTTTTGCAAATCTGCAGCAAAACACAACAAACCCTCCACTTTTCCAGTTCTTTCAAATTTCCCCCTAAATGTTCTGTACAGAGTGTGTTGTATCGATGATTGCTTTGGAATTACAAGCTATCACTTTAAGAGTGTGTGTGTGTGGCAGGGGCAGGGAGGTGTTTTTGGTACTATTGTGGGCTAGAGGAGCTCTGTAGTGTGAAATCAGAGTTGGTCAGCAAAGAGCCAGCTTAAAGCAAGGTGGAGCGAGTTGCGCCTTGCTGCCTTAGGGAGCAGCCTGTTTTCTCTCTCTCTCTGTTTTTACATTCTTGTGTGTTTTTCTGAATTCTAAGAAATAAAATAGTATAACATTGCACCCTTCCAGCAAGACCAGTTATATTTTTTATCTAACTTCTTTGTGTATATGCTGTGAACATAACACAGCTCCTACAGTACAAGTTTCTTTAAGGGCTCTTTGGAGGCTGAATAGATTGGGGCTGCTCAGTTCAAAGAGGAGAGAAATTAATGGGGACACCGCTGAGGTCTGAAGAAAATAATGAATAGCCTCGAGATGTCTGATTTACCTTCTCTGTTTGTCTTCTGGCAGAATACATGGAGAAGGGGCTATTCAGCGAAATTGTAATGCAACAGGTTTTACACTGCTAAAAGAAATATTTAAGGAAAAAAAAAGCCCCGTAGTAACCAGTGGAACCTATTGTCGCTAGATAGGCAGTCCCAAACAAGACTGGAAGGATCCGCAGAGAAATAGATCTGCTCTAGGAATTATCTTTGGGAAGTTCTCTGGCCTGTGCTACACTGAAGGTCAGACTAGATTATCAGAATGGTCCCTTCTGGCCTTGGAATCTGTGAATTGGACATTTATATGGATTTACACGGATAACAAGGCCAGCCTTCACTGCAGGATGTTGTTATAGTATTATGGCAGCACCAGCTGAGATTTGGGGCCCCATTGTGCCAGGCAGCGTATATACACACAGTAAGAGGTAGCCTTCAGAAAGAATATAAACCCGTTGTGCTTCAGGGCATAAGCCAGCCACTAGATAAATGGAAGTTAGGAAGATACTTCTCCATAAGCAGGTTAGTTTATACTTTTCCAGGGTGGGGATTTTTTTGCACTTTTTCTCCAGAGCAGCTGGCACTGGCCAATATCAGAGAGAGGACACTGGACTAGATGGGCTACTAGTCAGATCTAATCTGGCAGTTCCTCTGTGGACGCCCCAGGGGAATAGATCAGCTGAATTTTATCTTGCCATCTGCACAGAGAAAATGACTGAAACAGTGGGCACCAGAGGACAGACGGGCCGGCCGAACCTGGCTGAAAGGACTTGGGGCTTAATTGGCTCCTGATTGTGAGAGAGACGAAAGGCTCCCCTGTAACAGCTGCTTCGGAGGAAGAAGGGAGCGGACTGTGCTCCCCTGGCATAAGTGCTGCCACCCTGCCATCCCTGGTGAGTTGGAGCTCCTGAGAAAGGGCCTGGCAGATGCTGTGAAAGTGAAGTGAGAAGCCAAACTGATTTAGCAGCAGCCAAAAGGTGGCAGCAACCCAGAAATGCACTGGGCTGCGGGGAGGAACCCTGGGAAATGCAAGCAGTGGCGAAGGGAAGAGAGAAAGCAGTGAGCTGACAAGGAGGCACTGCCCAGGACTGTCAATGTGCTCTGGTTCCACTCCACCGAGCCTCCCACAATCAGCCAGTGAACAGCAAGAAGGAGAAGAGACATCCTTGCTCTTCATCCACTTTTACTGCCTGTTCCTCCCCCCGCGCTGTCATTTCTCTCTGTCATTTGGTTAACCAGGTGTCTCCCCCTCTTTCCTTTCCTGTATGGCCCGGCTATCCCCAGCTCTGCCACTACTGCTCCTCCCCCGCCTCCCCCCAGCCAGTCTCTCACTCTAGATCTCTTCTTCTGATGCAAGGCGCAACAGTCTGAGCAGCGTCCACTCTTTGAGGGGGTTCTGAAAACTAGTGGTGGGTCTGAAGCACAGCCCCGGGTCTGAACGTAGCCAAAGGGATCCAAAATGTATTGCTCTTGCCTGTCACTGCTGCCAACACTTCTGCTGGGGATGTCTCATTATCAGCTGCTAGGCTAGGGTGACCAGATGTCCCGATTTTGGGGTCTTTTTCTTATATAGGCTCCTATTACCCCCCCACCCGCTGTCCCGATTTTTCACACTTGCTGTCTGATCACCCTATGCTAAGCATAAAAACACCTAGCTAGCCGGAAGGTTCATAGTAATTCTGGCCCCATGCTTTGTAAAGATCACAGCTGGTCAGGCGTTACCTGTGGCTAATGTATGCCCTAAGGGGATGCGTTTCCGAATGCCTGTGCAGTTGCGTACTTCAAACGGGGAGCATCACAGGTAGGCCACAGGAAGTGCGGAAGAGCAATGGAAATGAAAGGGCTTGACTTCCAGCAATGCTGAACATTTGCAGCTCCTGCTGACTTCAGCTGGAGCTCTGAGCAATCAGCAGCTCCAACGAGAGCGGATCCAAAGCCCACTGGAGTCAGTGGAAAGGAGGCAAAGTGTAAGGTAGTGGGTAAGGCACTGGGCTGGGACTCAGGAGACCTGGGTTCTGCCAGTGGGCATTTTGGGCAAATCATTTCAACTCCCCGTGCCTCAATTTCCTCTTCTGTAGAAGGGGGCTAATGATACTTGCTCCTGTTGAAAGTGCCTTGAAATCTATGGATGAAGAGTCCTGGAAAACAGCTAGGCGGTGATATGACTCAATGAGGTTTGGTTCTGGCTGCAGTTTTGTATCTAAACTAGAGCATCAAACTAAAGAGATGGGGCTGGGATTTATTAGTAGTAGCATTTTAATTGCAATAGCACCTAGGTGCCACAGTCATGTAGCAAGTCCCCATTGTGCTAGGAGCTGTACAAACAGAGCAAAAAGAGCCTCCTGCCCCACAGGGCTTAGAATCCAAGACAAAAGTATATTTTAATGTAGTTTATAGGCACTGGATTTCCATGCTTAAGGAATTATTAAGGAGCACTAATGCTTTGTGGTCTCTCTTCGTTGCTAGAAATCAATTTGCTAAGGGTTAGATCTGCCATTGAACCTCTTTGGAAAGGGGTGGGGGGAAATGTTTTCATTCTGGCTTTTCAAATTCCCTTCCTATCGCAAAGGTTGAAATCCGCCACAACCCACTGTGACGAGTTTCTCTTGTTTTTTTTTTTTAAGTAAATCTGTAATAAAACCTGAAAACCAATATAAAACAATGAAGCATGATATAAATCCTGGATCCCGTACACAGTTGTAATAGAAACCCATTATGCTTGTCTGAGCCACTAACGCCTCCTTATTGAGAGAGCCCCAAATTCGATTTATATCTCGCAGCGCTGAATAAACATGAAAAGGCCCCGATAAATCCTAACAAAGGAAACGCAGTGGATCTAATTTACCTCAATTTCAGTAAGGCATTTGATACAGTTCCACGTGGGAAATTATTAGCTAAATTGGAAAAGATGGGGATCAATATGAAAATTGAAAAGTGGGTAAGAAACTGGTTAAAGGGGAGACAACAACAGGTCATACTGAAAGGTGAACTGTCAGGCTGGAGGGAGGTTACTAGTGGAGTTACTCAGGGATCAGTTTTGGGACCAATCTTAATTTAATTTTTTATTACTGACCTTGGCACAAAAAGTGGGAATGTGCTAATAAAGTTTGCGGATGACACGAAGCTGGGAGGTATTGCCAATACCGAGAAGGACCGGGATATCATACAGGAAGATCTGGATGACCTTGTAAACTGGAGTAAAAGTAATAGGATGAAATTTAATAGTGAAAAGTGCAAGGTCATGCATTTAGGGCTTAATAAGAATTTTTGTTCTAAGCTGGGGACGCATCAATTGGAAGTGACAGAGGAGGAGAAGGATCTCGGAGTATTGGTTGATCAAAGGATGACTGGGTCACCAATGTGATCTGGCCGTGAAAAAAGCTAATGCGGTCTTGGGATGCATCAGGCGAGGTATTTCCAGTAGAGATAAGGAGGTGTTAGTACCATTATACAAGGCACTGGTGAGACCTCATCTGGAATACTGTGTGCAGTTCTGGTCTCCCATGTTTAAGAAGGATGAATTCAAACTGGAACAGGTACAGAGAAGGGCTACTAGGATGATCCGAGGAATGGAAAACCTGTCGTATGAAAAGAGATTCAAAGAGCTTGGCTTGTTTAGCCTAACCAAAAGAAGGCTGAGGGGAGATATGATTTCTCTCTATAAATATATCAGAGGGATAAATACCAGGGAGGAAGAGGAATTATTTCAGCTCAGTATTAATGTGGACACAAGAACAAATGGATATAAACTGGCCATCAGGAAGTTTAGACTTGAATTTAGATGAAAGTTTCTAACCATCAGAGGAGTGAAGTTCTGGAACAGCCTTCCAAGGGGAGCAGTGGGGGCAAAAGACATATCTGGCTTCAAGACTAAGCTTGATAAGTTTATGGAGGGGATGGTATGATGGGATAGCCTAATTTTAGCAATTAATTGATCTTTGACTACTAGCGATAAATATGCCCAATGGCCTGTGATGGGAAATTAGATGGGGTGGGATCTGAGTTACTACAGAGAATTCTTTCCTGGGTGTCTGGCTGGTGAGTCTTGCCCACATGCTCAGGGTTTAGCTGATCGCCATATTTGGGGTCAGGAAGGAATTTTCCTCCAGGGCAGAATGGCAGAGGCCCTGGGGGGGGTTTCGCCTTCCTCTGCAGCGTGGGGCACAGGTCACTTGCTGGAGGATTCTTTGCACCTTGAAGTCTTTAAACCATTATTTGAGGACTTCAGTAGCTCAGACATAGATTAGGGGTTTGTTACAGGAGTGGGTGGGTGAGATTCTGTGGCCTGCTTTGTGCAGGAGGTCGGACCAGGTGACCATAGTAGTCCCTTCTGACCTTAAAGTCTACGATTCTATGATTCTAACAGCCTCGCTTGTTATCATTCCTATGCACTGAAAAACAAGGGAGAGAATGAGCAGGAGATATGGCCACGCTACCCTGCTCGTAAGGTTTAAAAGCCAAAAGTGAAGGGAGTTAGGCACCTAAGCGTCTGAGGAGCCTAAACCCAATTTTCAAACGGGACTTTGGGCCAGATTTGAAAGGTATTTAATTGGCGTTTAGGTACCTAAATACCTTTAAAAATCGGACCTGTAGGCACTTAGGAGACTAAGTGTCATTGAAAGGCAATAGGACTTCTGCTCTGAAGTGCCTAAATCCCTTCTGAAAATGAGACTTAGGCCAGGCCTACACTTAAAATTTAGGTCAACCCACCTATTTCACTCTGGGATGAAATTCACCCGCCTGATCAATGTAAATAAGCCAACCTAACTCCCAGTGTAGTTGCCTCTGGGTTGATGGAAGAATTCTTCCATGGACCTAGGTACTGGCTCTCAAAGAGGTGGACTAACTACATCGATGGACAAACCCCTTCTGTCTCTGTAGGAAACTGTGCCACTGTAGCGCCTGTAGACACAGCTTTAGGCTCCTAAATCACTTGTGCTTTTGAGAAATGTTATCCCTAAATCCTATGGGCATGCAACTTCCATAGGCATTTGTGAAAATCTCAGCTGTGGAATCCAGAGGACCAGGTCCTCGCCTGGTGTAAATTGGTGTAGCTTCACAACCTTTAATGGAGCTACATTGTTTTTTACACGAGCTGAGGATTTGGCCGAAGGCAATTTCCAAAAGGCAGATTGAGATTTCAGAGCTATAGGTAGAGCGAGCCACAATATAATTAATATCTGCGAAGAATTAGAGGAGATTTGGGGAGAAAAAGGCAAGATCTCCAGTGTAAATAACAATTTGGTCTCCGTGTGATTAAAAGTAAGCTGCTTCGTGATTACAAAGGCTGTTGTTTAAATGAAGAGGATGTTTTAGAGTCTGTCTACAGAGGGAAAATGATAATGCTGATAAGGGAGGGGCACCTACGGTAATGAGGAAGGGGGTGAAGATGGTTGGGCAGTTGCAAAGGCCTCATCTCCTCCCTGATCTTAGGCTTGGTCTATGCTTAAAGGTTATATCGGCATAGCTACATAGGTCAGGAGTGTGCAAAGACCACGCCCCTGACCGACATTGCTTTGCCGACAAAACCCCCAGTTTAGACGCAGCGATGTCAACAGAGGAGTGGTTCTGGGGGCATAAGTTGATGTTGTTTGGGGAGGTGGGGGTCCTACACTGAGGGCTGGTCTCTACTACAAAGCTAGATTGGCTTAACTGCATTGCTCAGGGCTGCAAAAACATTCACACCCTGTGCAACGTAATTAAGCCGACCTTAGCCCTGGTGTAGACACAGCTAAGTTGACAGGAGAATTCCTCCATTGACCTAGCTGCCACCCCTTGGAGAAGTGGTTCACTAAGCCTCAGAAGAACCCCTTCCATTGCTGCAGTAAATGTCTACACTACAGTGTTACAATGGCACAGGGCAGCGTTCCTAGTGGAGATACATCTCCAACAGAAACAGTCCTGCTGGTGTAGTGTGTGTCTACACTAGAAGGCTACAGCAGTGTAGCTACAGGCTAGGATGGTCCCCGTAATGATCTTAGTGAAAGTTTGTTAGGTTGAATGAGTAACAGAGGAGTCTCAGAGTTATGCACGCAGCTCGGCAGTGCAGAGCTCTTGGAGGGTCCGGTGCACTTCTGGAACTAATTATGTTCCTTTGCATGAGAAATGGTGTGCACCACTGCTCTGTGCGCTGTTCAGAAAGCACCCTGGAAATCTAGCCCTGTACAGAGAGAGGAAGGCAGATCCAGTGATTAGGATGCTAGACTTCGACTCAGATTCATTTCCCTGCTCTGCAAGACTTCTAAGTTACCTTGGGCAAGTCACTTCGGGTCTGTCTACACAGCAACCAGAGGTGTGACTTCAGCATGGTTACCTGAGCCGGCTGTGATCTAGCTAGCTCCAATAACCATAGCTGCGAAGCCACGGCAGCATGGGCTAGCCTCTCCAGTAATACCCAGTGTCACAGATGGGCTGCAGCCACTTCACTGCTATCGTTATTCGAGCTGAGCAGATCTAAGCTAGCTCTACACGTGCAGCAGTCACACCTCTGACTGGAGTGTAGACATAACCTCCGTTTCTCTGGGCCAAATTTTCAAAGGTATATAAACCAGAAAACCTAATCTCAACGATACGTACAAAATGATAGGGTCTAAATTAGCTGTTACCACTCAAGAAGGAGATCTTGGAGTCGACATGGACAGTTCTCTGAAAACACCTGCTCAGTGTGCAGCTGCCTTCCAAAAGCGAACAGAATGTTAGGAACTATTAGGAAAGGGATAGATAATAAGCCAGAAAAATAGCATATTGCCTCTCTATAAATTCATGGGATGCCCACACCTTGAAAGCTGTGTGCAGTTCTGGTCACCCCATCTCTAAAAAGATGTATTAAAATGGGAAAAAGTATAGAGAAGGGCAACAAAAATGATTAGTGGTATGGAACTGCATCCATATAAGGAGAAATTAAAAAGACTGGGACTGTTCATCTTAGAAAAGATACAGCTAAAGGGGGATATGATAGAGGTCTATGAAATCATGAATGGTGCGGAGAAAGTGAATAGGGAAGTGTTACTTACCTCTTCACATAACACAAGAACCAGGGGTCACCCAGTTAAATTAACGGGCAGCAGGTTTAATACAAACAAAAGGAAGTACTTCTTCATGTGATGCACAATCAACCTGTGGAACTTATTGCCTCAGGATGTTGTGAAGGGCAAAACTATAAGCGCGTTCAAAAAATAATTAGATAAGTTCATGGAGGAAAGGTCCATCAATGGCTATTAGAGTGATGGTCAGGGATGCAACCCATGCTCTGGGTGTCCCTAAACCTCCAACTGCCAGGAGCTGGGACTGGACGACGGGGTGGATCACTCAGTGAATTACCCTGTTCTGTTCATTCCCTGTGGGGCACCTGACATTGGCTTCTGTCAGAAGATAGGATAGTGGGCTAGATGGACCATTGGTCTGACCCAGCATGGCCATTCTTATGTTTTTAAGTGCCTAAAGATGCAGATAGTGCCTAGTGTGATATTCAAAAGCATCTAAGATAGTTAGGTGCCTAAGGCCTGGTCTGCACTACAAAGTTAGGTCAACGTAAGCTGCCTTGCATTGACCTAGTTGTGCATGTGTCTACACTTAAACTAGTCTCTCACCAGGACTTAATGGGGCTTCTCTGGTGGCAAACACAGATGTTGCAGACTCTTGTGGATCTAGAGGTTTATCAGTCTCCCTTTGCAGTCCCTGGAGAACTCCAGTATAGCAACTTCCTGCAACTCTCATCAACATTGGGGCATCGGGGTCATTATCCCTATCCCTACCACTCCACACAGGGGGACATTATGGACCACCACACCTTCACATGGATTAATGTGTGAAAGTCATGGCTGATGTATGTGTAGCTAAAATGGACATGAATGTTCTTTCTTTTTCTTTAAGCTCTGGTCCATACATTTATTAAGATTTTAATGTATTTGCTTTTAACTTGCACAGATATTTTAAAGTGTTTTTTGTCGTTCAATAAAACTCTATTGTTTGGGAAAGAATTTGTCTTTATTAGCTCCCAACATATGCTGCCGAATGGCTGGCGGTACCGGAAGCACCTACTTACTTGTGATTGCACAATTTGCCAAGCTTGGCAAAATTCGTAATAGCCCCCAAACTGCAGGGTTGGGTAGAATATAGTGCATTAATGTGGCTTGCTCTTAAAGTGCTCTTTCAAAGCTTCCCTGAGCCTTTGCTTCATATCGGCAAAGTTTTGACCACTACTTTAGTTCAGGCCTCAGGCCTCTGATACAAAGGCTTATGTTTCAGGCTCTCTTCCTACTACAAATGGAGGAGGTGCATTGTGGATGTCATGCAAGACAAAATCTGGCTTGGGAGGAGCCCGGCCGAAACAGGGGCAGGAGACACTGCCACTGCTTTTGAGAGCTGAAATGTTTTGCTTTTCATGTGCTTTGTTTGTTCAACAACAACAACAAGAAATAAAAAAGTCAACATTTTTTTGCATAAAAAAATTCATTTAGTCAAAAAAAACCTCACAGAAACCTTTTCCATTAAAACAACAACAACAACTTTTGCTGGAAAATTTTCAACCAGCCCTAGTGATGATGAACGTCATGGAGGCCTTAGGGAAAGCATCTAGCCCAATGGGACATGTAGGTGCTAATAGAGTACAAATAAACAACAATGGATAGGGGCTAGCCGAGGTCAGGTTCTCCCCTATGGACAGGTTCTCCTGTAATTGTTCACTAAGGGGATTCATCTGAAGCAACCGGTGCTGTTGGAGACAAAGTTCTGAACTAGATGAATGGCTGGTCTGATTTGTAATGGCAATACCATGGATACCCCTCAACCAGCATCATGCAGAGATCCTATTTATACTAATCCTTCCTGGGACACGTACAGCACAAGTGAGAGCTTAAAAACCCAACCCCCTGGCCACTTCCTGAAAGACAGAGGATTGGAATGAGCCTGGAAACCACAGGCTAATTATAGGATACGCTTGTACAAAATTGAAAACTAGTTGCCTCTTTCCTTTAATAGAGGATTCTGGTACATCCAACTGCAATATCATTCCCCCCTCCCAGCCCCCCTCTCCCTGTTGTATCTATTTTCCATGTAGATTTAACTTGAGATGAATATAAGTAGGTTTTTAGCAGCTTTGGTAAAGAGAACTGGAGCTCTTCAATTGAGTTGCTGGCAGGGGAGCAGTCACTGGGAGACTGGCTGCCTGATGGGCTGTAAACAGCGGGCTATGCTGTCAGTGGAAGAAAGACACCTGTCACTTTGATGGGCCAGCAATGACACGAAACCGTAAGGAATTCATGCAAGTGCAGTGAAGGGACAAACTCTCTCATTTCCTTTCGAAGCTGCTGTGTACTTTGTTGGCGAGAGATCGAGGAGTCACTATTTTCTCTGGATTTTCAGATTTCCATATTTATTGCTCGTTTTGTGCCAGGGTGGAAGGGAGGAGAGAATGGGGTTGAGGATGTTTTGCCATTGGAAATATTAAAGCTGGGGCTATGAGGTTTTATCCCTACGCATGTGCATGTATTATTTATGTATCTTTAGGACACTGGCATCATTTGTTGCCGGGTAATGAAGAAGAATCTTATTTTTTTTGCAGACGGATGTTCTCCATAGTTTTCTGATGAATCTTTAAATCCTTACCTGAGTGTGTAAAAAAAAAAAAAAAAAAAAAAAAGGCGGAATCGCAAAGCACAAGACGTGTGTGAAGGGGGAGTGTGGCATTTTGATCTCCTTTAGACCTACAGAGGATCCAGGCATTTGGAGGATGAGGGCCAAAGGCCAATGAGAGAGGCATTTTGGGGAAGGAGTTGAACCGTCAGAAAGAGGAGGCTAGGTCTTTATAATTAGAACTTTCAGGGAAATTTCATGAATGCTGGAAAATCTTTCAGGTTCTGGGTTCCAGTGTGCAATGAGCACAGGTTTGCTACTGCTGTTGCTTTCAGAACTGTTTAGGGCCCCTCCCAACTGAGATCAGGGTCCCACTGTGCTAGACACAGCACAGTCACACAGAGGAAGTACCTATGCTGGAAATCTTACAGTCGAAGTAGACATGACGGACAAAGGGTGGGAAGGGAAACCGAGGCAGGATGCAGTGAAGTGACTTGCCCAATGTCCCAAAGGAGGTCAGTGGAAGCATTGGGAATAGAAGCCTGAGGCTCGGTCTAGTCCCCTCTCCATTGCCCCATGCTGGTTTGAGTCAGAAGCATGTTGTAATCCCAGCGATGCTACTGACTTGCTGTTGGCCCTTGAGCGAGTTGTGTAACTTTTCCCTGCCTCCCTATCTGCAAAATGGAGATAACGATATGGATCTACCTCACATGGAAATGGGGGAGGGGAGGTTGTAAAGGTAAACTAATGTCTGGGCAGCAATTTGAATAAGTAAGGATTCACCTGAGTGCTTAGTAGTCGCTGGCCTAATTCCAGGCGAAGGCTGTCATTAGCTGATCGTATCTTGACAGCAAGAGGCTGTTTATAGCAGTGTCTCAGACCTGCCCTTTTCCAACTCACCCTGTCACCAGACGCACCACACACTTTTGTCTAGTGAATTTCAAATCAATATAATCACTAGCGTGACAAGGTTTACCCAGTGCTCAGCCGCCATTGCTGCTGCTGGCTCTTCCCTTGTGTGGATTTAGCTTTGGTGAAAGGAGTTGATTGACCGCTTTGGAGACCAATGTTGAATGTTAATTCCCACAACGCTACAGGACAGCACAGATAACGGTACATGTTTCCCTATGCCAGCTACTGCCTGGGGTCTCCACCATGACTTGGAAGCTCCTTTAGGGGTCTCTCATGGATCATAGTGAGCGCCCCTTCGCGGCCACTTACTAGGACTACTGTGAGGGGAATCCAAACCTCTGTGCTCTGGATCCCCTGGATTTATTTAGGCTTTTATTGCCTCACCAGGCTGCAGCATTGGTTCCTTCTGTAGCCCTCAGCCCACCTGCCATAGCCCCCTGATCAGCGCTGACCCCTGAAATTCCCCCCGGGTCCTTAAATGCACCCCTTTCCCAGACCGCCACCCCAAAGGTGTGAATCTTCTGGTTTACCGTTTAATTCTCTCAGGGAACGCAGCAATTGTAAAGCAGACAACACATGTATGCTTTGCACAGTCTAACACCTTTATGCTCTTTTATACTTCATCATGTAAAGCACAGGAGAGGAGAGCTCATACAACACAATAAATATTACAGGTATGTCCCTTTCTATCTGATCCTTCCCTTGGGAGTCTTTAGGGATCATCCATGTCTGGGAAGGCAGGCAGACAGGGTGTGCCCTCCTCATGCAGGTATTGCATGCTAGCTGGTCTCTTTCCCAAATGGAGCCCCTTATCCAGTTTCTGTGACCTGCTCTCTCCTGAGCCACCTTCCTTTTCCTATCTGACCCCTTTTGTGTGTATGTGCATGTTTGTGTGTACACACCTTCTGGTCGCCTGGCCTCTTTTGTTGTTCTCCTGGTAAATTTCCACCTCTCCTACCTTTCCCCCTCCCTTCAGAGGAGTCAACTAAAATGGTTTGTCTAAGGATGCAGCTGCTTTTTAAGCATAAACATTTGTGAGACTTAAGTACCGTCGTTAATCTTAAATATTTCCCATTGTCCCTGTCTGATTCATATCTGCTACAGGGCCTGTCAGCAATGGTGGATCCACATACATATATGTTTGCCGTGTTGTTGTAGACGTAATATTAGAGAGACAAGGAGGTGGGCGAGACAAGATTTCGAGCGTACACAGAAATCTTAAGACGCTTGAAAGCTTGTCTCTGTCACCAATAGAAGTTGATCCAATAAAAGATATTACCTCACCCACCTTGTCTCCCACATACATTTAGGCACACAGCAGTTTTTCATAATACACCTTCACAATAGCAATCAGAATTCATAAGCTGTACAGATGTAGCTCATCACAATTCATCACAGGGCCAGAAGGCAGTTTAGACTCCAGGGGCTGTCTGTTGAGGTGGTCAATATGGAGCAGAGCTGGTCAAAAAAGGCCAGTGAAATTTTCTGTGGATTGGGGGTGGGGGAGAGTTAATTTCCCCAGAATATTTTTTTCATGTATTTATTTATTTGACAAAAAGACAAAACTGGATTTTTTAATTTGCGGGAATGGTTGAACACACACAAAGGCACAAGCTCATATTTTGTGAAGTAGCCACTCATTTGGCTGAGGTCCCTAGAGAATGATTTGTCAGAGGTTCTGAGAACTGACTTAGAATGGAGTTATGGGTGGTCATTTGAGCTACTCAGGAATTTTCTGAGTAATTTTTTTCCCCATTGGAACATGTCAAGTCAGTGAAACTGAAACTATTCACAGGAAAGGGTTGGTTTAGACAAATTTCCTAACTTGAAGAAAATTTGAAAAATTAAGTGTTCTAGTTCAAAATGACTTTCCATTGAGAAATTTAAGCTAATTATAGTTAAGTGATCGAAATTGAAACAAAATATTTTGAGTGACCCAAACCAACTGGATTTTCAGTTGTGAAAAAATTTAAGATCTCAACGCTTTCTCTTCATTAAGGATGAGAAATATTTTAGAAGTCTCAAAAATTTTCAGCGGGACAGAAACAGTTTCCTGCCCCACATCACCTCTGAAAAATCAGGCTCATAGTGTCTCAAATTGGGTACCCAAAGTTAGTGAACACTTTAAAAATAAATAAATTGGGCCATAACCACACAAAGGAGATGTGATTAGAACTCTGTTTCTTCCACCCCTCTGCCACTACATCCCCAAAATAATAATTCCTATCGCATATCTTTCAGAAAGACATCGAATCTTGATTTAAAAATCATTAGCGATGGATAATCTACTATGACCCTTGTTAAATTGTTCCAGTGGTTAATTACCTCTCTCTGAAAAATCCTTATCTCCAGTCTGAAGATGTCTAATTCCAACTTCTAGCCACTGGCTTGTGGTATATCTTTCTCTGCTAGACTGAAGATCCCTTTATTAAATATTTGTTGCCCAGCTACATACTTAGACTGTAATCAAGTCATCCCTAATCTTCTCTGTTTGTTAAGCTAAATAGATTGAGCTCCTTGAGTTTATCACTATAAGGCTTGTTTTCTAATTCTTTAATCATTCTAGTGGCTCTTCTGTGAACCCTTTCCAATTTATCAGCATCCTTCTTGAATTGTAGACACCAGAACTGGACACAGAATGGTCCCACCAGTGCCAAATGCAGAGGTTAAATAACCTCTCTACCCCTTCTCCAGATTCCCCTGTTTATGCATCCCAGGATGGCTTTAATGCTTTTGGCCAGAGTGTTGCACTGGGAGCTGATGTTCAGCTGATTATCCACCATGACCCCCAAATCTTTTCCAGTCACTGCTCCCCAGCATAGACTCCCCGATCCTGCCTACCTTCTTTGTACCTAGATGTATACATTTCCTTTTAGCCATATATATAAAAACACACACTGCTTGCTTGTGCCCAGTTTACCAAGCAATCCAGATTACTCTGAATCAGTGACCTTTCCTTTTTTACCACTTTCCCAAATTTTGTCATCTGCCAGCTTTATCAGGGATGATTTCAAGTTTTCTTCCAGGTCACTGATAAAAATGGTTAATGGCACAGGGCCAAGAATCACTAGTACTTTTATCAACCAAACTGGTAATCTCATCCAAAAAAGTATCAAGTTAGTTTGACTGATCTGTTTTTCCATAAACCCTTGTTGATTTACATTAATTACATTACCCTCCTTTATTAATTGAATCCCGAATCAGCCACTCCATTATCTTGCCCAAGAGTGATGTCAGGCTGACAGGCCTATAATTACCCAAGTCATCCTGTTTTCACCTTTTAATTAGCTTTCTTCCCCGGCACTCCAAAATTTATTGAAAATCAACAATTAAAAGTCCAGCGAGCTCCTCAGCCATCCCTTTTTAAAGCTCTTTGATGCAAGCTATCTGGACATAGCTGGTTTAAAAATGTCTAATTGAGCTATAGAACTACACCTCTACCCCGATATAACGCGACCCGATATAACACGAATTCGGATAGAATGCGGTAAAGCAGCGCTCCGCGGGGGCGGGGCTGCATACTCCGGCGGATCAAAGCAAGTTTGATATAACGCGGTAAGATTTTTTGGCTCCCGAAGACAGCGTTATATTGGGGTAGAGGTGTATAGCTGCAGATGGTATAAGTGTTGTGTTGGGTCAGCCAATAGATGGCAGCATGTCAGTCATCATGTCTGCACATACACCTACACCAGGGCCGGCTCCAGCATTTCTGCTGCCCCAAGCAAAAAAAAAAGCCGCGATCGCGGTCGGCGGCGGCAATTGGGAAAAAAAAAAAAAAAAAAAAAGCCGCGATCGGCGGCGGCAGTTCAGCGGCAGATCCTTCGCTCCCAGAGGGAGTGAGAGACCTGCCGCCCCTGAATTGCCGCAGGTGCCGCCCCCTCCCTTGGCCACCCCAAGCACCTGCTTGTTAAGCTGGTGCCTGGAGCCGGCCCTGACCTACACAGAGCCAGTGCATCACACTAGGCACCCACAACCTCTTTGAGCACGAATAATCTCTTGCTTCCCAGATGTTGTGTCATGGAAATCGGAACTGAATGGGGAGTTGCATTTACACTTGTACGCAAGTTGTGATGGGGGGAGGTGTGTCTCACACCGAATGAGACGTTGCTTCTAGGATTGCAGAATTCTGCATATGTAGCTTTGCTGCCCCTGTTGGGATCAGGAGGACAGGAGACGAGAAGAGCCCTGCTGAGGGAGGGAACACACCAAAGTCACTGTCCCTTTAAGAGCCTTTGCCGGGATAATGGCGTCCTTGATCTTGCAACCGTATAAATCACAGGCAGACAGTTCAAGTCAATTCATATTTCTGCAGTTCGTTAGCAGCTCGGGAGGAAATTGCATTTATTATAATTGCCCATAATTGCACCAGATTAGTGATTACAATTATTGATGGTGGCTGATTATTCATTAGGCTTCAAATCAATTCCCCTGCTGCTTCGTTACCTGAAACAGTAACTCTGATGAGGAGATGGGTCTGGAGGAGCCCAGGTCCGTGCTCCTTCCAGGAAGCCAGACAGTCTCCAGAAGCAATCTGCACTTGAAGCTGATTGGTGCCTTGAGCAGCAACTTGCTTGGACTTTAGATTCCTCCGACGCATAAGCTTTGAATTCCAGTCAGATCCCTCTCTGTGGGGCTGGTGCTTGTGTCCGTCCCATTGATGACGCTCCAGTGAGGCCAGTTTGTTGTGATTTTTCTCAACTGGATTGGCTCTCTTTTATGCAGAGAGCCCAGTTCTTGGAGAATATTGATAATAAATAATGCCACTTGCCTAGGACTTTATACTGGCTATTGTTCTCATGACCCCCATGGGAGGTAGCAATCACGCCCATTGTACAGATGGGGCAGCTGAGGCACAAAGAGGTTGTGTGTCTCCCCCAAAGTTGCCCCACAAGTCACAGTCCGATCCAGAACTGGATCCCAACAGCTCTGACTTCCCAGTCCCATGCTCTAACCACCAGATCACGATGCCTTGAGAATGACTCTGCCTGTAGCTCCAGCTGCATCCACATAGCCACCTGCAATTCGGTGCATCATAAGAGATGCCTAATTGTCTTGAAAACTGCCTGACTTGCATAATAACAGCAGCTTCAGGTAAACTCATCCTCAACCAATTGAGTGCCAGGCTGCTTACCGTTCAGCCAGAGAGCTGCTGCTGAAGCAGCTGTTCGGTTTAGTCATCTAGGTTTGTAGATGCACGGCAAGCCAGCCCGCTTTCCTCGCTGATCTCTTCGACTGGCTAGACGATGGCTGCTAGCTTTACAGCATCCAAACAGGTTCTGTCTCATCCCTGGCAAACTTTGCTCCACCGTGGAAAACAAAGCTGCTAGGGATGAGGATGAGTTCTTCATGGGGGGCAGTTTTCCCCCACATCTTTCTATTGTGGGGGGTTCTTGCAACTTCCTCTGAAGTATCAGGTGCTGCTGGCTACTATTGGAGAGAGGATGCTGGATGACATGGGCCATGGGCCTGATCCTCTGTGGCAATGCCTATAGTCCTACGTAAAATATTCCCCAACCCCTTCACCTTTATTTTTAAACCCCCATACTCATGTCCTGAGGTTGTTTTCTGTGCAGTGGCAGAAAATGGGGCTCAGAGGCAGGAGTGGCGGAAGCACCCTATAGGTGGGGGGAGGGCGCACAGGTCCTTGAACTGTGGCCCCGCCCCACTCACCGCATCACCCCCGAGGCCCCGCCCTCATGCCGGCCCCGCCCTCACGCCACCCCTTCCCCCAAGATCCCATCCCCTGCTCCCTCCTCTCCGCTCCCTCCCCCCGTTGCTCGCCCTTACGGCCGGTAAAAATTGGGGGGCCCCATAACCCCCTCTGTTCCGTTACCCCTCCTCAGAGGGGACAGTTTGAATAGAAATGGTAATAGTATCCCTGTGAAAATCAAACTCCCTGCTGGTGCTGAGCGATGGTTACCGGGGCTGAAAATTGGATTCAGATATTTCAGGGCTAAGCTGTGTACCTGAAAGGGGACAGACCGAGAGCTCTGGAAACTGAAGTCTTCTGTGTGCGGCATGGACAGTGGCCACACACACCTCTCCCAGGCAGCCCTATAAACCTATGTTGGACCTTCTCCTAGTGGGGACCCCTTCGAGAATGGGGAGAGGGATTCAGCCTTCAGAACCCTGTCGGCTCTTGGCATCTCTCCAGCAAAGGAGCCAGCTGGTGCCAATAGTGGTGTGTGGATGTTACTGTAAATTCTAGTCCACTAAGGTCAGGACGGAGGCCACTGCCCACCTGAGTTGGAGTTACAGGTCCCAGCTGCCTTATTAAAGGGCCATTACTACTTATCTTTCCCCACGTTGATCTAATTCTGCTGCTCAGCTCAGGCATTGCTATGGGGAGGGGGGGAAATCATCAGTTCTGTTCATTAATCTCACCCAGATTCCTTTGTCTGGAAGGAACGTGGGGGCCTGAAGGCTCAATTAGCCCTGGTGACTGTAGCTCAGTGGCACATGACAGCTTCTCTCGCTTTCCTCCCAGGGACTTTCCCTCGCTCTCTGAGTCCATCTCCAGCCGTTTATCACCCCGCTAGCTGGCCCCTGCCATCTCTCTATCATGGGCTTCTGGGCGGGGCGAATCACATAGTCAATTACAGCAGTCTGCAGAGGAGGTGAAGGCCGAGTGGCTAATTATTAGGGAGGCATCCTATATCCAGATGGGTGAGATGAAGGCAGTTGATGGCCCCAGCCGAAGGAAAAGGGAAAACAAAGGGGGCTGCTCTCTTAAAGAACTGGCTCTTTGTAAACAGGCAACCGAATGGTAGCGCTTGTCAGTCACTGGGCTGGGTTGGAATTCCAAGAAATAACGCGCTAGATCCTCAGCTGGTATAAATGGGCATAGTTCCATTAACTTCAGTGGAACTGCATGGCTTTACAATGGTGGTTGATGTCTCTCTTGAGGCTTATGAGTGCAATATTCCAAAGGATGGAATATCGGGTGGAACAGAGCGACCTGGAGAGGAAATTAGCTAAGAGCCCTGAATTGCCGCAAAACACATCTTGAACATTTGTAGGACCATGGCACCTCCCAATTACAGGCGGATTAGGAGCGAGCGAAGCCCATGGGAGACCAGGGTTTTCTTTTGTCCTGTTGTTTCTCCTCTCGTTTGATCCCAACTTAATTCTCGGCATTAGCTCTTAGACTGGAAAATTTGGGGAAATGTTTGCCGATCTCAGCCAAGCTGGCAAGTGGGTTTGCTATCTCCCTGCTGATTCTGGTGAGGGGGCCGTAATGACTGGAGCTAAGCGAATAATTCACAGAATATCATTTATCCAATGAATTCCACCTCCTTTTCTATGTGCAGAATGCCCATTGCAATTTCCTCCAATTCCCACCCACCATTTTAGTCCCACGCCATACCTCATGCACCTGGACTTAAGGAGTGTCTAAGCTATGTGCTGGACTCTGCTCAGGGGACCAATTTCACCCTGTTTGATTTCATTCAATGCATTTTTTCCACTGCAGGTTGATCAGTGGCAATCTGATATTCAGAAGTTGAGTGATGTTTGGTCTATTCTGACGGGTCACATGACTTTTTTTTCTGTTCCCCCTAATTGGATGCATATGTGTGTACCTCTGACAGCCATAAATACTTGCAAACGGGAATTTAAAACTTTGCCTACAACTTTGAAATCCACTTTCCATGCAAGTGAACTTAACTGACGAGATATCTGTGGAAAACAAGCAAGGGCTGTGAGGGTGGTTTATTTGTCACCCACTGCAGTCACAGTGTTGCCATCTCATGATTTTATTGCAAGTCTCGTGATATTATGTTTTTTTCTTAAAGCCCCAGCTTCTGCAGTCAGAAAATTGCATGAGAAGAGCTTTCATTAAAAAAGTTAAATTTCTAGCCCTCTTGGCTGTAGAAAAAAGCTTGAAAACATGAGGCATTTTACACTCAGAAATAAAAAGAACGGGAAAACCCACATTTTGTAATTTTTATTTTA
Organism: Terrapene triunguis; assembly: GCF_002925995.2. Lineage (NCBI taxonomy): Eukaryota > Metazoa > Chordata > Testudines > Emydidae > Terrapene > Terrapene triunguis. Next base: position 7,236,316 of record NW_020664725.1, read on the forward strand.
AATCTCATCATTTTTTAATGTAATATCTCTTTTTTGGGGGGGGGGTCCTGATGCCCAGTTTTTGAACTTTTGGGGTTCGCGAACTTCCATGACCTGCTTTTACTAGCACAGGAAGCAAATTTTGAGCTCATGTGTTTGAACACTCATGGGGGTGGGGGTGAGGGAATCATTTTTTATCGAATTTAGCACGGTAAGTTGTGTTCACCCAATCAGGGAACAGAAACAATAGCACATGACTCATGTGACCAATTATAACTGAGCAACACAGCTCAAACTTAGACTAGCATTCCTTAGAGCTAAAAAGATACATATATTCAACTTGATCAAGTAAATTTGAAGGACGTTGTGTCAGATTTCTTCAATCAGTTTCTGGATAGTCTGCAAGCAGAGGCAAAATTTATCACAATATTTAATATGGTTTATTTGCTCCATCTAGTAAAAAAGCCACCTTAAACAGGAAGGGAATTTGTGATAGTGGATAGTTTCAGTTATAAATGGTACTTACTCTGTTCTAAATTGTTGTCCAGTGCTGCCAAGTAATATTAACCAGCTGCTGAGTTCTGCCCAGAGGGGGCTGCACTGCAGTGATGGGAGAAGCGATTTCTGCATAATGACATATAACTTATCATGTCCTTTTGAGAGTCTTCAAATATAGAAATTGCTTTAGAAATGTAACATATTGTTAACAATCACAGGAACAAGATTATTCAGGGGAAATTAAATCTTCATCCTTATGGGGAGGATGCAAAAGCTTCCTTCCTGTGGAACACCTTAATGATCACACTTTATAGCTCTGTGTGCCGCTTTTTATCCAAAGATCTCAAAGTGCTTTGCAAACAGTATAGTGGTATTCACCTCTATGCAGAGGGCCAGTAAAAGGCCCAGGTGTCACATGAGCCCTATTTTGAACAGAGAGAAAAGATGACCCAGTGGTTAAGGTGCTAGCCTGGGGCTTAGGAAACCTGCATTCAATTCTCTGCACCGCCACAGACTTCCTGTGTGACACTGGATCTCTGGGCCTCAGTAGCTTATCTGTACAATGGGGCTAACAGGGCAATGCTATCTTACAACTATGTTAAAGGTCATGAGATGCTCAGATAAGTACCTAAGATAGTGCACTTCACTCCTTAATGGCCTAAGCATCATCACAACCCATCAGAAGGGGAAATGGAGACTGGGAGAGGTGAAATGACTCATCCGTGGGGATTTAGCAGCAGCAGCAGGAATCGAACCCAGAAGCCCCGAATAACCACTAGCCTAGTCCCTTAACCAGCAACTGCCTCTCTGCAATTACATCCTGCGAGACCAGCACAGAGCTGCATCAGTCAAGGAATCAGTTGCTACAGAGCAGATAATGCAGCGGAGCAGAGATTAAATTTTAGGGGTGGAAAAATCATTATATAGAGATTACATTTAAAAAAAAACCCCAAACATTATGTTTAAGAAATGCCCCGGATAACGAACCTGCTTAAAAACAGTACCCTGGTGATGCGTCAGCCCTAATGGAATAACATGCTTACCACTTTTTTTCTCTTTTTTTTTCCCCCCCCGTCACATGTGCCAGGGGAAATTTCAGGTGACTTATAACTTATTTAGGAAATCAATCTCTCTTGGCAGGCAGGGGCAGCTCATTCTGGGGCTTTGAAGCAAACATAGTTAAATCTTATCTTTCCAGCTGAGCCACTTATCTTGGGAATGAAAGAAGAGCTTATGGGCTAGGAGCTCTCCCTGGTATTCTACTGCAGGACATGTGGAGCCAGATTGCTTGTCGCCTGATGGGCGCTTACCTTGGCTCTAAACACTGGATGAACGTCTCTTCCGATGGCCTGATTCTGCATTGTGTTTGTAGAATGCTCACCCAGGCAGGTGGTGTCTGCTTGGCTGCTGGCTCGCACGGCTTGTATCTCTTTGCACCTCTGTAGCCCATGTTGGCATACCTGATTTAAGGACCTTGTTGGTTTATGTGATGTATAGCACAAGCTCATTGTTTCTGCTAAATAATAATAATAAAAAAGGATGATCCTGGTTTGGATTTCTGCTAGCCACAGGCCCCAGCACAGTTGTGCTCAAATAGTAACCAGGAACTTACCATTGCAAATTGCCCCTTCCTTTATGATAGGTCCCCAAACCCCAGATACAATCACTCCAGGGTTTTGCAGTGTTCCTGCTCCAAACCCAAATCTGTCCCTTTGACTTGGGAGCCCTTACTCATTCCTAATGAAACCCAAAGCCCAGCAGAGTTTTGTGTGGTTTCAGATCCACTGTGAACATATTGCATCCCTCTGGAACATCCCTTTCCGGGTCTTGGTGATGAGTTTAATAATTGTGAACACCAAGCAAGAGTTAACATGGACCTAATCTCATCGATATCGCCACTGACCTCTCCTGCATATCAGTCAGTAACCTTAGACTACATAGAGATACTTTACCTGCTAATGGTATGGCCTTTAAACACATGGGAATTTCTAGTGCAGACCTCTCTGTGTGATTGTCACCTGCGTTTTGTCTTTGCAAAGGCCACAGATTCGTCGTTCGGTACACTGATCCTTCACGATACTTATATGAGCCTCATCAACATAAGATTTGAGCAGCTTTGTGAGAGAGTAAAACGTTGTTGTCTTCATTTTGCGGATGGAGAAATGAGAGGTTAAGTGATTTGCTCAAGGTCAGGCAGGGAGTCTGTGGCATAGCTAAGAATTGGCCCCAAGTGCCCTGAGTCTTACTCTACTAAGCTGGTCTTTTCACCTTACAGCCTAATACCCAGTTATCTTGATGGCTTTTGGAGTTAAGTCACCTGAAATTGCTATGGAAACAAGCATAGGGTTTCAGCACTAAACACAGAGTTCTGACTTCCACTGTTCCTTTGATTTCCTATCTTTGGACATAAACAGTTGTGATGTGGTATGGTTCTGAAGCCATCAAAACTACCTTTGCACCATGAGGTACATGGCCAGGCTGCAAATTTCCTGCATGTGTGCGTCCTAGGCACGTGGAATTGCCAAGGGCAAATCAGGCCAAAACCAACTTAATTTCTTTCTTTGATAGGGTTACTGGCCTAGGGGATGGGGGGAAACTGTAGACGTGATTTATCTTGATTTGAGTGTGGCTTCTGACACAGCTCCATGTGACATTCTCATAAGTAAACCAGAGAAATGTACTTAGGATGAAATTACTATAAGGTGGGTGCACAACTGCTTGAAAGGCCATATTCAAAGAGTAGTTATCAATGGTTTGCTGTCAAACTGGGAGGGTGTATCTAATGGGGCCCTGCAGGGGTCAGTCCTGGGTCTGGTACTATTCAATATTTTCACTGATGACTTGAATAATGGAGTAGAGAGTATGCTTATACAATTTGTGGATGACCCCAAAATGGGAGGGTTTGCAGCACTTTGCAGAACAGGATTAGAATTCAAAAGGACCTTGAAAATTGGAGAATTGGTCTGAAATCAACAAGATCAAACTCAGTAAAGACAAGTGCAAAGTGCTAAATGGAGGAAGGAAAAATCAAATGCACCACTACTAAATGGGGAATAACTGGCTAGATCGTAGTACTGCTGAAAAGGATCTGGGGGCAATAGGGGATCACAAATTGAATATGAGTCAACAATGTGATGCAGTGGCAAAACAGGGTAATATCATTCTGGGGTGTATTAACAGGAGTGTTGTAAGACATGGGAGGTAATTTTTCTGCTCTACTAGGCACTAGTGAGGTCTCAGCTGGACGATTGTGTCTAATTCTGGGTGCCAGACTTTAGGGATGCTGTGGACAAATTGGAGAGAGTCCAGAGGAGAGCAGCAAAAATGATAAAAGTTTGGAAAACCTGACGTGTGAGGAAAGGTTAAAAAACTGGGCCTGCTGAGACTTAAGAAAAGAGGATTGAGGGGGCACCTAATAGCCTTCAAATATGTTTAGGGCTGCTATAAAGAGGATGGTGATCAATTGTTCTCCATATCCACTGAGGGTAGGATAAGAAGTAATGGGCTTAATCTGCAGCAAGGGAGGTTCAGGTTAGATAGCAGGGACAACTTTCTAACTCTAAGGATAGTTAAGCTCTGGAATAGTTGCCAAGGGAGGTTGTGGACTTGCCATCAGTGAAGTTTAAGAACAGGTTCAACAAACACCTGTCAGGGCTGGGCTTGGTTCATTGGCCTTGCCTCAGTGCTGGGAGCTGGGCTAGATGACCTCTTGAGGTCCTTTCCAGTCCTACATTTCTATGACACTATTATTTAGCAGCACGATCCCAAGGTGACCCCCTCGAGCTGGAAGCACAGAGACTGTGCTTAGTGCTGGCAAGAGAGGTGTCCTAATAAAGAATGGTTAGGCTCTGAACTGGCTTTTGCTGATCATTGGGAATAACTGAGGGAGCAGGATGGCCTTCAATACCTTTCAGGTTACTGGAGTTTACCCTGGGTAATGACTAGAGTTGGATGAAACTCAGAATTTCTGTTCCATTGGAAATACACCTCTACCCCAATATAATGCTGTCCTCGGGAGCCACAAAATCTTACCGCGTTATAGGTGAAACTGCGTTATATCAAACTTGCTTTGATCCGCCGGAGTGCGCAGCCCTGCCGTCCCCCCTCCCCCCCCCCAGAGCACTGCTTTACCGCATTATATCCGAATTCATGTTCTATCGGGTCGCGTTATATCGGGGTAGAGGTGTACCAACATTTCCAATTTTCCTTTCATCTTGAACTGGATCAAAAAGTTGACATTTCCCAGAAAAGAGAAGTTCTGAAAAGGGTCATTTCAGGAACATCAAAACATTATTATTGAAATGTTTCATTTGGATAGGGTCAAAATGATTGACTTATGTATTATAGCTGAAAGGATAAAGCTAAAACAAAGTGCTTTGGTCTTATAAATGAAATGGTTTGAAAATATGTCATCTAAAAATTTGATAAAATCAATATATTCCCGTGAAACATTTCAGTTTAGTCAAATCAGCATTTTCCAGTGGTTCAGTCAATAAAATTTTGACCCGATCTAATAATAGAGTTTCAGGGTATGTTGGGTACTGGACAAACTTCTTTTGGTACCTTTCCCAGACCTGAAGAAGAGCTCTGTGTAAGCTCGAAAGCTTGTATCTTTCACCAGCAGAAGTTGGTCACTAAAGATATTACTTTACCTATCCTGTCTTTCTAATATCCTGGGACCAATTTGGATACAACAACATAATCTGATAATCTAATCTAATAATGACGCTTATTTTTTTACATGACAGTTGAGGGTCTGTTGCTGGGGAAAAAAGGTGAATTTCTCCCTTAGCTTTTCCAAGGTTGGATTAATAGCTGAGAGGTTGGCATGCGTTCCTGCAGAGTAATATTTAGCCTCCTACCACTGAGCATGAGTGGGTTTATGATGAGGTTCTCTCCTTACCTTATGCCTGGATAGGGGACCAAATCCAAAACCCACGTCACAATACCCTTGAGTACAGACCGAGGCCTGAACTTTCCAGCTTGCGTACATCTCTGCATCTGTGTGATTTTTATATTCAAAGTATAGGTCTGGTAGCTTTGATTGGAGCCAGATATAGCACTGTGTGATGCTGTGCAAGCTTCTTCGCGCGTCTGACAATGCACCGGAGCTCCGACTTTAAATAACTCCACTCGTCCCCCCTCTGTTGTTCACTTAAAGCTGTTCTGCAGCATGGCCTGGTGTTTCGAAACTGGGCAAATGTCCCTCTGACCCTGCTATTCCAGTCCGGGGCTCCTTTGACAGCTCTGCCAGTACACCTCCATCCTAGCCAGCAGCCCCTGCTATTCCAGTCATTGGTTTCTGCACAGCTTTGTTAATGTACATTGTTGCTGACCTGCAGGACCCAGCGCTATCGGCACAGCTTTGCCAATGCATCTTTAATAGCACACCATTGTCTTAAAAGAAATGTGGTTTTTTTATTTGCAGGGTCAGCATAGCTGCCATATAGCATAATTAATAAGCAGCACGGGTTATGTAAATGTTTGTGAGCTCTCCCGCACAACACCTGTGAGTGTCATCAAGAATAAAAGTCGTGCTGCAATAAAGTTGCTGTTTTCCCATTATTCCGCTAAGTCCAGCGTAGCTACATAGATTCCCTCCCCTGCCTCCCTCCCCGCCATTCGTCCAATAAGGGAGGCTGAGTGAGCAGTTTTCACATTCATCAGTTTCTCTTCAGCACTGAAATAGCCCCCTATTGAGTGGCACATCTACGATAACAAATAAGTTCCATCAAAAAATGTGTGTCCTGCATGATCGTAGCGTAAGTTGAATCTTGTTCCACATGTCTATTGTACAGGAGCATCGGTGTAATATCTACTCCAGACTGGCACATGCTATCAAGTAATCATGCGCTATTTATTTCCTCAGTCTGCCTGGGGGTATAATCTCAGCAGCCGAGTATTTGGTATTGTATTTCTATTGGATAAGAGGTGGTGGCACTCTGACATGCCAGCTGGCGCCCCTCTTCCTGTCTTAATTCGCTCTCTAATTCTCGATCACGTTTGTTCTCCATATATTTGAATCTGAAATGCTCTTCTCCATGTCCCTCATGCCCCACAAAGAGTTCCCACGAAACCCATCTCACTTAACGTTGCTGCTCACAGTGATGATTATACTTTGCGCAGCTATTCCAAAGATGGACCTCGGAGCATTAATGAGCTAAGCAGCCCGGCTCTTCCCTGTGGAGGGGGGGCAGGGGGTGTCATTATTGGAGTTCGTCAAAATTGATGATTTTTTTTTCATTAAAATGTCATATTTTTGGTAAATATTTTTTTCCAGCCATTTCTGATATATTATCCCCATTTTAGAGACAGGGAAACTAATACTTAGCGAGGTCCTGAGTCCTGGATTTTCAAAAGTTCCCTCTAATTTTGAGTTGCTCCATTTTGGGGGTGCAGAGGGGCAGATCTATTGGGCTGGAACTCGAGATCTGAGTTCAATTCCAACTCAGCCTTCTTGTGTGACTTTGGGCAAGTCATGTAATCTACTTTATGCCTCAGTTTCCCATCCATAAAATGGGGATAAACCCCTCGGTGCTTCACAGGGGTGAGGGTAAAATGCATTGATGACTGTGGGGCACAGAGAGTATGGCATTGAGGGACCATGTAAGTACCTAGATAGATAGCTTTAAACATCTATGGTCTGATTTTCAGACATTCTAAGCACCCGCCACTCAAACTTAAGCCAGTGGGAGCTGCAGGTGTTGAAAATCTGCACCAGTTAGGCTCATGAAATGATATCCCGGTCCCAGTGAAATCAGCAGGGCCTGATTTCACCCTTTGTGTCCAACGTTGGGCTCCCCAGATCTTGAGGCACCAAAAATTTGAGGCCCCCTTTGAAAACTTCGCTTGAAGAAACTGCTCAAAGTTGGGGATTGGTCCTGCTTTGAGCAGGGGGTTGGACTAGATGACCTCCTGAGGTCCCTTCCGACCCTGATATTCTATGATTCTATGAAAGTCACGCAGGAAGGTCAGTTTTGATCCAAGAATGAGCCAACACTCCTTGCTCCCAGCCCTTTGCTGTAAGCACCTTCTATTCCTACTGAACACATCTGAGTGTCTTTGGTTTGCAGCTGTTCATGCAAACATGCTTGCTTCTGTGTTGTGCTGCGTGGTTTCTTGACAAAACCGTGTGTGGGGTCATGTTCCTTCTTGTTCTTTTACGCAATTATCAACTAACCCAGGTCCCACACCTCTTTCAGTGAACATGGATTGAAGTGGAAGGCAGGGGACTTGTGGTGTTGGAGATATGCACGCTAGGGTGCATGAGCAGAAGGGGAAAGGTCTCCTTCAATAGTATAGAGCTATGTGCAAATTTTGGGCCAAACCTTTTTTTGCAGTGCAAAATGCAGATTCAATGACACCAAAACGTTTTGCAAATTTGTCAGTTTTGCCAAATTTTTCATTTTGGGGTGGTGGTGGGGGGGGGAAGAACAGAAGCAAAATCTCTGCCGCCCCCCGCTAAAAATGTTACAATTTTATGGTTTGAAATGACTTTTAGTTTCAAAATTGCCATTACATTTATTTTTAAAAAGCCCAAAAGCAATAAAAAATGGTCAACATTGAAACAAAATGGTTCGCTTTTTTGAAATGAAACATTTTGTTTGACCCACCAACCAATTTATTTATTTACTTTTTGATTCAACAAAAAATGTGTTTTCTAATTGACTGGAAACAATTTTTTTCAGTTTTTCAGAACTGTCAGCAAACCGACAAACCTGGCATTCACACAGCTCTGCTTGGCCTTCACATATAGGGTCTTTCATTTGAGGATCTCAAAGCATTTTGAATCTCATGCCCTTTCTCCATCTCATCCCCATTTCCCAAATGAGAAAAGTGAGGTTCAAAGGCTGGGAACTTGCTCGAGGTCCCACGCAAGGGAATGGCAAAACGGAGCAGAATCCCGGAGTCCTGACTTCCAATCACGTCTTAAGTTTTAGTCAGAAGTTGAGATCTTTTAGTGATGTTTTTCCTGCCAGGATTAGATTCCTCTTGCAACTCCCTGTTAATTGAACCAGCTGTGATGCTTCTGCTGCTTTTCCTCATGCTCAATTTGCAGATGAGAGAAGGTTAGTAAGGTAGCATTGATTAGGCACAGGGCAGGAAGCCAGGAAGTTTGGAGGTTTATTCCCAGCTGTCACTGAGGAGAGAGTCGTGTATGTGCCGTGTGCCTCAGTTTGTCCATCTGCAAAATGACTCAGTTCTCCTCATCGCTAACAATTCCTGATGCTTGTGGACTGTTATCAGGGTGCAGCTCAGAGGTGAGGAGAAAAGAGTTTGAAAATAACTTTCTCTCCATTTTTTTTTTTTTTTTGGGTGCCTGAATCCCTGATACAATCTAAAGCACTTTTGAAAGGTCCCAGATGCTCCCAGGAAAGCCAGACTGTTCAGCGAAGCAGGACGAAGAGGAGGATGATACAACGATGCAGTGCTTAGGAGTGACAGCCTTGTCACGCCGACTTATGATGGATGAGGGAAAAGCCTATTTCTCATTCGTGGCGGAAAGAGGTGAAGTGTAAAGAAAGATGTGCCACGAGTCTCCGGACAATTCATCTTGCATCGGGTACATGCCTGGAGTTGACGGAGTTTAGAGACTGAGCAGGTGAAGCAAATAGACCAAAAAACCCCTCAAAGAAGTGCGGGGAAAATTCATTATATGAAGCATAATCTCACAGGGAAATATCAAAATGCCAGCAGCACCCAAGTTAGGATTAAGGGATAGAAATTAATCGGTGCCATTTGTCAGTTGCTAAACCAGGCATGGAGTCAGAATAGAATGGGAAACAGCTGGATTGCGTAGCTCCTAAAAGCCCTGGCAAGGGCTTTAAGGCCTATGGAAGAGGTGTTTCACATCAGAAGCAGAATCTGCCTGGATAACTTTAGCAGGGTGTAGGGTCTAGTGGTTAGAGCAGGAAGGACTGGGAGTCGGCACGCCTGGGGTAACGTCCTGGCCCTATTGAAGTTAATGGGAGTTTTGCAGTTAACTTCAGTGAGACCAGAATTTCACCTCTAGTTCCTCTCCTGACTTTGATTCTGCCTTGCTGTGTGACCTTGAGCATGTTGCTTAGCTGTTCTGTGCCTCAGTTTACCCTTCTTTAGACTAGGATGCAATATATGTGTACCTAGGGCGGGGGGAGGGGGGACACTTCTTTGTTTGTAAAGCACTTTGAGATCCTTCGACAAATGGTGCTATAGCAATACCACATAATCATTTTGTTGGGGTAGCCAAAAAGCAACCCCTTAGTCCCCAAAAGTCATCACACCCTCCGGGGAGTTTTGCAAATATTTGCCTTGTTGGCTGTGAAAGGCAGAGTGTCTGGCTGCGAAATATGGGCCTGGGCCTGCAATGTGACCTGCCCTGCAGGGACTCCCTTACATTTTGTAGGAATTGAATTTGATGGAGTTCTGTCCAAGCACATTGCATGGATCAGATGGCAGGATTGGGGCCCCTCTTTGCGCAAGTGGAAATATTCTGACATCTGATGTGGAAATGGGCATACTTTTGCCCTGGCAGAGAATGTACAGATTCTCATGAACACTCCTGAGGGACATTAGCTGAGATTCCATTGGCCCCAGGGAAACCACTTTAAAGAAACTTCAAGCTGATCCCTGCCTGGGGAGGTAATGAGTGACACCCTTGCACTGGCACTGAAGCCAGCCCAGGGACAGAGAGCGAGCATTTTCAGAGACTGGGGGGACTGCTATTGTGATATGAGATGGTGTTGTTTTTTTTCCCCTTTCAAAGACCCTGCTCTTGGGGTCATGGGATTATGTGGGAATTTCAGTTTTCATTAAAAAAAGACAAAAGCAGGAACATGTGACCCAAGAAGGTACAAAACAAGAAAAAATATTTCTTTAAAAAATTAATGTCTTTTTAAGCCAATCTCATGATTTTATGGCTCCTGACTCATGGCTTGTGAACACTTGAGGCTGGTAAAACTGCTGATTTGCAACCCAGTATCAGAGGCCTTGAGGGAGTGCAGAATTGCTGGGTATAGGGATGTCCCTGCTAGTTTCCTCCAGTATCATGGGCTTGTTTCAGTCAGCCTGCTTGGTGCCAAAGGAGCACAGGGCAAGGATTCATCTGGCCCCTTCTCTTTCCAAGGGGAGGCCAATTGGCCTGTGAAACAGAGTCCCCGGGAAAACAAGAGAGACACCTGACATATTTAAAACTAAGGGTAAGCAAAGCAAGGCAAATAATCCTGCCTCAACTAAGAGATGAATGGGGCGTAAGAGTCGAGAGACCTTAGTTCTATTGGTCTCTGGCACTGACTTGTTGTGCCACCGCAGGTGAATCACGGACCCACTCTGTGCCTCAGTTTCCCCATCTGTAAAAGGAAGATATTTATACTTACTCCTTCTGTAAAGTTCTTTGACACCTACCCGTGAAAAGTTCTAAGTATTATTATGCTGCAATGGGTCTTTGCCGCCACCTCTAACTCCTAGGAGTCCTGTCTCTGGCTCCCTTCCCAACAGGAAGTGGGCACTGCCGATTGTGAGCAGTCGCCTTTGGATTCAGACTCAGAGCTGCTCTGTTGTACTTCACTGAAAGAGCCCTGGAAGGATCTGAACCCAGCGAAGCTCCAGCCGCCTTGTTGTTAGTTCTATGTAGCTAAAATAGCTTTGCTTTGGGAGAACTCGCTAGCGAGGTGGTAACAATAAATAGCCGTGGTGTTTAGAAATGATTGAGCCATTATTTCCAAATGCTACCAGGTCTTCTGTCCTAGCCGTGCTTTCTGCTCAGCGTGCACGTAGCAAGGAGAGAAAGTTTAATAGCTGGCGCTCCAACATCCAGTACTCAATATAATAGTCAGGGCCTGACACCAAATAAGAATCTCCTATTAAAGAAGGCAGGTTAATTTACTGTGTGAAATGAACCAACTTTAACTGCTCCCAAAAAGACAATATTCAGTGGGAGCAAATACATTTTCCAGGGGAGCAAAAATGATGTGAAGCCATTGCAGTGGCTTTCTGTTCACTCTCTATTGATTGGGGTGAGCGATCGCACTGGTACGCTTGTTTCAGCAGTTTCCCGGCACGGCCGTGCTTTTGTGTGAGGTGGCGCTTGGGTCTCCTCCTTCCCTGCCTTAGGGCTTGATCATGGGAGGTGCTGGGTGCCCGTAACTCCCATTGTTCAGGATGGAGGCTCAGCCTTCAGCGTTTGGTAGCCATCTGCCCCCCCCCTCCACCTTCCAAATGTGCGGGCCTCATCCACCGAGACCCTGACGGTGCATCTACCCTGCCGTCGGCAGGTGGGACAGCAGTACATGCCGGCATACCTGAGTTAGCTTTGATTGAGCCAGCTTGCTAAAAATAGCTGTGGCTGCCTGGGCCGTGGCATGGGCTAGCCACCTGAGTACTGGCCCGCCCTGGACCCTGGGTATGTACTTGGGCATTTAGCCCGTGCCTCTGCCCATCCTTCTGCAGCGTCACTGCTCTTTTTAATGTGCTAGCTTGATCAAAGCGGGTTTGGGTATGCACTGCAATCCCACCTCCCGGCTGCAGTGCAGACATAGCCTGAGAACAGCTCATATCCTAGGCCAGGCTAGGGCACACACAGTTCAATGGGGTGTGACAGGTGGTCTTCACCTGCATTAACATGCCTGCTTTCTGGGTGAAATCCCCTCCCACTTAGAGAGCTAGCCAAAGGCTTCCAAATAGGGCCACTGGATACAATGTCCTTTTCAAAATCTGTGTAGTGTTGCTGTGAGTTGTTAAACAGCAGCAGTGTTCCACCCCAGAGGTGGCTACGTTTTGAGGGGTAGCCCTGACTGATCCCGCTGTGTGTGTCTAAGGAGAGTGAACACTACAGTAAAATAAGCAGGTTGCAAAGCGCCGTATTATTCTATTGCGTTGTTTTTTACAGCACCCAAATGTGTGCTAAGCACTTTAAAGAGTCCAGGAAAGATAAAGCCCCTGAACAGGTTGCGATCTACACAAAAACATGGCATAAAGCAATAGAGAACAAGGGAAAACAAAGGGAGGAGATTCTCTGGTGATAGACTCTGAGTGAAATTCTCACCTACTTAGGTCCCACCTCTGTTCTCAAAATCGTACCTTAAGTGGGCCTGAAGTGCTGCCGAGGCCCTGTGCTGTCTCGCTGCAAGAGGTGGATTATGTTCTATGTGGTCGTATTAAACTGAGCTGTAAGAAACCTCTGTTAATACCTGCCCAGCCTGGTTTTTACACTGGCGTCTGAGGCCCTTTCATGTATACAAGTCCCTCGATGTGTCATGTGAATGGAAAGCTGCTTACACCTGCAGCAGCTTTTGGCGTGCTCTGAAATGAGACACTTCAGGCTCTTTGGGGGCGGAGAGCATCGTTTTCTTCTGCGTGCGTACAGTGCCTCGCACGCTGGGGTCCTGGTCCACGAGTGGAGCTGTTAGAGGCTATCACCATAGACATAATAATAGCAGTTTGGACACCAACTCCGCCTCTAAGTTTCCGTGTGGCCTTGGACAAGTCACCTCACTGTTCTGTGCCTCAGTTTCCCCATACACTAGGGATAATCTTTTACTTGACATAGGGTTGATGCAAATATCTATGTAAAGCGCTTTGAGATCCTCAAATGAGATTGCCGCTAGGGGCAGGATCTGGCTGTGAGAGGGATGGATCCTGCCCCCGGTGAAGGCAGCGGCAAAATGATCCCCGTGACTCTAGTGGGAGCGGATGAAGTCCAGTTGTCCCTCTCACCATTACAGGAAGCTCCTTCAGCATCGCATTCTTGACTGAGGTAAACTGACCGACGCGTCAGCTTGTTTTCCCAGGCTGGTAGCTTTTCCCATGACAAATATATTCCAGGCCCCTTTGGAGTCTGATAATGGCCAACCTGTCCACTCCCAAGATGAATGAGGATGTGTATGTTTGTGTTTACTACTGGAGATTAGCCAAAATGCTTCTTAATATTGATCCTTACAACGGGTGCAGCGTGGACCCAGAGATCTTTACATGCTGACTTGCTTTTCTCCACTGTCATGCCAAATCCTGACAGAAAAAGTGGGCCTCGTCAGCAGAGGAAGGTTTCATCTTCCAAGTAGCCCGTGGTCTAATGTTAAACTAATTAATAATGCTCTTAAAGGGACAATGTGGTTGGGCAAAGGGCTAAGTAGGGCTGGCCGGAAAACCAGAATTCCGTTTCATGAAAAAGTGGATGGTTCAACATTTGTTTTCATTCTGGGTTGGACCAAAAATGAGACCTTTCAAAGTTGTTAATGAGAGAACACGAGAGAGAGGCACATCCTGCAATGAGGGAATGCACGTGGGGGGTAGGAGACTCGCGTTCAAGTCCCTGCTCTGAATCACGCCGATTTAGAGCAGCGACTTGAACCTGGGTCTTCCACATCCCTGGTGAGTTCCCTAACCCCCAGGTTGTTGGCCATTCTGGTCTCTCTCTCTCTGTGTCTCTCTTCCCACCCCTCTCCCCCGTCCCTCTCCCTCCAACAATTCCATCATGGGCCTGAGAAAACTTGCCAACAAAATTGATACATTTCTGTAAAAGTTTCAGTTCTGATGAATTGTCATTTTCTGACAACCGCAACAAAGTTTCATCGAAAAATTCCTGACCAGCTCCAAGTAATACGGCTTCATCCCTTAGTTTGTGTTATGTTTTTATTAAGCTGCGATCTAAAGCAAAGGAGAGGAGAGAGACTTTTATAGCCTGCAGCTTCTTGTTTGCAGATTATTTTCCAAAGCTGCTCACTAGAATATCAATTGGCAGTGATTAGAAGTCCCACCAGGTACTGCCTTGAACAGAAGAGACTTTAGAAGTCAATTCAGTCCCTCTGCAGAGAGGCACAGTTTGGCTTTGGTGCATTGACTCAAACAAAATTCCATCTCCAGTCAGTTCCACCTGCTCCTAATTGGCAGAGCTGTGTTGGAGTACAGGGCTGGAATAGCAGGGGGTGCTGCAGGCTAGAACCGAGCCGCCTCGCCAGAGCTGTGTAGGGGAGAGTGGCTGCAGTAGTAGGAGGTGCTCTGGGTCAGGAGTCAGACTGAGGCCTGCTGGCAGAGCTGGGTAGGGAGCTAGGACTGGAAAAGCAGGTGTGCTTCAGGTCAGCATTGAAGTGCACAGACAAAGCTGTTTGGGGGAAGTACCACAGGCAGCAGGGGGTGCTGTCAATCAGGACGAAGCTCTTAGGAGCACACGCAGGGACCAGTATAAAACCACGGGCTGCAGTATATTGGCATATCTGTCTGGGGGGAACAGGGCTGGACTAGCAAGGCTGGCTGGGGGACCGAGGTTGATTTGGCAGAGCCGTCTGGGGGAAGTTTGAATGATTCCTGCCAGCACTATGCCCAGCTTGTGCCAATGGTACTCAGCCTCCCGAGGTCCATGCGGCTGTTTTTAATTCTTCCCCCCCAAATCGGAAGGACACATTGGAATGGAAACCCCGGCCATGCTGTTGTTCAGATACATGACTCATCAGGAGCTGGTGAGGGCACTGTTATTTAGCCCTTATATTATGGTAGCATCTAGAGGCCCCAGCTGAGATCACTGTGCTGGGTGCTGCACAGACACATAGACAGTCCCTGCCCTGAAGAGTTACCCTCTAAACAGACAGGCAGAGAGAGGTGAAGTGACTTAAATGAGATCACACAGCAGAGCCTGGAATAGAACCCAGGGGTCCCGGCTCCCCTCCCAGTCCAGCGCCCTGTTTGCTGCACCGCACTGCTCGAGGGGATTTCTTTTCCCTCCTCAAAGGGCTTTCGTGAAGATAAACTAATGAATGTGGGTGAGGCACCCAGAAGCTACAGCGAAGGAGACATTGGAGTAGATAGATCCTATGCGTGCCCAGGATGCCACGGTGTGCATAATAGGAGGACAAAAAATTCTTTTATAGAGATGATGATTTTCTGATTCCACAAAAAGCTCTGAAGTTTCCATGCACGCCCTCCACCCCCCTGTAGAAAACAGCCCATCCGGGTGCATCCAGACTTCTGCTTTTAACAGAAGCTCTCCAAGAGCCACCGAGCCCAATCAACAGGAGAGGGAAACATTCGGTGCTTCAAGATCTCCGAACTCGTCTGCTGATGAAGAAGAGCGGGGTACGTGCACACTTGGAATAAAAAATGAGCCCTTAACATTGAACCACCCAGTGACCTAGCTAGGGAATGGGCCAGAGCAACACATCTGCAAAGTTCTTGTCAATTACCCAGTGTCCCTTCAGAGCATCTTTAATCAGATCCCGTATCATCATCATCATCCGATGGGAGGTGGCAATCAAGGCTCCTAGCAGGAGAAGATGCTGTTTTTATATGCTGCTGAGGTTGTCCTTTTGGGGTGGGGGGAGGGGGGAGGAGAGGGAGAAGAGTTGACAGAGAAGATCAGGAGTGTGGAGGGATTTAGATAATCTCATCTTTCTGTATCTGATTAGGCATCAGCTCATCTTGCCCTGAGGACTGGAGTGCAGAAAACCATGCCTGGAGAGTTAGCGAAGGGAAATGCAACGTGAGCCGTTCATTTTCTTCCTCTTTCTGTTTAGTGGTAAAATGATAGAATTTTGCTCAGTCAATTGAGGCTATTGAGTTGTTTTGCCACTCAAGTGCCAGAGCATTGACTGTATGGATTGACGAGGTCCCCCTGGAATAACATCTCTTTTAACAGTGCACCATCGAGGGAGAATTGTGCAAGCTTTAAAAGATTTTCCAAGGTTTGTTTGTTTATTTTTTTCTTTTTCGCTCTCTCTCCCCGCCACCTGATGCACTGAAGTAAGATCTGAAATGAGCTCGGTGCCTGGCTTTTGGCTCCAAAGGGATCAGTTAGACTGGAAGCCGTGCACTCCTGTGTAAAGCTGAAATGCTGTCAAGTCCCACCGACTTCAGTTTGTCCCCTCTAATCCTCCACCCCCTCTGCAATTCCTTTTCCTGTCTCTGGGCTCCTCCAGGCCTCCTCTGCCAACTACAGCTGCTCATCGCTAGGCTGAACTTGAATCAAAGAGGATGCGTTGGGTAGCGGCTCTAGGAGAGGAGAGATTGAAGAATTGCGGGACATTGTGGATGTTGTGGCCCCAGCGGATGCTCGGGCCAGCCACCTGAGCTCAAGCCAGGGCCGGTGCAAGGAAGTTTCGTGCCCTAGGCGAAACTTCCACCTTGCTTCCCCCCCCCCCCCACCCCCCCCCCCCCCCCCCCCCCCGGCCGCCCACCCTGGCCCCCCGCCCGGGGGGGCCCCCCCCCCCCCCGTGGACCCCCCCCCCCCACAGCAGCTACCCCCCTCTGCAGCTAACCCCACCTGGGGAGCGCCCCCTCCACGGCAGCTAACCCCACCCAGGGCAAGGAACCCCCCTCTCTGCGGCAGCTAACCCCGCCCGGGGAGCCCCCCCCCGGAAGCTAACCCCGCCTGGGGAGCCAGCCCCAGTTCACCTCCGCTCCGCCTCCTCTGCTGAGCACGCCAGCGCCGCTCTAATTCTCCTCCCCTCCCAGGCTTGCGGTGCCAATTGGAGGAGAATTAGAGCGGGGGCTGTGTGCTCAGCAGAGGAGGCAGAGTGGAGGTGATCTGGGGCGGGGAGCAGTTCTACTGTGCGCCCCCCCCTCCCGTTACTGCAGGCGGCCCTCCCCCCACCCCAGCTCACCTCCACTCCACCTCCTCGCCTGAGCGGGCTTTTAGGCACCCTCAACCACTAGGCGCCCTAGGCGGCCGCCTAGTTCACCTAGTGGTTGCACCGGCCCTGGCTCAAGCCCACCCTACGCTTTGGGGCTGCGCTAGCCCAAGCCTCCACAAAGCTATTTTTAGCACAGGATGTGAGCAAGGCCTGCTAGCGTGAGTCTGTTCACCCGGGCTGGGAGGCTCTCTCCCAGCTGCGGTGTAGATATACCTAAACGACCAAATGTGATTCCCAAAGTGAGCACAAGTGATGTGGAAAATGCTCATCCTCCAGATATGGCTCAGGCCCTGCCTAGACTGGGAGGACAAGTGGCGTGTGCAAACGTGTGCTAATACATTGTAACTCAGCGCCACTTCACCCCTTGTATGGACTGGTTTAACACCTTTAAAAACATGCTGAGCAAGCCCGCCTACATGTTTTTAAACAGCACTGCCTTTGTGTACCCAAGTGGCTAAGTGGTGTTTAAAATGTGTTAATGAACACAAGTTAAGAAAGTCTGTTCTATACTTAAAACGTAGGTCAACATAGATACAGCACTCCAAGATGGGGAAAATCCACACCCTTGAGCACCACAGCTTTGCCTACCTAACCCCAAGTTTAGCTGCTGGCTTCCCTTGGCCTAGCTACCGTCGCTTGGGGAGATTCTGTTCCTACACAGATAGAAAAAACCCTTCCCAGCCGTAGGCTGCATCTGCACTACGGGGTTATGCCAGCATAGCTGCAATGCTGTAGTGTAGACATCAGGCAGCGCAGTGACTTGAATCTGCATCTCCCACATCCCAGGTGAGTGCCTTCACCCGCAAGGTGTTGGCTGTGCTGGGGATCTGTGCGTCTCTCATTTCCCATGAAAAACATTGAAAGGTCTCTGGTTCCTCCTGATGCAAAATGGAAACATTTCCGAAATGTCAAACATTTCCACGGGTCAGAAAGCTGTTTCCCGCTTCTCTGTAGTTACCAGCAGAGTTTGAACCTAGAAGTCATGATGTTTGTACTCAGAAAGGAAGCAGGATGGTTAACGCACTGGACTAGGATGCAGAAGACACCTGCATTCAATTCCTGGCACTTCCACAGGTCTCTTGTGTGGCATTAGGCAGCTAAATTTCTTTGTTCCTCAGTCCTACATCTGTCCAACAGGGTCTTTATTTAGAGTGTAAACACCTAAAGACAGGGACTGTCTCTTGCTATGTGTATGTTGAATGCCTAGCATAACAGGTGGTCCCTGCTCTCAATTTGGGCCTGTGAGTGCTACATTATATAAATAATAAAAGATCCATACAGCAACGCTTTGACACTTGAGCTGAAGGAGTGACTCCATTAGCTGGTAGCAATAGTAGGCTGGTATTCTGTAGCAGAGCAGCCAGTAGAAGAGAACACAATGTGTGCTTCGCAAGTCATTGTGTGCACCCATCACACGTGTGCAGTAGAAGGCTGGTCTCCACTAGTGGAGCAGTCCATAGAAGGGAACACAGCATACACTTTGCCGGTGTGTTACATCAGACCTGATGTTAAGAAGGATCATTTTAGGAAAGGAAAGAAAATGATAGTGCAGGATAGAGCTGCAAGATTGTTGAGGAAACACAGCTGCCTGCCAGGAAGGAGGGGTAGTTTGGTGGGACGTCTTTACTGATGCTGGCTTTTGTTCTTGAAACGAAGGCACAAATTAAAAGTAAATTAGAGACTATTTTTTTGTAAGGCTGAGAAGGAGGCAGAGTTTTAAAGGCAGAGACTGGGAACATCTGAGAAGAAGCCTGGAGCTGATGCGTTCTATCGAGGGTTGGCTACTTTCCTTTAGACAATACGCATGTAAATGTGATTGAGGCTTCTCTTCTCAGATTAGCTCTCTTGGCAACGGGCCCAACAGCTGGCGTGGCCGTGAGGGGAAACCTGGCACAGGTGGTTTATTGCAACAGGCAAAACCTCACACCTTTGCGGGTCATGAGGCCTACATTATGGAGAGGCCACAGGGCTCCTTCAACACAGTCTCAACATTGCCAACTCCCACAGCTGCACTGTCTTGTGATATTTTGTGGGTTTTTTCCTGAATGCCCCAGATCCTGGAGTCTTGTGATTACTTGAGAATCTCAGTTTTTATTTTTTTTAAGTTTCTGTCCCTCATGCCAAGAAAAGCTTGAAAACGTGATCCCCAAAGTGTCAAAAATCAGAACTTAAATTTAAAAAAAAAAAAATGAAAAAAGTTTTAGTACTTTTTAAAATCACATGATTTTTGTACGAGTTGTATGATTCTTGTGGGGGCCTAACTCATGATTTTTGAATGCTTGGGGTTAGCCATGATTGCGCAGTGGTTCTTTGACTGGGCTGCTTGGATGAGCTTCCGTTGATGACCCTGGCAAGGTGCCTTGAGACCCATGCATTTGGAATGGGGAGCTTGACTCGGGGGAAGATCTGTTTCTTTTGAAGTGGCCCAAAGAATTGAACAGCGGGAGAATCAATGTGTTAGCAAACTGCTCTCGATGCATCAGAAGGGGCTTGAGGGAGAACATAGATCAGTGGGAGAGAATCCAACATCTCTCATCCAACAACCCTTCCAAATATGCCACCATGTTGTGCCTAGCATTACTATGACCCTTACTTGGGGACTGTTGGCAACAGCCATGTTTGTCCTTCTAGTACTAGAAATTTGTTATCCTTGGTAACAGCTAGTTGTACATGGCAGAGCAGCAGTTAACTTTCCTCCTCTTACCAACAATGCATGGGGTGGGTGAAGGGGAGGTCTTTAATGGCCCCATCTCAGTGGTTTGAGCATTGACCTGTTAAACCCAGGGTTGTGAGTTCAATCCTTGAGGGGGCCATTTAGGGATCTGGGGCAAAAATCTATCTGGGGATTGGTCCTGCTTTGAGCAGGGGGTTGGACTAGATGACCTCCTGAGGTCCCTTCCAACCCTGATATTCTATTCTATGATAAACGGCATGATGGCCGCTAGCAAGTCAGAGGGTAAACTATATGGCTTCGTCTAAAGTGATTTGTTTGGCATTTCAGCAGCAGGAGTCGGGAAGAGAGGGTGGTGAAGGCTGTGATCTGCCTTCTGAGGGAAGCTCTCATCTCCTTCTGCTCCCTCACACACAAATTATTGGTCTCTGAACCACCCCAAGGGTATGTTCAGATGAGGAGAGTTCCTTGCAGTCCCCTACTTTATCCACATCCTCCTGTCATGTAAGAGCTACCGGGACAGTCAGCAGAGAGCATGGAGACCCTGTGGGCATTATAGGAGTTGGGCTTGCTGGGTAGAGGCTCCCTGGGGGCTGCTGATTATGCACCGTGCAGTGACCCCAGTCATAACCACATTGGGGTCAGCATGTGGGATGCTGTGCAGCGGGGAGCCCAGCCAGCATGTAATGGGAGTGCAGTCACTTAACATAAGAACGGCCATACTTGGTCAGACTAAAGGTCCATCTAGCCCAGTATCCTGTCTTCTGACAGTGGCCAATGCGAGGTGCTTCAGAGGGAATGAACAGAACAGGCAATCATCAAGTGATCCATCCCTTGTCACCCATTCCCAGCTTCTGGTTAATAGAGGCTAAAGACACCACCCCTGCCCATCCTGGCTAATAGCCATTGATGGACCTATCCTCCATGAACTTATCTAGTTTTTTTTTGAACCCTGTTATTGTCTTGGCCCTCACAAAATCCTCTGGCAAAGAGTTCCACAGACTGACTGTGTGTTGGGTGAGAAAGAGTAAATAACGCTTCCTTATTTACTTTCTCCACACCAGTTATGATTTTATAGACCTCTATCATATCCCCCCTTAGTCGTCTCTTTTGCAAGCTGAAAAATCCCAGTCTTATTAATCTCTCCTCACTTCCAGCACCTTGCCACCACCCCAGTCCTCTGGGGAAATGCATCTCGGAGTAAATGACAGTTGTCTTGGCTTTTTTGGAGCCATGGGTTTGGAAGGTGTTGACACTGGGATTGCAGAGTTGGTAGAACCCGGAAAAGCATGCAGCTGTTTTTTTTTATCTCAACCACTAATCTCAGTTCGGCTCTGCCTCTATCTCTCTCAGATTGAGGCCCTCGCACCTTGCCTTTCCTCCTCTGCCCCTGGCCGGATGCAGATGCCGAGAAGCAGCCATCCTCTCTGGGATACTGCGCTGCCCCTGCCAATCACTGGCCATGCCTGGCAGCTGGAATTGCAAGTCCCCTTGTTTACAATGCATTGTAATTGCAGACACAGGCTCAGCTGTCACTTGTAATTTTATCTTGTCCCATTTTGCAGGCACGCTTCCTCCCCTAGGTGTCAAGCATCTGCCCTTGCAAACAGCAGGAAAATGTGCCCCAGCATCTTGTAAGAAACAACCTATTTTTCCCCTTCTCTCCCCCCTCCCCGCACCTCTTCCCATTTGGGAGATATAATAGCAAAAGACAAGATGAGCCATTGATGCTTCTGATTACCCTTTAGCTTTCCTCCCACCCCACTCACCTATACACTCTTCTTTCTTTATAGCTTTGTCTTCTCGCTTTGGCTGCCGCTGGGCTCTACGGGGTTTGGATCACCTCGCCAAACCTTTCCCTCTGCCAGCCAGAGCCTGGCTCACTTCTCTTCCCATCCCCTTGCTGAGGATGTATTTAAAAGTTTAAAAATAGATAGCGCTGGGCATGAAATATGAATTCTCTCTAAATCTGGGCTCACCCTCACCCAAGGTAACTAACTCCGTATGCACAGGTGCCAGATATGCAGCGACGTACCTGTACCCTGGCTGCTGTTGCCTACCTTCTGGTACTTGTCTGGGTATTCGGCCATTACCTGCAAGATCTACTTAGACTGTAAACTCTTAGGGACAGGAGCCATCTTTTCGTCCTTTGCTTGTGCAGCGCCTGGCACAATGGGGTCTTGGTCCCCAGCCGGCACTGCGAGGTGCCACTGCAATACAAATAATAATCGGATTGTTAATGCCTTGTTGAAAGGATCAGAACTAGAGATGTAAAACACATGTGGTCTCAGGAATGGCTATCCTGGACTAGGAGTCAGGGGACCTGGAGTCAATTCTCCTCTCTGCCACTGAACTACTGTGCCATCTTGGGAAAGTCACTTCACTTTTCTGTGCCAGTTTCCCCTACCCTGTTTAGACTGTCTTAGTCTCTAAGGTGCCATAAGTACTCCTCGTTCTTTTTTCAGGAGGAGTGGCACGTGTGTTTATACATCGAGCACAATGGGGTCCTGATTTCTGATGGGGCCTCTCGGTGCCATTGTAATACACATGACAACCTTTGCCTTAGAGCTGGGGATTTAAATAATAACTGTCCCTGGCTCACAGGTACTTTTGCAAATAAAAGTGCAGGTTCACTATATTGGAACAGCCAAATGATTTGTTCTGTTGGAGCATCTGGACGACCGTCAGGTATTTGTAAAAATGGTTGCAAATCCCCAAAGTTTCACAAGTTGTAGAGTGACTGATCCTTCTTCTGACGAGCGACACCAAACCCATACCTTTGTTCCCTGTGAGAAAAAAAGACTTGGAGGGGGGAACACTTGATAAGTCTTCAAATAAATTAAGGGCTGTTATAAAGAGGATGGCGATCAATTGTTCTCCATGTCCACTGACAGTAGGACAAGAAGTAATGGGCTTAATCTGCAGCAAGAGAGGTTCAGGTTAGATAGTAGAGACAACTTTCTAACTATGAGGATCGGTAAGCACTGGAGCAGGTTGTCTGGGGAGGTTGCGTCTTTGAGGTTGTAAAGAATAGATTAGACAAACACCTGTCATGGATGGTCCCACCTCAAGAGGCTGGGCTAGATGACCTCTGAGTACCCCTTCCAGCCCTATGTTTCTATGAGCCCCTTGCATAAAATGTTTCCGGCTTCTGGTTGAATGGCAAACAGCATCTGATTTCAGGTGACCAGTCACGCCACGTGAATAACAGAGACTCAACATGTTTTGTGAATGATCCTGAAAGTGATAATTGCAGACTATGCGGGTAAATAGTCGGGAAGAAGATTACATTTATCGTGAATCAGGATCCAGGCATGGACAATTAGACCAAAAGAATGGTGACATTCATAAGGGATGTTATTTAGTAATAAATGGTTTAGCCAGCTCAGTTATCTCCATCCATCCAGCTACTTAATAAGTGTTCCGGTCGAAGAATAACTCTTGGGGGGAAAAAGAGACCCCCTGGCCTCCTTGAGTCACATTGACTGCTACCTGCTGTGCCTCTTTCTCACTGTACCCTGTGGGAGGAGTGCACTCTTACTCCTGAGGCGCAGCTACGTGTCTGCAACTCCATGTACCGCAAAGAAAGGGATCAAAAAAGAAACCACCACTTCCCTACCTAATACCAGCTTAATTATCTGATGGTGTCTGTTACTTACTGTCACAGTGCAGAGACTTCGTCAGCTGAAGGCAAAGAGGTCCTTTCATGAGAACCAATTAGGAATACAGATTCAACATTCAAGAGAACTGAATGGTTTTTATATATATATATATATATATATATATATATATAATATAATAAAAATATAAAAGGACCTTGGAATTAGTTTAAGTCCTGTGCTCATGTATACGTACTAGCCAAATAGTTTTTTTTTTAAATGTATAATTTAGGGGGAATTGAACCCAGGGGAGGGAGGTGCATTTGCCTCTTATCAGCTTGGGACCCGATTATTTTGCAAATGACATCTCCATCATAAGCAAGAGCATCTCTCGCTAAAACACACATGAATAAATGATACTCGGAGGAGCCAATTTGAGCAGAGTCTTGGCTGAGATGAAAGAATGGAGGTATAGAGTTCCCATGACGTTCCTGTTCGCCTCCCAGAGACAGACACTGTCATGGACTGGGAATTAAAAAAATAAAATAAAAAAAGCTCCAAACTCTGAGGTTTTTAAGCAGAAATAGGGAGGCAGAAAGAGAATTTAAAAATAGGAAGAGTTTATAAGATGGATCTAATCACCTGAGCTCACAGCCAGGAGCAGACTCGTGAACCTCGATACATGATCCAGGCACTACTAAAGACAAAGAGCCACATGGTTCTGGTTTTGTACAGCACCGAACATAATGGGTTCCTGGTCCATAAGAGAGTCTCCTGGGCACTGCCACAATGGAAGTAAGTAGTAGTAATAATGGGTTAGCGTAGGTCACAGAAACACCAGCATAGCATTGTCAATTGCATTTGGCCCATCTAATTACGTGGCCCTCATTGGCATAGCATCTAAGTGCCTGATAATTGTTAATGGATTTATCATCACAGCATCCTTGCTAGGCAGGGCAATAATCTCCCGGTGCTACAGTTTTCTCATGTAACGTGGGGATAGTAAGTGACTTGCGGAGCTGAGAATTGAATCCCAACCCACAAGGCTATCCTCCCTGCTTGCCTCGAGGATGCATGCAAAGGAATTTCCCCTGATGTTTCAACTAGCTGCTAGGAGACTATTTATTTCCACTCCAAAAAAAAAAAAAAAAAAAGACTATTTCTGCTGCCTTGTTCCAGCTTAGAGGTGGCTGCATTTTGATGCTGGACAAAAGTGATTCCCGGAAAAAAAGCTTGTCATCCGTTTGCAAAATCAAACCCACTGAATCTGGACAGGCGGTGCTGGATGAAGAGAAGGATGGCTACTGTTTTCAGAGAAAATTGACAGGAGCCGACACTGGTTTTCAACCAGATGAAGTGGAGAGTTTTGCAACACTTTTTATTTATTTATTAATTTTACTGCGGAGGAAGGAAATGATGGAAGGTGATGATCCACCAGATAAGCTCCAGATTCCTATGGCTATCACTACTGAGTGTCCCCTAACACAATGGAGTTCATAATTTCACCACAACCCCAACCCGCCTTGCTGAAAACCTTTTCTCATTCCAGACCTGCCCTTGTTTGGTATTTGTCCCATGGTTAATTTTTTTTTTAATTTTATTTGAATCCTGCTAAAAAGCCACAGTGGTTAGGATCATGCATTTATTTCCATCTTCACAAGCCACCTGCAAGCACAGCACAAAGTGGGTGGCTTTTCCTGGAAGGGAATGCTTAGGGTAAACTGAATTAAGGAGAATAATATCAGCGAGCTGGTATAGAATCATAGCAATATAGGACTGGAAGGGACTTCAAGAGGTTATCTCGTCCATCCCCCCCCCAGGCTGAAGCAGGGTTAAATGTACCACCCCCCTGCACTGAGGCAGGACAAAGTATGCCTAGACCATCCTTGACAGGTGTTTGTCTGGGGTGTTCTTAAAACCCCCCCAGTGATGGGATTCCACAATCTCCCTAGGTAGCCTGCTCCTGTGCTTAACTACCTTTATAGTTAGAAAGTTTTTTACCCCGATATCTAGGCCTGATCTCCCTTGCTGCAGATGAAGCCGATTACGTCTTGTCCTCCCCTCGGTGGACACAGAGAACAATTGCTCCTTATAACAGCCCCTAACATATCTGAAGACTGTCTAGCATGTTCTACTGCACATTGAGATGCTGTCTGCTGGTGGCAATGCTCATTCCCACTTCCGGAGCCACCCCTCTTCCTCTACAGACCCAAGGTCAGTCGTGCCACAAAGAAAGACGTGACCGTCAACCCATCCAATTCGGCATTTCATCAAGGTAAAGTA
Source organism: Terrapene triunguis (assembly GCF_002925995.2). Taxonomy (NCBI): domain Eukaryota; kingdom Metazoa; phylum Chordata; order Testudines; family Emydidae; genus Terrapene; species Terrapene triunguis. The sequence continues at coordinate 7,261,944 of NW_020664725.1, forward strand.
CTGGCTAGAGTAAGTTCAGGGTTTATTGTGCTTGAAGGACAGATGTGTAAAAAGTCAGGCATGGCCCCTAAATTTCTGGACAGCCATTGGTTCCGACCCAGTGAGATGATGCGGTGCTTTGTGGAGAGGATAGTGCTAGTACTGCTAGTAATTGCTTGGTACTGCTTTGTAATTGCTTGGTACTGCTTTGCAGATTTAGGAGGAGATTTTCTAAGGGCAGCCTGGAACCCAATTCCCATTTGTGCACTGGAAAATTTGTCCCATTGGTAGAAGTTTCTTGCCTAGTGTCCTTTTTCACCTTTGAAAAATGTGGTTGAAGCTGCATGTGTCTTCTCAACTGTAAATGGGGTGAGCTCAAAGACCGTTACCTGCTAATGGCCAAATGGGTCAGAATCCATGGGGCATGATGACTTCTCCTTCAAGCTGTACCTAGTGTCCATTCTAGTGGAGGTCCAACTCTGGGCATGGTGTAAGGTTGTGACTGAACAGCAGCATGATGCTTGGAACGGGGCAATGGGGTAAGATCATATCGGGGGAATGGTGAACCAACAGTTGCAATGGTTCATTGGCAGCAGTACAAAACTGGGGTTGAGTATAGATGAGGTTAGATTTTTATCTGTAAATGCCAATAAATGTTGATTTCATCGTATGCACGGAAACAGACACAAACAATTTCCATCGATGATATTAGAAATGTACAGATAGGCAAAGTGAGAAAAAAGCTGCTTGAGAACATATTAGAGTTGGATTTCAGGCTAAAATTTTGATGTTGACAGTTTGTGTTTTAATAGTTATAAAGCTTTAATTATTTGAATCTCAATATCTACTGTCATTAGATAATTTTCTTACAACTGCGAAAATGTAAATGAATAAAAATGGAAAAACTATCCTTAAAAGCCACAAATGTTGTGCGCTCCTGTAAAAATTTAAATCAGCACAGAAAAAATGCTTTAAAATAAATATTGATATTATCTGTCAAAATTGTAAAAACAAAAACAAAAAACAAACAAACAAAAAAACACAGATTGAATTCTGCCAAGCCTATATACAAAGCTGAGTGAAAATTTTCTTACCAAACCTTTTTTTGTTGTTGTTATAATAAATGCATATTCAGCAGCACTGAAACATTGTGTGAATTTGTGCTAATTTCACCGAAATGTTTGTTAAAAAAAAAAAGCCTGAAAATTTTCAGAAAAAGTTGAGAAGTTTCACTTCAACATTTTCAGAATGAAATGTTTTGATTTTTCATTTAGAAATTTCCTGTACTTAAAATAAAATAAACCCATTCCTCTTCAAAATTAGCAAAAAATAGTTAGTTCAACTCAAAAATGATCTTCGATTATTCTTTCTTTTCTGGATAGCTAGCAAACCAAAGAATCTGTTCTTCGCCCAGCTCTGG
>NW_020664725.1:7263742-7296244 GCF_002925995.2 Terrapene triunguis
GATTTTTCATTTAGAAATTTCCTGTACTTAAAATAAAATAAACCCATTCCTCTTCAAAATTAGCAAAAAATAGTTAGTTCAACTCAAAAATGATCTTCGATTATTCTTTCTTTTCTGGATAGCTAGCAAACCAAAGAATCTGTTCTTCGCCCAGCTCTGGTTGAGTACAAAGGGTTCTCTCTCTCTTCCCTAATGCAATTGATCTGTCCAGCCTATACAGCATGTTACCCACCATAGGGCCTGCCTAGGGCCGGCTCCAGGCACCAGCTGAACAAGCAGGTGCTTGGGGCGGCCAAGGGAGAGGGGCGGCACCTGCGGCAATTCGGGGGCGGCAGGTCCCTCACTCCCTCTAGGAGCGAAGGATCTGCCGCTGAACTGCCGCCGCCGATCGCGGCGTTTGTTTTTTGTTTTTTTTTGCTTGGGGCGGCAGAAATGCTGGAGCCGGCCCTGGGCCTGCCCTGCACCACATGTCGTCATTTACCCAAGCTCAAAGCTCAGATAGCACTTGGCCCTTGTGTAAATGATACCACGAGCTGCAGGGCAGTGGAGAATCAGCGCAGGGGATAAGAGTATGTTGGACTCTGGCTTGATGTTTCTTTCACCAAATGAGAAACCCTAGGCCGGATCCCCAGCTGATCTAGCTCTATGGAAGTCCGTGGAGCTGTGCTGACCTCTGCTAGATGAGGATCTGCTCCCCTGTGTCTAACATCTCTTACTTTACAACTTCCCCCCATGTTCATAGTCATGCTGCTTTAAGGTACCCAAAAGCTGTGCAATGTTAGAAATGCATTTTACAAGCGTGGCCCCTTGAGACAAGCCCTATTGCCCCCTTCCACTTCCTCAGACTGGATTCTGCTCCCCCAGGCCTGCCCTGAAAACTCACTGAGAAGCCGAGCTTGCTGCAGCTGAGGGGTGGCTCAAACAGTGTCTCTTACAGATAGGAAATTATGAATAACTCTTGATGTAATTATACATGTCTCAGGCCTATTTGCCCTCAACCAACATCTTTCCGTGGGAGGGGGACGTGAAGAGACGGTTGTAGGGAGACACCTTGCTGTTTAATAAATAAAAGAAGAGATTCATAAAGTGTCTGGTAAGCGCATTCCTCATGCAGAAATGTTACGGAATAACACAGGATGAATAATAGAAAAGGTTACTAAAAAATTCATAATTTCCAAGCGCCAGCAAAGGCTGAGCTTCCATGCTGTCTATTTGCCTGTAGAAAAGTGATTAAAATATATATTATTGTCCTGTCTATAGGAAAATGTATTATTAAGTGGATACTAGCGTGACATTTGAAAAATCCATTTCATTCCATTTAGCAGCGGAAGGGTGGGTGGTGGGGTGGAGGGGCTTCTTGCTGGTGCTTTTGTGTAGCAGGTTTTACAAGCATTTTAATCAGCTGTTTGAAAAACAAAACCAAAAAAAGGGGGTTTAATTATGGCCCCCTGCCTCCCCGCAGCGCTATTCTCTCTCCATTTGCATGCCTGTTGCATTAAACTAAAATGAGTCTCTCTGCTTTTATTTATTACTTTAATTGCCAAGAAAGCAACTTGGCACAAGGTCTCATTTCGGGGATGGGGAGAGGGGATTTTTCTCCTAGCTCCAGTTAGTGACAGGTGGGTTTTTTAAAGTGTCTGAGCCTGGGCGGGGATGTAGGGATAGACCCAATGTACTGGATGTCTTACCTGTTATTTCTCTCTCATCTCCAGCAGCTTTCAAAGCTGCAAAGTTTGGAGCCAGGTCCAAACTGTCCCAAAGTTGGCGATGGTGTGGGTTTCAGTTCTATGCTGTTCGGGTTTTTATATTGCACCCGTCACCATGGTATCTAGGACCGAGAACACGCTGAAACCTGCTTTGTGCGACGCATTAAGACACGTTCTGATGGAAAGAGCCAATCCGTGTCCATTCCCCCACCCCAGTGCCGGTGGCTATTGCTACTGATTGCCAAGGGTGGATATTTTGGAGAGCTGGCCAAAAGAGGTCACCTTAGGTAAGACCCAGGTTGAATATGTGCTTTGGGGAAGGGGTCTGGATTTGGATATTGTTATGCCTGTGAGGCCCAGTCCAATGCCCACTGAAGTCAGTGGAAAGACGCCTGCTCAATGGGCATTTGGTTAGGACTCGGGCCTGTTTGGCAGCAAGGTCAAGAAGTAAATGGAAGAAGGAACGTCCCTCTCTCTTGGTGAAGGTTGATGCCTGCTAGAAGGATGGTGGGCATAGGGAGCTTCCAAACCTCCTGCCTGTGTTCTATAAACAGAAGAATTCAGTCTCCCAGGTTGTCAATCTAGGATCATGGAAGTGTAGAACTGGAAGAGACCTCAATAGCTCATCTAGTCGAGTCCCCTGCACTCAAGGCAGGACTAAGTAATAACTAGACCATCCCTGACAGGTGTTTGTCCAACCTGCTCTTAAAAACCTCCAATGACAGAGATTCCACAACCTCCCTGGGCAATTTATTCCAGTGCTTAACCACCCTGACAGTTAGGAAGTTTTTTTTCTAATGTCCAACCTAAACCTCCCTTGCTGCAATTTAAGCCCATTGCTGCTTGTCCTGTCCTCAGAGGTTATCAAGAACAATTTTTCCTCCTCCTCCTTGTAACAATCTTTTTATGTACTTGAAAACTGTTATCATGTCGTCGTCGTCCCCCCCCCACAAGTCTTTTCTTCTCCAAACTAAACAAATATATATTTTTTTTCAATCTGTCCTCATAGGTCATGTTTTCTAGCCCTTTAATCATTTTTGTTGCTCTCCTCTGCACTTTCTCCAGTTTGTCCACATCTTTCCTGAAATGTGGCACCCACAACTGGACACTGTACTTCAATTTGAGGCCTTATGAGTGCAGAGTAGAGTGGAAGGATTCCTTCTCCTGTCTTTCCCTAGCCCTAAATTCATTTGTGGGGAAGCAGAGGGGAGGTGTAGGACCAGATCCTCCGCTCAGATAAGTCAGCGCAACTCTGCTAATATCAGTAGAGCTCCACCAGACTGGATCTGGCCTGAAGAACTGAAATCCCACTCTAATGGAAGAAGCAGAAGGAAGTTTTGCTCTCCCCACACTTGGGCCCCGGGGCTTTCAGCAATGTCTGTATTTGCAGTGATAATTCTTCCTAGCCTTTGTCCTCAGTTTTATTCGTAGTGTCCATTTGTGATGGGTATAAATACTTGTCTTAGAAATGCAAACATCTGGGAAGCCACCCTGCAAGAGAAAGGTGCAAGCTCTTCGGTGATGGTGGAGCATATTCCCACGAAAAGGCAACTGATGTTCTGCTCTGTTCCCACTCCAACCACAGGAGCCTTCAGGGGAGGCCCTGGTGGTCTAACCTCCACCTGGCCTCCAGGAATCTTTGGGGGATACCCATCAGTAGCTTCCAGATCCTTCTCCCTTTCAGCAGCAGCCTGGAGATCCCATCTGTTTGGCCCAAAGACTTTTATTCTATCATCTAGGGCTGAAAAATCCAATCTGCACTTCTTCCTGGTCTGTACTCCATCCTGGAGTGATCTCTCCACTCCACCACGCTGTTAGACTTTAACGGTGAAAGTACCATTCAAATCCTAAAATAGCATGTGAAATCAGATTCCTGAGTACAGCAGACCATCAGACTGTCCCGGTCCTTTAAAATTCCCCTTCTGCTTCAGGGAAGGGATCCCTTTATATTTAATCTAGAACTCAGTTTTATCCAATGGAGTTCATTCTGCAGTCTATTAGGAATTTTTAAAGGGCCAGGGATTTGGTACATAGGGATGCTACGCAAAAGACTGTACCATACGAAGGCAGCATGCAAGGCACTGTAGCAGAATATAAGACATCGTGGTCAGCATGGTAAATTACTGGGCACGACTTTTGCGATCAGTTATCTTTTTTCTTTCACCGTCTCGAACTCGGCCAGCTTCTTTCTGTAGCTCTCCCTCCCCCGTCCGCGGGACCCATCTAAATTAAAATCTGTTATCATTTCCCAGATAATCCCCTTTGATGCCCTGAATACAGCAGAATCTGTCTAGCTTCAACCTTGCATGTAAGTGCTGATAGCTTTTGAACAGCTAAATGGCTTTGTATATCTCATACAAATAGTTGTCTCGCCCAGATCCAACCGGGAGCTGGCGAGCAAGGTGCAGTCATCTGAGGAAGCTTTATGAGGTTACATGTGGAATTATTTTAGCAAGCAGCTAAGAAAGTCTAGCCATCACCAGCACATGCTGTCTTGCCATCTTCTGTCCAAGGGGGAAACAACTGCATTGTCTTAAACTCTTTGTATGGCTATTTGTCGTTATAACTCTGATGCAGTAGGAAGCTACTGTCAGAGCTCTGCTGCCGGTTATGTGAAATGCCATTTGTTAGGTACCTATGTTCTAGAAAGGAAGGATGGTACCGGGGTTAGAGCTGTGAAAATAATGGATTTTTGGTTCTCTGGCAGTCCTTAAAAATAAAATTGTTTTGGGTTGATGCAAGAACATATACATTTTTTTTTCCTGAATCAGAAGGGTAAAAAAAAAAAAGTGTTTCGATTTTTAAGCTTTTTAAAAAGCTTTTAATATATGTTTTAAATAAAACTGAAGGCACTTCTGAAATGAAAAGTCATTTCCACCCCCACCCCAACCCCAAATGGAAACATTTCATTTTGAAAATGTGCAACTGAAACATTTCGACTTTTTCTGATTTTTTTCCCCCCAAGACAAACAAGTCAGCAAAACCAACACAAATTCGCAAAATGTTTTGGTGTTGCTGAATCTGCATTATTTTGTCAGAAAAAAGTTTTGACCAAAATGTTTTGCCCTGGTCTACTTGGTATTAAATGGATGGACATTCAAGACATCTGGGTTCAATCCATGGCTCTGACACAAGCTCCCGATATGACCTTGTGCAAATGACTTAATCTCTCGTCAACATCCTGTCTGTAAAATGGGGATAATACTTCCTTTCTCCTGTATTTTGTTTATCTTGCCTATTTACTCTGTAAACTCTATAGTACTGGGACTACGTGGCTATACACTTCCTAGTACAATGAGGCCCCGATCTGAGTTGGACGTGTTTAGACCTGACTGTAATACATATAATACTTTTGACAAAATGCCCATTTGCTTAATGTCTTTGTGTCAGAATTTATGCACCTGTAAAAAAGGTGTTTTAATACCCATTTATCATTAGAAATAGGGTAGAGCTGCAAAGTTCAAACCTGGATCATGCTCCAAACCTCCTTAAGGTTCTGGAAAGTCTAGATCCAGAGTTTTGATTGAGGTAAGCCTTTAATTATCATTAGGAATGAACCGGAGCCACTAAGTTAATAGTTGTATCTGAACTTTCCTGATGTTTCAGGGTAGGTTAGAGTACAGCTTTTGACTCATCCCATTAGTAAGAGCCAGTTGCTAAATTTGGGGGAATGTTTTCATTATTCTGAAGTTCTCCAACTTAGAGGAAACATGGTCCATTGGTTAGGGCACGGGTGCAATTCCTTGCTCTGCCACAGACTTCCTGCATGGTCTTGGGCAAGTCACTTTGCCACTTTGTGCCTCAGTTCCCCATCTGTAAATAATAGCACTGCCCTGCCTCACAGAGGTGTTGTGAGGATAAATCCAGTAAAGGTTGTGAGGTGCTCTGAGATCTACTGATGACAAGCACTCTCTATGACCTAGGTATTATTATATATTTGTTGACTGATATTAACCAATTTATTTGTTGTCATTTTCCCCTCACCCTCTTTGAGTTGACAGCAAGTAGTTAATTGCAGAGGTTTGGATTTGAGGTTCATGCTGTCTTGGTTACTTACTTAGAGTAGACCTGTTAGCCCTGACTGTAATGCACATAATAGTTTTGACAAAAAGTTGTGTTTTATTTGTTTTCTGATTGGATGCCTTACATAACTCAACAACATGGCATGGAGTTCAAAGTTGAGTCTTGAATATATAATTTGATTTTTGCTTTGGGTGAATATTCAGGCTTAACGTTCATTCTGCATGAGCCTTCTCACTTGGAGAGCTTGGACACACCAGATGTCACAGAAAATGAACTCCAAATGTCATTGTCCCAAATGTGGTTTGGAAATCAATATTTAGAGAATTTTTTTTCTAATGGTCCCTTTACCCCTAAACTGAGGCACTGTGGACACTGGCAGGGCCGGCTCCAGCTTTTCTGCCGCCCCAAGCAGCAAAAAAAAAAAAAATTAAACAGACAAGCAGCAACACTTTGGCGGCAGCTCAATCGCGCCTCTTCTTCGGTGGCAATTGGGCGGCGGGTCCTCTCTCTCTTCCTCTTCGGCGGCAATTCGGCGGCAGCTCAAAGAGGAAGAGAGGGAATGAGGGACCCGCCACTGAATTCCTGCCAAAGACCCGGACGTGCTGTCCCGATACCGGACAGAGTGCCGCCCCTTTGAATTGGCCACCCCAAGCACCAGCTTCCCACGCTGGTGCCTGGAGCCGGCCCTGACAATGGGCATTCTTTCCAGATTTAGAGACCTAGCCACCTAGTGCTAGTTTGGTCCAGTGAATTCAGTATTAGATCAGGAGCCAGAGAACCTGGCTTCTGTTCCTGACCTTGCCAATGACCTACTATGTGACCTTGGTCCTCTCATTTTCTCCCATCTGTTAAATGGGCTTGATAGTGCTGCTTGCCCTCCTTTGTCCACTGCTTTGAGTACAATGGGAAAGTGCTGAGTATGATTTATATTATTTATGAAACATGCCTTCTTTACGGCCACTTGAATTTGTGGCTGTTCCAGTCTCTAGGGAGAGTGGGCAGAGAGAGAGAGAGACGTTGAAGGAAACCTCAGAAACAGAAGATAATTTCAATTATTTAAAGAAGAATAAAGTTGGAGTTCTAGGGTGTAAATCGGTCTCGCTCCACCAAAATGAATGAGCCAGCTCCCCGGGTGGTGTGAATCACGTTAGCTCAAATGAAGTCGCTGAGCCAGATCTTCAGCGGGCGTAGATCAGGCCAGCTCTGCTGATGTCTGCGGGCCAGCCCCTCCGCTGATAAATAAATAATTTTCCAGCCCTCCGCAAACGCAAAGCGCTGTGTAAATGTTAAATGTCTCTGTAAAACGTATCTCCTCCAGCCTGTATCTCTACATCTGAGAGAGCAATTTGAGGAGCAGATGAGAACTGCCATTGTCCGTGACATCTCCGAGTCCCCTCTGAGAACTCAGCAAGATCTATCATCATCTGGGGGAGAGAGGGGGAAAATAATCTGTAAGGAACTGGTAATAGTTTAGTAATGGCCTGGTGACTTGAAATGATGTGGCAGGGTACAGCTGTGACTGAGAAGCGTCTTTCCAGCTCTTAGCCCCAGGTGACAGGATATGAAAACTCCAGGCCCCTGCTTGGCGAGTTGTGCTTAGCATAGAGTCCAGAGGAGAGGAGATTAGGGAGGAAGAATCCAAAGGAAGGAAGAGTCGTTTTTTATTTATTTATTTATTCTTTTTAAAGCCTTTTTAGTGGCAATCGCGTCTCTTCTCCTCTCCCCACCTTCCCGCCCCTCCTCCGGTGTCTCTGTGTTTTATAGCAAATGGGTTTTGATTTAGAAGCAAATTGACCTTGAAATAAGTTCCAAGATCTGCACCCCTTCCAGCCCAGATGCATCTGAAATGCACTTCGCTCATTTAACAAGGCAAGACCACAGACTAAAAACGCCTGCCCCCCCCTTCCCCACACACAGTGCACAATGTTTTCAGGGGAGGGAACAAGGATGTCCATGATTGATAGGACCCCCAGGAAGCAGGGCTAGGTGGAAGGAAAGTGTTGGCATGTGGTGGAGTGTGGACAGGGGAGTTGTGTTGGCAGGGAGGAAATGTGTGCTGGTGTCGTGTGTGTATGTGTTGTGCAATGCATAGCGTGTGTGTCTCCAGGGAGTACCTGTGCAGATGTGTTGTGCTCAGGATGTAATGTTGGGTGGTGTCTCTGTTGTGCAGTGGCTGCTGATGTTGTGTTTGTGGAGTGCTGTGGGTGTGTGGTAACACAGACAGAGAACAGGTGCGGTCACTAAGGGGGGCGTGTGTGAATCCCCTTTAGGACTGTGCTGAGTGGGGGAGAAGTGCAGTGCGTATTTGCGTTGAGCGGTGTAATTTGTGTGGGTAGGTTGTGGGGAGGAGCTGGCGTTTTCTTTTGAGTGTGTGGGGGGAGAGAGGCATAGGAGTGGGTGTAGAAAAGTGTGTGTGTGTGTGTGCGCGTGTGTGTGTGCGTGACTGCGTGCAGATGCAGTCCTAGCCAGTCCTGCCCGCACTGTGCTCTGCAAGTTAAAGATCCTGCAGAGGGGCTTAATCCTCCACCTTCTATTGTGCTTTCTCAACAAAAACAACTATTGCGGAACGTGTGTTTTCAGTGGGCTTCTGAAATGAAGGCCGGGGAGCTGGCAGCTGCAGACATGGCTGTCCCTTGTCCTCTGCACCAGGTTGGTACAACTAGCATGGGTGGCAGCTACACCTGAGTGTCATCACGTAACTAACTTCCAACCTGACCTTGAGAAAGGAAGAACGGCATCTGTAAAGGCACGGGAGAAGGGGAGGAGGGAAAGTGGGGGGAGGAGATGCATTCAGCCCACCCTGATCCCTCTGTCTCCAAAGGCCCCAAAACCTTCAGATGTGCCGCATGGATTTTTCCCTGGGAGCGGGAGCCAGATAGAGCGATGGAAAGTTCTGCTTCTGCCTTGTGTCAGGGGAGAGAAGTGGCGGCAGGAGTGGGAATTCTTGAAGCAGAGCGCGAGGCTGGGCGATGCTCAACGTGTCTGCTGTTCTCCAGAATGCCGTTCCAGCCCTCGGCTGTTTTCTTGGGTTGCCGGTGTCGGAGCTGTGGGAAGAGCTGTAGTCACACGCCTGCAGTGTATGTAATAAGTGTGAATGGCTGGAAAGGCTTCCCCGCTGTCAGCTTTCAGCCTATGTGTCGGGGAGCAGGAATGCTAAAGAGTATGTGATTAGGCAAGAGGTACATGGTTGCTGGCTCAACTGGAGTAGTTAGACGTAGTTACCATGTGATAGTGGCTTGCATGAAATGAATTGGTGGGTTCTCAATCCAGTTCCCGATGGACAGATGCCCACGCCACAGAAAGGACCTCCGCAGCTGGCACTCTGAGCCTCTGCAGGGAGAGCAAGGCCTGAATGTGTCTGGAAAAGAAGCTCCTTTCCTGGCCCTACAGCTTGTCTCTCCAGGTTAAGGTTGAACCTAGGGGCACTGTTTGGGAAGCATGCTGTGCCACTGTCCATTCTGGGGGGGGAGAGAGTTAGCGAGTGTCAGTCTCCAGGGGTATCAGGTTGGCACATTGCACTCAGATTTAATGTTTACAATGGTGTTGGGGGGGAGAAATTCATAGATTCCAAGACAGAAAGGACTATTGTGATCATCCAGTCTGACCTCTGCCAGAGCATCCTAGAGCCGATCTTTTAGAAAAAACATCCAATCTTCATTCTTAAATTGTTTCTCAATTATCATTCATGTTTTTTCAGATGAAATTCTTCCTCCCAGCTGATTTGGCTTACAATTGTTTTCAGCTTTGTAAAATTGGTCCCTTTAAATCCCCAAGTATGGATATCACTGGTCTGGACATTATTCTGTTTGTACGTTATAAATGTGATCAAGTCATGATCATTTCCACCTAAGTTACCACTGATTTTTAGTTCTGTGATCAGTCCCTTTTTTATCAGTCAAGATAGTCTTCTATAGAATCCCCCCATGTTGGATGCAATACTGTTTGAGTGAGGAAATTGTCATCTGTAGTATTTAGAAATTCCAAAGATGTCCTGGCTGCATGTATCTCCAGCATATGTCACTCAAATTGAAGTCCCCTGCGATCACGCAGCCTCTTTTCCTACACATTATAGATAGGTGCATAAGGAGCCAGTCATCATGTTCCTTAGTGTGATTTTATGGTCTCTAGCAGACACCAACTGATACCTCATCTTGTGCTTTATCTGTTAGGATATTGATCCATAAGCATTCAAGATCATTTTCTTCTGTGTTGTCAGTGACTCAGAAACAGGTAATGCCATTTTTAAGGTAGAGTGCCACTCCCCTATCCCTTTTGTCCCCTCCATGCTTCCTAAGTAGGTGTTAAGCCTTGATTTTAACATGCCAGTCATGGAATGAGACCACTTTAAGGAGTTAAGGAGCCCTTCCCACTAATAACTGCACTAGGACTTTGGACTTAGAAAAGGGCAGGCAGGCATAGACTTCCCAGGTCCCTGGCTATTATCCAGGAGAGGGGAGTTTAACGCTCTGTGTGGTGGATCAGCCAGTTTGTGGTCCCAGGAATGCCTAATAGCCTCCCCGCTCCCTTCTCTCCTGGAGTCAGCCAGCCATGGGCCTATCAGAGAAGCTGCGTTGTTCCTGGCTGGGTAATGGACTGAAGCCGCAGGCACATCTGTCATATCGAGTTGGCTCGGGAGCTCATCTCTCAATTCCTCTCTGGTTTAGATCCCAACCAAGCATGGCACTGACACGGGGAAACTGCTCTGCTGCCTGTCATGGTGCCACCACGCGACTGTGCCGGGCTGGCGTTAAGCACGGGCTGGGTTCGCAGCCACCTGAGTGCCCACCTCATTTTAGGTATGGGAGGGAGACAGGTTCTTTGATTCCAAGAGGAAGAAGCTGTCTGACAACAGAAGGACCGGTTGATAGGGGTCCACTCCTCCCTTGCAGTGTGAGAGCAGCTGGCTGGACTGAGCTAGCGGGAAGACGGTGGGAGTTGTCCAGAAGACAAGTGCTGCACCGGTTTTGACAGAGGAGGAAAGGGGTGGGGGGAGAGATATAGGAAGGGGTGGGGGATGGGGAAAGGAAGATGGAGTTGTGACGTTCCCCTGGTGTTATCCGGACCGGTGATCTGCTAGGTCACTCCAATCCTTAACTTTGTGAGCCAGCCTTACTCTGCTCTGCTGTGAGAACCCCCACTCCTGGGCTGTTCATGCACAGCCTCTAGCATGTAAGCTGCTCCTTGGATTGTGCAACCGAATGACACTAGCCATAGCTCCGGTCCCAGACACAACTCTCGAAACCTCCGTCTTGCCATGTCCAGTTATGCCCGCTGGACACTGCAAGCTTACATGAGTTCATCAATTTAACAAAGAAATTGATATGTACCAGGCTTGTTATCCCAAGGGGAATCTCTGACATGCTTCAAACCAAATGCATTGCTCCAGGTAGAATTAAAAAAAACAAATGTATTAACTACAAAGAGAGATTTTAAGTGATAGGCAGAAAGTCAGAGTGGTTACCAAAAGAAAAGAAAATAGAAGCACGCAGTCTAAACTCTCAACCCTGTTAGACTTGGCAACATCTAGATCAGTTTTTCTCACCCCACTGGATATTGCAGTCCTTAATATACAGGTTCGTTCCTTAAACCAGGGCCAATCTCCTCTGTTGGAGTCTGGTCTTTTTCTCAGTGTCTTGGTTGCTTGCAGCATAGGTGGGGGCAGGCGAAGGGCCCAGTATGTGCCCACTCTGTCTGTTTTATACCCTCAGTCCATGTGCTTGGGGAGCCCAAGTCCAGACATGTCTGGGGGGCATTGGTGAGTCTCCCCAAGCAAGGTTGAGCAATTCCCCTGGTGTGGCCTCATGCAGGTGAGTCATTGCATTGTAGCTCCCTTGCTGGACAATGACTGTTGATGGTTGTTTGATACCCCGCCTGGGCGTTGGTTACATTCCTTGCTGTTGCCTCAGGGGAGCTAATATCTGGCTGATTCCCCAACTTACAGCATGTTTTAGTGACCACCGTACACCACAATTCTCATAACTTCATATGCATCAATGATACACATATGAGGATAGAGAAATGACTTCCAGCAGATCATAACCTTTCCCCTGATACCTTACAAGGCATGATTCCTATATAAGATCACGATTATATGAAAATGAGGAATATGGGGGTTACAGTTCGCTCCCCCAAGGTACAGAATGTCACCGGAGTCCCTCATGCTAATTTTGGGGGTGAGCTGCCAGAAGAACTCCTCACCCAGGATCAGTGCCCTGATGGCTGAGCTCTGTGCCATCCTGGGAACCTTCAGTCTCTGATCCCACTCACCTCGGTTTCCCATAGACTTCCGCAGAGATGCACCTGAGAGCAGGATCAGGCACTCGGATTGGCTGAGGGTTTGTCTATGCTGCAGATGCTCCAGTGGCACAGCTATGGTGCTGCAGTTATGCCGCTGCCGTTCAGACGCTTGCTACGGCGACAAAAGGGTTTTTTTCCCCTTGCTGTGGTTAATCCACCCCCTCGAGAGGTGGTAGCTAGGTCAACAGAAGAATTCTTCACTCGACCCAGCAGGGTCTACAACCAGGCTTAGGTCGGCTTAACCGTCCCTCAGGGGTGTTAATTTTTCACACTCTTGAGCAACATAGCTAGGTCAATCTAAGTTTTCAGTATAGACCAGGGCTGAGTCTCTTCTCCTTCCTTGGGTATCTTTAACGCCTTCGACGTGCACGCTCCCTGCCTCCCCAGAACCCCTTCCCCTCCGCCGAATCCGAAACCACCGTAATGAACTCAGCATTAATCGCTTGTGTCAAATCCTTGTGCTAACAAGCTAACGAAATCAAACAGGCTGCCCCCGGGGAGAGGCGGCGAGTCAACACTCATCCATTAAAATGGTAATTTTGTATTTTTCACGGAAGCGTTCCTCGCCTTTTGCCCTTGTGCTCTCCCCTTAGTGCTGTGGCCTTTAAATTATAGCTTTAAAAAAATCACCTTCCCCGCTCCTCTTCCTTCTCCTTAGTTCGTGAGATGGCAAACACAAGCTCTATACAGGGGCAGCTGGGCTTGGAACCGAATTGGAGATGATTGTTTTTCTCTCATTGGGAGAGTGATTGGAGCTGGTAAAATAAAGCCCTTCCAAAAAGTGATTTGTGCACAGTCTCACGAACCGGAGAGCCAAGTTCAGGTCACCGTTATTCATGGGGTTGTAATTATTTTTTATTCATGAGCCTTCAGGCGGCCATGGGCTTTGCAGGAAAATATTTGCAAATCCTGAGAGTTTTGCGAAGTTCGCCATGAATAATGAGCCAGGCCAGAGAAGTGTGGTGCTGGCTATTTGTCATTTGCCATTCTCCCCATTTTAAAGTTAGTCATGTGACGACAGGTGCCGGAAACACAGCCAAGACCAAGGAATGGTGCAAGTGCAGACTTGGTAGCTCAGTCTAGTGAGCAGGGTACCTGCCTGGGTTCTATTCACAGCTCTGCCGCTGACCGGCTGTAAGTCATGTTGCTGCTCCGTGCCTCAGTTTCCCCTCCCATTCTTTGCCTGTGTTGGCTATGTCTTTTGGGCTAACAATAAGGATTTTTTTTAACTTCACGATAGCTCTCTCCTTGCAAAATCTTAGGAGGATAAGGCACAGGGACCCATTATCTTGATGCAGCTAGTCAAGGGGAGATATAAGATTTCAATGGGTGTTAGGCGCCTAAATACCTTTAAAAATCTGAGCCTTTGTCTCTCTCTCTCTGCCTCAGTTTCCCATTAGCGCAATGGGGATAATAGCACTGTCATACCTCACAGGCATGTTGTGAGGATAAATATATGAAAGACTGTGAGGCATTCAGATATTACTGTTATGGGTTATAAGTACCGTAGATAGATAGATTATCATTAATTAAGCCCTGACAGTGAGCCAGACACTGTACAGACATGAGTATCAAAGCAATTCTTCCCCGGGGAGCCTGCTGTCTAGAATACAAACAAACAAACAGAGCTGGTCCCAAAAAAAAAGTTATGATAAACAAATAAAAATAAAAAGCTTCATTAAATGTTTCATTTCATTACATTTTTCATTAATTTGTTTTCCCATTTTTCATCGGAGATTGTTCTGCTGAGCGTCTTCCACCCGGCTTGGCACTGGGGAGGCCCATAGGGAAGGAGCTGCCGTAGTTCGTGTGGTGGAGTGGTTGGTTTTTATCCTGTTTTTATGGGGCAGATTGGACTGGCTTCCCCCAAACGGCACCTGCCCTCCCTTGCCTGGCCCAGGGCTACGCTCTGGTCTGGGTACGCTGGTGGGAATCGGGAGAGCTACTTCGGGTGTGATTGAGTTCTGAACCCTGGCCCCGAAATGGGGAGAGGAAAGAAACCAAGGGAAGCTCCTCTACTGTTATTTCATCTTCCTTCTCCTCTCCCCATTCCTCTTTCTTCATCTCCTGCTGTTGTGGCCTCTTGGATAGAACATAGGAATTCACAAGATGCTTTGGAGCCTTTACAATCTTGGAGCTGCTCTGGGAGCCGGAGAGGCCCCAAGTGCAAGTCAGGGGACGGATGTCTACCCGATCTATTAGTTTGCAGCAAGCTAGGGTGTGACTCTATCCCATGCTAGCCTGCCACGGACTAACTGTCCGTGTGGCCCCTGCTGATGTGCATTACCAGCTCATGAGTGCACTTCAATCTTGTCCTCTTTGAAACGGGACGAGTAGGTCAAGGTTAGTTATTGTGCGTCAGCAGGGGCCACACACAGTTAGCACGGGGTAACTTGCCACAAGCTCAATGTTAGTGTAGATGATGTGCAGACCTGGCTGAGTGGCAGCAGCCTTCCTGGGCTGTCCTATGAGCCACGGTGCTGCCCAGAGTCTGGAGAGCACTTTGTGCTGAGACTCTGCCCTGATGATGATGATATTGATTATTCGTATCACTGTAGCTTCTAGGATCCCCGCCATGGACCACAACCCCACTGTGTTAAGTGCTGTAAACCCCAGAACAAAAAGATGGTCCCTGCCCCCAAAACGTACGGTCGAAGTATCAGGCGAGGCAATTGGTGGCTACAACAGGCCGAAGGGAAGCGCAAGGAAACAATGAGACGTTGTAGGTCAGCATGATGGACAGTGGTCTCCATGTGCCAGCAGCCTAGCTGTTGTGAAGTTCATTTGTAGGCATCATGGCTGTACCAAGAGATCCCCCTGCAGAAGCCACGTGTGGGCACTGTGCCTAGAAAGTCACCGCTAGGCGTCTCTCTAACCTGCCCTTTAACAGCCTGAGCGTTGACTCCTCATCAGAACTCATTTTGCCCTGTCGGGAGCTAACTGGGGAGGAAACTATCCCTTTCCCTTCTCAGCATTTTATGTCGCAGCTGCATTGGGGACTGATGTGTATCCCTTCACGTCTTGTGATGCCTGCGAAAGTGAGGGATTAATAGCACTGGCTAAGACCAGCTTCTCAGAGGAGTTGTTGCTTATTATTTGTGTTACATTAGTGCCGAGGTCCCACATGAGATCAGGGCCCTATTGTGCTGGGTGCTGTACATATACATGGTTAAGAGAGAGTCCTTTAACCAAAGAGCTTACCCTCTAAACAGACAGGACAAAGGGAGCAGAAGCACAGAGTGGGGAAGTGACATGCCCAAGGTCATCCAATGAGTCTGTGCCAGAGTTAGGAAGCTGAACCTGCATCACCTGGATCCCAGGGTCTGAATGGGTTCGTATTAGATAAATGTCCCCATCTGAGTGATCTGCGTGTTTCGAGTGGGGAAACTGAGGCAGACAAGTTGTGGCTTGTGCAAGACCACAGAAGCAGTTGGGATTAGAACATAAGGTTCCTGGCTCCCAGTTGTGTGTTAAAACCAGTGGGATGCACCTATGCACAGTGAATGTATGTTGAACATAACTGTCTTCGGGAGCAGCTGAATCTTTAGGGCCTGATTCACCCGGTCACCCAGTTTGACACCGGAGCCGTGAAAAAACTGGAGTCCTGCAGTGGTGAAACAGGCTCGAAGACTTAGCAGTGTGTGCATGCACATAGATACCTGAATATCTGTGTCATTATTGTTATCCACCTAAAACTGGGGGAGGCATGAGGTGTGCAGCTGTGTTCCCTCAGTGTCGGTACATGCTATGAACGCAGCCTGCATATTAAAGCACCCACAATGGCCATTGGAGTCAATAGGAGTTGTATGCAAGGCAGGGCTGCGGAATCAGGATTAATGGGCACAGCGTCTTTCTGGCAAACTGTATCTCAAAATGCTTTCCAGAGCTAAATGATACAAGACGGGGGATAATATATGGTGTAAATTGCAGAAAAACAGTGCCGTGAAGATACGGCACGGCGAATAAATTAAAGCCTTCAGTCGCAAAGCCAATAACGGGGAAGGAAAAGTGAAGAGGTATAGATGAGGGAGCAGGTTTTCTTTTTTAGATGAGATTCGAAAGGAAATGGAGAATCAATAAATAGAATATTTGGATTCCCATTTATGCTGGCATTATATACATCCCCCGCCCGTCACCCATGGGCCTGACCCTGGTAGGTGCTGAGCTGCCAGTTGTACAGGGGGCTCACTGCCCACTTTAATGTGTCCTAACCTGGTTATCCCCAAATCACTTGCTACTTTAAAAAAAATCTTGCCGTAGGTTTGTATATCTATGCCCCCCCCCCCCCCCCGCAGAGTAATAGCGGAGCACCTCCTGTGTGTTAATGGATTACGCTCACAGCACCATTCTGTGGTAGGGAAGTGCTATGATCTCCATGTTACAGATGGGGAAACTGAGGCACGGAGCGGCAAAAGGGTAATATTTTCAAACGTCCCTAAGTGACTTAGGAACCGACATCTCTGACAGTGAATGGGACTTTGTCCCCTAGGTGCCTACGTCACTTTTGAAAGTGAAGCGGGCTCCTACAACTCCTATGCACTTCTGAAAATTTTGCCCTAAGGTCACACAGGGAGTCTGGGGAAGAAGAGCCAGGAATTGAACCCCGGTGTCCAGAATCCCTGTTTGGTGTAAGACAATTCTCATGAAGGAAGCGATATTTTTAACGTCTATCCCTCTTGGCAGGGCGGGGGCGGGGGAGTTCTTAATACTCATTTCACTAGCCTGGACTTTGTTCTAGAAGTTTGTAAAGCAACGAGTGAATTTACAGGCAGCACCTCACGTCAACGCACCGAGGAATCTGCTCCTGCCTTCCCCACTCGCCCCCTCCGATAAGATAATGAGATGCACGGCTTTGGTGTGTTTGACAAGCTGCTGTCCTACGGTGGGAGAGCTCAGAGCGCTCGGAGGCTGGCAGAGGAGATTAATTAATGCTAAAAGACACAGTTTGATGTGGCAATGAAATTTCGATTATAATAATCTCTAATTATCTTGTAGCACAAGTGCCTCGGCTCTCCCAGGTGTCTTTCCCCCAGTTTGAAATGGTTATTTGGCGCCTTCCAACACAAGGTGGTGGAGGAGAGGGGCAAATCCAGGGGGGTCACGTGGGTTGCCCCCACCGCTTTGGAGGAGACGCCGCAGTACAGGGAGGGAGGACGGATGACTGGCTGGGGACACGGCTCGTTTGCCCCATGGGGAGGCAGTGGGTGGAGATGGAGGTTTTGCTCCTCTCTGTCATTGGACCCCAGCGGGATGGCCACAGCTGTGGAGCACGGGGGTGCTTGAGTGACAGCCCCAGCCTCGTGTAGTGATTATCCCCAAAGAAGCTTAGCAGGGATGCCCTGGCGGGCAGCACCTGTCCTTTGGAACAGGAGGAGGCAGTTCAGTTTCCACCACCCGTTCGATCCTTGGCGTTCGTGCAGAGTGCGGCTCGGCGTCAGGCCGGATGTGGATGTCGGTCTGCCTGGAGCTGGACCGATTGAAACCAACACCCTATTTCCCTATACACTGTAACAGACGGAGGCATGAATGGGGCCTGGTCCTGATGCCACTGGCAACTGCTACAAGCAGTGCTAACACAGCTGCTGGCTTTGTTCCTCTCTCTGCCACCTGTGGCCGGACCACGAAGAGGGGAAATACCCCGATCCTACCTAAAAACAAACTGCCCCCCAGTCAACATCCCCCTCCTATAAAGCCCCTTTTAAAAAGATGGGCCCTGCCTGGAGCCCTGAAGGCCGATACATTAGGGCTATTTCATACTCTGGGTGGCGAGCGAGCTCCAGAACTCAGAGGCCATGAACCATTCAACAGGGTTTTGATGGAGCATGCCAAGCCTGGGGCCTCATCCCTTCCTTAAATCACAAATGCTGGCTGCCTTCTTGGCCGCTGATCTGTTGTAAAAGATCATGAGCCCAGGATCCTTCTTCCTCAGCCTCTGAGAAATAGGGACCCAGGACACCACAAGGAAGCATCATGGGCACAATTTTCACCACTTCCTTAACCTGTCCTGCCTTCCCCTGCCCTCTGCCAGAGGAATTACAGGACCTGAAGTCTATCAGATCTCACCATTTTATGAAGACCTGTCTGGGTCAACCAAAAAAGCAATGCCTTCAAGAGACTAGGACCCTGAAAATGCAAGGTTCTATTCCCAGCTATGCCACTGATCATCTTGTATGACCTTCAATGAATCACTTCCCCCCTGTGCCTCAGTTTCCCCTCCTACCCTTTGTCTGTCTTGTCTTTTTAGACTGTAAGCTGTGTGGCAGGGAGTGTCTGTTGGTCTGTGCTTTTATTGTACCTAGCACAATGGGGCCCCAGTCTTGTTTGTTGCCCTGACGTGCTGATGTATTGCAAATAAACTAATACTAGTGCCATTCCAATCTCAGAATTTCCATTCATTAGGAGTTTCTGACATTTCCGAGGTTTGTTCCTGTTCTGAAAGGAAAAGAAAATTCAAAATTTCCAGCAACCTGAAATTTTTGCAAAAAAATGGCCTCCCAGTCAAGATTAGAATTTATAATAGTCTTTAAAAGACAAGACTTCTCAAAGTGAAGAGAATTGTATTGAAATGAACTATCAAAATGTTCGGTTCCCATAAGGTCAAAACCGAACATTTCGACCTTATCGACGTGCTTCCTTTCATTTTTTCCCCCTAAACAAAATATTGACAAAAATCAACAAATTCCCACAGAACGTTTCAGATTCGTTGAAATGGCATTTTGTAACGGAAGAACATCCCATCAGAAAATGTGTAATACTCTCAAGGTTTGACTGAAGGCAGATATGGACCTAGACTATAATAATAATACCAACCTCTTCATCCTTTGATCTCAAAGCACTTTACAAAGGAGGTCAGTATTACTGTCTCCATTTTACAGATGAGGAAATTGAGGCACAGAGAGAAGCGACTGGCCCAAGCTGGCCAGTGGCAGAGCTGGGAATAGAATTGACTTTCCTGAGTCACACTGGGGTGCTCAAACCACTAGGCTATACTGCCAGCCAAGAAATGAAGACAAGGTCCCTGCAGGAGTCTGTGACAAAGCCAGGAATTGAAATTAGACCTCCTGAGTCCTCACTCAGTGCCTTAACCCCAAGGCCAGCCTGTTTAAAACTCAGCATGCCATTTAAGCGACCGGAATCATCCAGTTCCTATGCATTCACAGTGAAACTTACCTGTTCCTTCCCAAAGGGTTGTCTTGGCTTCCGGCAGATGGCCCTCAGCAAGCCTGTGTGCGTGGTTGTATATTCATGCTGTGTAGATGTGCACTGAATAGAAGATGCATATGCATGCATCTGTATAAAGAGGAGTAATTGGCTTCTCATCTCAGTGGTGACCCCGAGGGGGTCTCCACTGTTTTAAATCACATGTATGTATTTACTCTAGCCCATGGACCCCCAGGGAGGAAGCCTCTAATTTTTTAGGCACTGTGCCCCACTCCACCGCCCCCGCTCCCTCCAGAGTGGCCATCACCACGTGCTTGCAATACAGAGGCATGATTTGGATTCTGCTTGCTCAGGCTGGAAGTGGAGGAGGCATCCTTTGTTTTCTGCCTTGATCTGCAAGCCCTGGTCATTGCCTTGTGTCTGCAAGAGGCTGCACCCAGGTGAGGTGGGAGGGGCGACGGGGGTTACATTACTGAGAGGTCTTGCTGGGTCAGGACTGTGTATGGAGGTCGGTGCATCCAGGGATGCTCCAGTGGTTGTACTGACTTGTTGCCTTTGTCCTCTCCTCTAACCTCATATTCACACCCCGATGATGTCATAGAAACAAAAATGACGACAATTACAGTCGAGTTTAGAGGCCTCAACATACTTAGGCTCTGCACATACACGGAGTGAGACCGTCCGTGCCCCAAAAGCAGGCACCCAGGTGGGAGGGGAAACTGAGGCACAGAGCGGGGCAGCGACTTGCCCAAGCCACACAGCAAGTCAGTGGCAGAGATGGGTCCTCTGACTCCCAGCCCTGTACCCTAGCCACTAGACTATGCTACTCTTGGTAAACCCTTTTCGCTGGTAAAATTCAAGCTATAGAACAGGTTCTTCTATAGAGCCAGTAACTCTTTCTTTAGAAAGAATTCTCCAGGTCTGTCCCAGATCTGGAGCTCCCTTCTCTACCTTGTCTCTCTTACACAGGTCTTTTGCAGGGCCTTTGTTTAACAGGACCTTGTGAGCCGTTCACCTTAAGCTGCCATTCCATCCTCACTCACAGCCTACTCGACCCTGGCAGGGTCAGTGCTTGCTTGGGAGACCTCTGGAGAACACATGTTGATAGTTTTGCCAGAAGGGGTGTTGGTGACTCAGCAGGTGTGGTAGGGGGGTTCTGAGCTGCTGGGAGGGGGCACCTTTGGGGTGAGGCGTAGGGAGGAGAGAGAAGGACGCTTGGTGGTTGAGGATAAGGGCAACTTTTCCGAGAATAGAGGGCTGCAAGGCTGAGAATGGGAAGAGGAGTTAGTGATACAGAGAGGAGTCAGAGAATAGACCTGGAGACTAGGGAAAATAAGAACAGAGAAACATAGGACAGTAGGGCATTGGGCTAGATTCTGATCTTGGTGTAAATCAACAGCAGCACTAAGGAAATCAGTGGTGTTGCTCCGGATTTGCAGCAGTGCAGCTGAGCTCGGCGTCTGGCCCTCTATGCTCCATTCTAACTCCTCACCCAGAGGATGACAGATAAGAGCACATCACGTTAACGCAGAATGTGTTAATCGTTCCTGCATTCTTAAAATAATCCCCAAATGCCTCTGCAGCAAGAGGCGGCAGCTGATGGGCAGAAGGCAGAGTAAAGGCTTCTGAAGTCATAAGTAACCAACCTGGCCAGGGTCCACCTTTGCAGTTCTGTGCCTTGAAAGGGGGGAAGAAAACAACCCAACCCCCAAACCCTTGTGTG
Source organism: Terrapene triunguis (assembly GCF_002925995.2). NCBI lineage: Eukaryota > Metazoa > Chordata > Testudines > Emydidae > Terrapene > Terrapene triunguis. Next base: position 7,284,653 of record NW_020664725.1, read on the forward strand.
CTGTTTTGAGTTGCAGAACTGTCTGCAAATGAGCATGGGGGTTCATTGGCTAAACGGGGATGCTTGATAAATCCTATTTCACTTCACCAGTGAGCTGAGAAAGTAGTGCATAATGGGTTATGAGTTGTAGATCTGTTTGATTGCATTGTTGCAAAGTGGGAATTGTTTTGCAACATAGATCCTTAATCACTCAGGCATCTATGATTGAATGCATCGAAAATTGGTTGGAATTGAAAGTTAACTATACCGCAGACGGCTTATTCTTGTGTATAATTGAAACTAAATTCTAATAACTCTTCTTGAAAAGAGCTGCCAGGAGGAAATTTCAAACACCGTCTTCTCCTCCCCACCCACCTTCCAAAAAAGAGTCAGCTCCCGCTAGACGCTTTTCTTCTGCGGACGGTAGTGATGGGAAATGAAATCCAGTCTCCTCCAGCAGGTCTCTGAGTAGGCGTCACAAGAGCTCCAGGTGTAAAGTCTGACCTGCTGTTCCTACCTTTGCGGCGCAAGGAGATGGGTTGTTGGAAGGGTGGATAGTCTGATCGGAGGGGATGGGGTTGTTAAGGCACTAGGCTTGGGAGCGGAGCTAGTCAGAAAAATTCCAGTGATTTGTTTTGTCAAAATCAGCCAATTCATCGAAACTGGTGGAGACAGGTCGATTTTGACAAAGTTCTGACAGAACCCAGGCAGGGGCCTGATGGAATCCTGCCTGCCTCCAGATTTTCCAGGACCTTGGCACCAGGGCAGCCTGCTAAGCCGATACCCTCAGTCAAGGACCTCAGGGTTCCCAGGGTCTGTGACTCTGGGACAGCACACCAGGTGGACCACCTCACAGCTGGGGCTCCATTCCCTTCTACGGGGAACTTCAAAATGTCCAGGTGTCATTCTGAACCAGCTCTGAGTTCTAATTCCTGTTTGCTCCCAAACTCCCTGTGGCACCGTAGGCAAGTCACTTAGGGGAAGACTTTTCAAGAGCTCAGGGTCAAATTTTGAAGCACTCATTACCCCCAGTTAGGGCCAGATTTTTCTAAAGAGCTCTGATCCCATCTGGGCGTCTAAATCAAGGCCAGCCTTTCAGAAGTGCTTTTGAACACATAACGCGGGAGCAGCTCAGTAATGATACATGCACTGTTACGAAACGTGCCTTACTTCTGTGTAGCACCTTTCATCCAAGGAAGCACTTGGCAAACGAGCTGCTCTGCATGCAGCCCCTTCTCCGGTGGAAGGGTGCCAGGGCAGCAGAGCACAATACAACAGTGAGAAAGGCCACAGGCAAAATCTGGGGTCTTTAATGTCCGAACAGACCAGAGAGGTCGTCGATTTTAACAGGCTCACCTGCAGAATCCAGCCCGTAGTGTGGGCAACGCGGCGTCTCGGGAGGAAGCTGGGCCCAGGTGGCGTTGCTGGAAATGGTAGTGGTGGGTAGGCTTCTAAACCATCCCATCCAGTGATGACGGAGCTCTCAGAGGTCACAGCATCGAATCTGTGTGAGCTTCGTTGGATACTCTGGGATGCTCTATAATAAAATAGAGCTGGTTTGGTAAGAAGCAGGTTTGCATTTTGTAAAACCAGAAGCCGTCTGAATCTGGGGCCTGGGCACAACCGGTGTGTGTGGGGGGGTGAGTTATAGGAGGGAAGAAAGGGGATGTTCCCCAACTCACCCCCAGTGTTTTCTGCCCCACTTAGGCCTTTAGTTCTGTATCTACCCTCATCAAACACCACTGCGGGAATCTATTAACTTCAGTGGGCTTTGGATTGAGCTCCAAATGCACTGTCCCACGTCTTCTCCTCAGAGGGCGTGTCCACACTTAAAAGGCTGCACCTGTGCCACTGTAGTGATGCAGTGAATGCACTACCTGGGCCGACGGGAAGGGTTCTCCCATCAGCATAGGTAATCCACCTCCCCAAGCGGCGGCAGCTAGATCAACGGGAGAACTCTCCCATTGAATAGTGCTGTCTACAGAGGGGGTTAGATTGAGTTAACTGCATTGCTAAGGGGTGTAGGCCAGGCCTAACTCTTCCCACTCCTGCACTGGTTGCCCCAATGATCTGGGTGCCTTTTCTCTGAACCCCCAAGATTTTGGATTGGGCAAAAGGTTTGAATTCAGTTTTGGTTTCTTTTAGCACCGTTTTGGGGTGACTTTTATCACCATTTGCTCTTGGCAGGGGCTCTGTGCCCCGCAGACCGCACCTGTCCCTTCTTTGTGATTCAGGGTGGAAAAGAGTAACGATCCCACCAGAAATTGACAGCCCAGGAGACCAAGTCTCTAGGTCCGATGTTCCACTGTGCATATTACACAATTGGCTTTGTGGGTGTTCCAGACTGATGTGACATAGCATAGACTCAGCCTTCCGCAAGAAATACCCAACCCAATGAATTACAATCTCACTGCGCTAGCCCCCTCTAAGAAAGTTAGCCTTGAGAATTCTGCATTCCCTTTTCCTCCAGTGATTTCTCCAGCCTGGTCTGCAATTCATGGGCATAACTTACATCTACTGCTGACTGAGGAAGTTTGTTCCATGTTCCCTCCAACAAATGTTGGTCTAAAATCATTTTCCTTGACTTGGAGCCAAGCAACTACAGGCGCCGGAGGTAATAGCAACGACACATACCTTGGGTGCTAATGAATTACTACTCTGTTTGCCCAGGAAGGCAGCCAGAAAGGCTGGGGTCTTGGCTGCTGAATATTTCAACTCTCCTCTGGAGCATTTTGCGCCATTTATGTGACAGTAGATGATACAGAGGGGTCAGTCAGGAATTGCTATTTGCTAGAGCCAGTCGGCAATTTTTCAATGAAACGTTTATTCACTGGAAAATGCTGATTTGTTGAAACCTGATCTTTTTATGGATGCAGGTCGGTTTCATTGGGAAGTTGTCTCCAGTTCAGGATGGAATTTCAGGTTGTAATGAGAGAGGGAGAACGCCCTCAAAATAACCAGGATTCTAGCAATTAGGGCACTTCCCTGGGATGTGGGGCACCCAGGTTTAAGTCCCTACTCTGCTCGCTTCAGAGCAAAGACTTGAACCTGGGTTTCCCACATCCCAAGAGACTGCTCTAAGCACCAGGGTACAGAGTCAAGGGAATTTTTATACTGATACAGAATGAAAACAAAATTTGAAACCTCACAACTTTTCATGAAACAGAATTCTTGTTTTCCAGTCAGTCCTGCTATTTAACCTATCATAACACAAGATCCAGGGGATGCCCAGTGAAATTAAAAGGTCACAAAATTAAAACTGATACAAGTAAATATTTAAAACAAACAAACAAAGGGCATATTTACCCTGTGGAACTCTCTGCCACAAGGTATCTCTGTTGCCAAGAGCTTAGCAGGAGTCAGAAAGGGTATTTTGCAAAAATTGCCCTATGGTTTTGTGAAGAATGTGCAGATGAAAATAAAATGTTTTTTGTTGTTGTTGTTGGTTTGTTCTGTTTTTGCGAGTTAGTATATGTATGTTAGGGAGGAAAAGAGTATTATTCTTGAAGGGAGCAGAGGTCAATTGAGCTTAGCAGTGAGACATGTTTTTCCACATGTCTGTACTGTGCTGGAGAGAATTGTATTCTTTTGTCACTCTGATAGCAAGGCAAGGCTGGTCAATAGAATGCTCTCAGGGCTGGCTTTCGAAGAAAACTCTGCAGAGGATGAATAGCTGAATTATTATTAAGCATTTATTTGTGGTGTCACCTGTGATGTGCTAAGTGCTTTCCAGACACACTGAAAGGGCTATATCATAGTCTAAAGATAGACAGATAAACAAGAAGATAGACAGAGGTCAGAGAAGGGGACTATCAAAAGGATTCTTCTCTGCAAATCCAAAAGGTTCACTCTAAGCAACCCAGCAGCAGGGTAGAAATTCGCCAGGTGTACCTCATAGGAAAAGTGGGGAGTTTATCTTGTAATTTGGAGAGAGGCGAATGATGGCAGCTCCGAGAGGGGATGGAATTAGCCCCGAGTCTGATTACAGATGGATTGGAACATGATGACAGTTTTGTCAGAATTTTATCGTCTTAAAAAAAAAATCCATTTTTAAAAATCAAAATCTGGAATTTCAATGACATTTTGAAAACGCCAGCAATCGGATAAGGGAAGAACTGACCCCAAAATTGCCTGGATTCAATTAACTTGATTTTAACTCACTGTAGTTAATGCAGTGCAAACACAGTCACATGTGAACCACTTTAACCCTTGCTTAAATCGATCTAGCTTGAGTCGGGAAATTACTGCGTTAAACTGAACTGATTTAATTGAGGCTTAAACTTGTTTAAATGTGTCCAGATTACGGGGTTGCACTAGTTTAGAGAGGCAGGATGGTCCAGTGAATAAGGTGCCCGCTCAGGAGCTGGATTCAATTCCCTGCTCTGCCACAGTCTCCTTGGACAAGTAACATAGCCTCTCTGTGCCTCGGTTTCCCCTCTGGAAAAATAGGATGATTACCCTGCCCTACCTCACAGGGTGGCTGTGAGGATAAATATATTAAAGATGGTGAGATGCTCAGATATTAAGGTAATGTGGGCCAGATAGGCCCCTTAAATAGATAAACCAGTGCAACTTTTCTAGTAAAGACAAGAATCTGATCTAAAGTGAGGACATTCTCACACTCATATGATGCAATCTGTTAAAGCATCTCCTTTCATATGATGCAAGCTTTATCCCTTAAATGTTCCAATTTTGGGCACATCAAATATTTCCTCCAGGCAGGGGGAAGCATTAGTGCTCAGTACTGGAGGGCTTCATGAGACCCATGTCTCAATGGGTCAGTGAGGAATAATGCACCAGTGGGAATCCCCTGGTAGTGTAATGAACTGGGTATGCTTAACACTGACGTATCCTGGATGGAATCAGAATTGCTGAACTGTGTTGTAGGACCTAGTCTGCTAATGGGGCTTCCGGGTTAGCTGAAGTGGCAGGGACCTGGGCCCGGATTGGATCCCCAGAGGTAGCTAGGCACCTAATTCCCATTGACTTCAGGGAGAGTTGGGTTCCTAACTGCTTCTGAGGATCTGGGACTTTTGGAGCAGGGGGATCTGAGTTTGATTCCTGCTCTTGCAAATGGTTCTCTGAGTGGCTGCGGTGTGCAGCACTGAATTCTTAGGCAGACTCAACTGGATTAGAAGGTCTGAATTCAGGTGGATCTGTCCTGAGCAGCCCTAGAAAGGGCAAAAGAAAAGCCCATGGCGGACAGGTGTGTTCTGAGCCCCCAGTACCATCCTGCTCTTAGCGAGATGGGGAAGAGAGGGACTAATGGCATTTGACTAATAACTCATAGATTAACCAAGTGGAATCAGAGCCCAAGTAAAAACAGGTATCATTGTGGAATGAATGGAGGACAATTTGAATCTGCTGTTAACTTAAATACCCATCTGCTCGCATCCCAGGAGCGTATACATTTCAGGGGATAATTAGTAGCTGCCGTACAGAAAGCAGCAGGGCACTAACCACATTTGCTAGAGTTGTGGGGTCTCGTCCGTCTCTCTGCGATTCTCTCTGGATGGCTGAGTTCCAGGAAGAAAGGAGCTGGGTTGTTCCTCCGTCTCATAAAGGGATGGAGACAGAGGCAGTTCTGTTTATACAGGGGTCACCAAGAGAGGGGGTTGGAACCTGGAGAAGGAACGGAGGAATCTTTGGGATGGGAAAGTTCCATACAGATTAATTTTGAGCCAGAGTAATACTATAGTTATATATTATTAGATTATAATTATAGTAGAGACCAAAGATACCATAGGTCAGGGAGAAGTCTAATAATAATTATATTTGCATCTTGCTGTATGTCTCACTTTTCATTCCTAAGTCTCAAGGCATTTTACTAAAGCGGGGAAGTATTTTATCCCCATTTTACAGATGGGGAAACTGAGTCATGGAGCAGTGAAGTGACTTGCCCAGGGTCAGTGCCAGAGCTGGGAACAGAACTTAGATCTCCTGATTACCACAGCTTCCATTGTCTGCTCTGGCCATTAGTCCACACTGCAGGATCAGCCGGTGTGCACATTTTGTCTTTGAATTTCTCCCAGCCCATCTTCATGCTCTCTCCCTGCTTTTCTGAAAGATGGACAGTAAAGGATGGGCAGTCTGGTGATTACAGCAGGGAGATAGGATTCTTGGGTTCCATTCCCGGCTCTGTCACTTATCTGTGGTGAAACCTGAAGCAAGTCACGTCTCTGTGTGCATTGGTATAACTGTCTCTAAAATGGGTGTATATAATATCTGCCTCACAGTAGGGTTGTGAGGCTTAATTGTTTCATGTTTCTAAAGCGCTTTTGGCTCCTCGGTTGAAAGTTGATCTCCAGGAGAAGTGCAAAGCATGCTTATTTGCATTCCTATTGCCAGCACTATCCATAGGGAGAGAATGTCAGAACAGCTGTTATGTCAAATTACCTTCTTCTAGTAACTAGGGATTTTGTCTGTCATCTTATGGATGGCTGACCCACTTCCACCTCTGGGGGGAGCCCTGTTTTGCATATTCTTTGCATCTAGTGCTTTGTGATATTAGCCAGACAGCCCAAGTACAATGCAACAGAAGCACTCGGCTAACATCTGAAAGAGATTAGCAGATCCTTTCAGACAGCACATTACAGGCCTGTTAGCAGAGATGAACCATAAGGAGCTGAAGATGCGGCAAGATGGGATGGAGGGGCATCGGCAGGACTATATGGGGCTGGAACAATGTGGGGTGCTGCATGAGATCCGTTCCCAAAAGTATGGTCAGAGGTGGGAAGGAATGGAATAGCTGGCTGTGTTGTGGGTCAGGGTTGAGGGGCACCTTAGAATTATTTTTGGGAGTGGGGCACAGAATGGAATAGCAGGAGGCACAGATAGAGGACTGAGAAGCAAGTGCACCAAAAACAAAAGCATTGTCGTTTCATAGGAACGTGGCCACAAACATGATTCCACAGAGTAGCGCTGAAATGACTAAACCAATGGGGGTTACAACATGGTCACTCAGAGAGGACCACCTAACAAGAGCTGGGCAAAAAAATTTGTCTCAAACTTTTTTCATTAAAAACTGCAGATTTGGGTCGACTGAAACAATTCACCAATTCGGGTCGATTTTACAAAATTGTTTGTTGAAAAAGATCGTATAGAACAAAAAGTCAGAAAAACTCAAAATGTCTCATTTGACATTTTCTACACGAAACATTTTTTTTTGTATTTGAAACAACACGATTTTAAAATCTCCTTCTGTTTGTAATTGAAAACCATTGATAAAGCTTGAAATTAAACCCAATTTGTTTGATCCAAAACTAATGTTCTTTCGACATTTTGGTTTGCCAATTTTTTTTTTCATTTTTTTGGGATGGGGGGAAATGCCACTGAACTGAAAAACCAACTATTTGTCCAGCTCTGATTGTAAACCAGGTCCCGTGGGAAGGTTCTATTTGCAGGGTAGAAAGGATCCAAGCAGTTCTGGGTGAGATCCTCAACTGGTGTTAGTCAATATAGCTCCACTGGTTTGATGTTCCTTGGAATGTGAACGGGAAGCTTCATAATCTGTTCCATTCTGTTCAGAGGCCGTGGTTCCAGAGTTCCCCGGTCCCTCTTCCTTCAGTTGATTTCATACCAGCATCTCAGTGTGTCCTACTATTTGAAACCCTTATTACAGACTTTGAGTATAATTGCTTCTTAATTAACTCAAGTGATGGCTTTATTTCCTTGAACTCATTTCCAGGGGCTTCATTTTATTTCTACACAAAATTAATATTTTACATTTACACTTAGGAGAAGAATAGACACACAATATAGAGAGAGGGTGAGAGATGAATGGGACCTGGCTCCTATCTCTGCTTACATTAAAGAAATGTTTTATTTCTGGGAGCGGCACTCGATTTCCAATGCTCGTTTTCAGGGAGAAAAAAACAAACAAAGCATGAATCAAGATAATTAAACAGCTTGGTTTTAGGGCAAATTAAGGAATGATTATGTCAGCAGAATCCCCTTTCTTGGACTTCGTTACATCCATTTCAGCCTCAAGGACTCAGAAAGTACAAAGAGTCTGTGTATGTACATGTGACTCCCTTATGGGTGGGGTGATCTGAGCACAGGGCTGGAATCCAGGAACCCCCGAGTTCAAATTCTGGTGTGAACCCTGAATCCCTCTGTGACTGTAAGCTAGTCGAGAAGCATTAGCTAGTGGGTGAAGCTCAGGGGATAGGCGTTCAACCCTTGTCTCTGCCACAAGACTCCCTGTGTGACCTTAGACAAGTCACTTCACCGCTCAGTGCCTCAGTTTCCCTGTATAATTGAGATGATAATATGGACACTTGAGCTTTGGATGCCTATGTGTGGGTCTAGGTTGGGGAGCCCAACACTGGCTTCTCTCTCTTCCCTGCTGGAGAATGTTTGAGGACTCTCCACTAAAGGCCCCTACTCCGTTTAGATGCCATAAGATGTAGAAAGAAGCTCTTCCCATTGTGTCCCCTCATTCCTTCTAACCGAGAGCTGATCTGGAGATCCATGTGGCATAGATCAAGATGTAGAATGTGTGTCTGGCTCACAGGCACCCAAGAGTCAGGGGATGCTAGAATGTGGGCTTTGGCTTGGACCAGATGGAGCACTGTGTCTGTGCCCATCTGGGTGGTTAAGCTCTGGACTAGGCTCCCAAGGGAGGTTGTGGAATCCCTGTCCCTGGAGGGTTTTAAGAACTGGTTGGACAGACACTTGTCAGGGATGGTCTAGGTTTGCTTGGTCCTGCCTCCATGTGGGGGAGCGAGGAAGATAGACTAGATGACCCCTTGAAGTCCCTTCCAGCTCTGCATTTCTATGATTAGGATGGTGAAGTAGTAGACTCTTATCTTACTGGCTTGGGCACTACAGGGTGTGTGTGATTACACAGTAGGCCAGTCAGTATTATATTGGCACAATACTTGAAACAAAATCCCTTCCTGTGTTGGTCAAGCCACCTTAGCACCAGCTGTGTTCACACTACCTATGTTGTGCTGAGTAGCAGAGGTAATGATACCTGGCCCCAGGATGGCCAGGTATCATTAACCTGTATTGCAGAACCGGGTGACAAAACAGTACTTCCCAACCAGGCTAAGCCATTTCTGTCTTGCAGTGTAAATAGGATTGACCAAAGCTCCCATACCCGTGCTCCATGTCTGCAAAGTTCACAGCTGCAGCGTGATTCAGGATAGAAGAACTGCTGGGAGATGGTTTGGTCCCATCTACTCTGCCAGACTGAGCTATGATTTACCTGTGTCTGGTGCTGCCATTCTGCCCCTGTGCGCTGCAACACAGCAGCTTGCAGTAGCATTGACAGTAGGAGCACTTATGTCCCATCTGCCCTGGTTTGTGACCTGTGTCGCTTGCCCTGATTTTAAACATGGCGACAGTGTTGCCTAGTGGATAGAGCACTGGATTTGGACTCAGGAGACCTGGGTTCTGTTCCCAGCTCTGCCATTATGTGTGCCTCAGTTTCCCATTCTGTAAAATGGGGCTAATTATTCTGACCTCCCTTGTAAAGTGCTCTGAGATCTATAGATGAGAAGGGCTAGGCATTATATCATTTAAGGGCTTAAGTCAGTTCATGAGGGGTCCAAGCAGCCATGTGGACTTGGCCTTGAACTAGCTTTAAGCTGTCTTTAAAACCAGTTTGCACCATGCGTTTGCCAGCACGGTGTGGATGGAGCCGTGTTTATCCAGCCCAACCTGACCAAGTCTGTGAATGGAGACTTCATCCCGGCTCCTCCAACAGTGATCTGCTCTGGGCTAGGGTAGGTTGCATAATGCTGGTTGGGGTTGATCCCATGAGCTGAGCAGGATTCCCCAGTAACTGTCCATTCACCTCCTGAGTAATCCCAGACATGTGGTTCGAACTAAACTGCTCAGTGGCATTAGACCTATAAATAAATAAGATTTGATGGGAGATCCTGGAGAGCGGGACATAAATAGCACTGGCTGAGCACTGCCCCATGCTGGATGAGACCCAGAGAGGCTGAGCAGCGGCACTGTTGCCCAGATGGATAATCTGTTTCTTGCCAGAGGGGCTAGGAGTCCCTGCTGCTTTCACAGTTAAAGGTGGCCCGGTTTGAGAGATTACTCACTAAACTCCCACCCAGCAGCCCCAGCTTCAAAGTCAGCCCAGGGAGCATAGAGGAGGGATGAAGGGGAATGGCTGTGACCTTGTTGCCTGAAGCAAGCTCAGGGGGCCCTTGGCGCTAGCAGATAAGGACATCAAACAGGCTCCTGTCAGGAGGAATTTGCTGGGACTGAGGACTTCTGCTGCAGGGGTGGGGAGAATTCCGAATCCCAGCTCAACCCCAGCCCGGGTGATGGACTCCTGCCCTCCCGGGGGACTAGCTCCCCAAACCTAAATGCCTGCACTTCAGGCATGGCTTATTTAAACCCTCTCCTGCCATCTCAGCCCGGAGCCAAGCCCGGGGCGCCAGCAGCAGTAACACAGCTGCAGCTCTGGGGTCGAGGTTCTGAAGCGTGCGGATTCCAGCTCAGAACACGTGGCTATGAGCTTTGGGCCGGGAGGGCCAATTTAGCCTTTAATTTGCAGGGTTCCCATATGTGTCCCATCCCTACGCCGCAGACGCGGCGTGAAAAATCCCCCGCCTGCTGCAGCTTGGATCAGGATGCAGCTACTGCAGGAGAAACACTTAGCACTTGCCAGTGAGGCTTGCAGTGGTGGTGTAGCCATGTTGGTGCCAGGGTATAAGAGAGACAAGGTGCGTGAGGTCCTATCTTTTATGGGACCAACTTCTGCTGGGGAGAGAGAGAAGCTTTCGAACTCCAGAGAGCTCATCTTCAGGTCTGAGAGGTACTCAGCATGTCACAGCTATATACAAGGAGGAAGAGATCACTCCACCTCTGAGCTCTCAGTCCTCATCCTCAAAGGAAACCTCCAGGACACCTTCAAAAGATGAGCCTGGAAGCTGAAATTCATAGCTCTGCTAGACAGCCAAAACCCCGGACTGAAGGGAGACATTGGATTTATGGCTCATTACAGCAATCTGTAACCCACTCACCCTCCTTTGTCCTATGACTGTGGCGGTGTTAAGTGCCCACTTCACCTTAATTGCAGCATGTTGTAGCGCAGAGGTGGGCAAACTACGGCCCGTGGGCCACATCCAGCCCGTGGGACTGTCCTGCCCAGCCCCTGAGCTCCTGCCCCGGGAGACTAGCCCCCAGCCCCTCCCCGGCTGTTCCCCCTCGCCCACGGCCTCAGCTCGCTCCGCTGCCAGCACAATGCTCTGGGCGGCGGGGTTGTGAGCTCCTGGGGCAGCGCAGCTGCAGAGCCTGGCCTGACCCGGTGCTCTGTGCTGCGTGGCGGTGGTGGTGTGGCCCTGCTCCAGCCGGGCGCTGCGGCTGTAGCGCCACCAGCCACCAGTGCTCCAGGCAGCGCAGTAAGGGGGCACGGAGCGGGGGGGGCGGGGTTGGACAGAGGGCAGGGGAATTCAGGGTGGTGGTCGGGGGCAAGGGTGTGGATGGGGTCAGGGTGGTCGGGGGGGGAAACGGGGTTGGATGGGGTAGGGATCCTGGGGCGGCAGTCAGGAAGGAGGGGGGATTGGATGGGGCAGCAGGGGGTTGGATGGGGTGGCAGGGGGCAGTCAAGGGACAGGGAGAAGGGGCGGTTGGATGGGGCAGGGG
>NW_020664725.1:7296344-7332794 GCF_002925995.2 Terrapene triunguis
CACAGCCCCAAGTCTCAGCGTCTGGGTCACTGCAGGGCTAAAAATGGCAGTGGAGATATTCAGGCTCAGCTGGAGCCTGGGCTTTGAGACCCACCCCTCACATCGAGGTTCAGAGCCCAGGTTCCAGCCTGAGCCTGAACCCGAACCCAGATGTCTACGCTGCAACTTTTAGCCCCGGATCCCGTGTCACATAAGCCTGGGCCAGCCGCAGCCGTGCTGTGGGTCTTTTATTGCATTGTAGACGTACCCTGTGAGTACCTTTCCCAGACCTGAAGAAGAGCTCTGTGTAGCTCAAAAGCCTGTCTTTTCACCAACCGAAGTTTGTCCAATAAAAGATATTATCACTCACTCATCTCTCTAGTACTTGCCAGTCATCTGAGGCTCTGTCGGCGCTTTGTGAGCAAGAATTAAGCTTCATGATACCCCTGCAAGGCAGGTGTTATTGATGGGGAAACTGAGGCACAAAGCGATGACTAACTTGCCCAAACCCAGTGGGTCAGCTGGCAGAAACAGAACCCTGGTCTCTTCGTTTCCAGGAAGGTCGTGTGGGCTAGCGGAGTGGTCTATAGGCTGGGAGTGAGGATAAATCCCACCTGTTGGGGATATCTTCTGAGGTGCTGTGCCTCGGTTTCCCCACTTGTTAAACCAGGAAAACTCCACTGCCCTCCCTCGGTAAAGCACGTGGAGTGTTAAATATTATGTATTACGTATTGTAACCACTGGAACACACCGTAACCTTTGACACTTAGCTCCTTTGATTGTCTCATTTCCCAAGCTGTCAGAGAGGGGACTAACTTCCAGGTTAAAGAACTATGGGAGTGGAGAGGGGGCACGGAGAGCTTTTAAATATCTCTAGCCTTTCCGAGGCTATTTTCTTTAGCATCTTGAGAGCTCCATAATTCATAATCCTGAAATGCACTGGCTGATAATTGCCCTAATCACTGGAGAAACATGGCTGAAATGTACTGAAATAAGCCATAAAACTCATTACAAGATAACAAGATTCTATCTATTCTCGGAGGTCGCTTTAAAGCTCCACAGGTCAGGGAGTTAATCACCTCCTTCAGTGGAAGCAATGCAGATAAGAGGCTGCGTGTGCTGTATATGTACAGTGAGCCTGCCCGGGCTTGGAGTGTCTGCTGGCTTTACCATAGGAGAAGGGTGGGGAAGGGGGCGAGGAGCCGGCCTGCACTTGTCTTTTGGGTTTGTGTTTTATGTTCCAGTTTTTATTCGGAAATTGATTCAAGAGGGAAGGGATTTGGTGGCCAGTCTTTCCAAAGACAAATTGCATCTTTCTCTCTTTGCTGGGCATCTCTGTTCAAACTGGACTCCGAGAGAGAGAGCAGAACTGGAGTTGCTTTTGGCATTTACTGTTGTTCGCATTCCAGTAGTGAGATCAGACCCCTCCCTGGTGCTAGGTGCTGTACATGCACATAGTGAGAGGCAGCCCGGGCCCTGGCAAACATACAATCCAAACAGGCAAGACAAAGGGGTTGAAGGAAAACAAAGGTGCGGAGAAGTGAAGTGACTTGCCCAAGGGCGTCTCAGCAGGTCGGTGGAAGAGCTGGGAATAGAACCCAGGTCTTTCACGCCCATGCCCTCTTCACTAGACCGTGCTGCTAGCCAAGGTTGCTTGTTGCCCTCTGATGCCTTGGGGGAGCAGGGCGTGTGTGGAGGTATGGGGGAGATACCAAAGGGAAGGCCAGGATTCACCTGGCAGACTTTCTTTCCTTTCCATCCCACGCGATGGTGGCCCTTGGTGGACAAGAATGGGGCAAGCCCCCAGGTGGATGAGTGTCGGGGGACGGTATTTCCCCTCCTCCCCTGAGAAGATGGTATCCTCTGCAGGGCAGGACTGGAAGCTCATTAATGGGGAGGTGCGGGAAGTCTGGGACTGAATGAACATGGGAACCTGGCTTCCATTCTCACCTCAGGAGGGAGCAGTGCCTCTAGGCCAAGGTTAGGGCAAAAGCAAAAGGAAGCAACTGTAGATTATGTGGAGCTGAAGAGTGAATTCTCTTCGCTGGGTTGGATTCCAGCAGCAGTAAGGCAGGCCTTAGAGCTTTAGACTGCAGGCACAACCCTTACTCCTGGATGGGCGATGCTAAGGATCTGTAGCCTGAAAGCTGGAGAATATGATCAGTGCCTAGGCCAACCTGCCCCAGTAACGAGATCTGACTGCAATCTGAGCTTGATGTATGGGCATCCAGAAGGATCAACTGCCCTGTCTGGCCCATTAGTTTTTGAACTTCCCTCTCATGCAATATTAGTTTCCTTCTAAGATATGATGTCCCAGCTAAATGCAGAGTGCCTCTCACCCTGCACTGGGTATAGACATTGGTGGCTGGGCTACTAGGCCGGAAAGGCAGTTAGGACGATGGGTGAGCTAGCACCATAGAATGGCGGTGCCTTATGCTCACTTGGCCCTGGTGAAAATGACAGCACAAAACACAGGGCAATGGAGGCTCAGACCCAGAGACTTCAGCATTGGCTCCATGCGGGTGGATGCAGCATATCTGTGCTGCCTGGGTACCCTTTTCTGGAGCCACAACGCCGGAATTCCGTTTCTCGTCCCATATGCGATAGTAGGTTTATCCCCCACAGCGGATAGCTGGGGCCCGGTATCGCTGAGTGTTATTGTTCACAAGCACCATGGGGGACTTTCAGCTGAGACAAGCTTGGCTCATCTCTGGGCTCAGCCAGACATTCTCGTGTTCGGGAGGCTCTCGGAGTCCTGGAGCTCCCCAAGCAGGAGATTCGGTGGCAGGGTAGGTGAGCCCCATGAGTGACTCTGTGCCCTGGCTTGGATGCTCAGTTTGGAGACCGCAGAGGTGCCTTTGTAGAAGGGTGTGGGCAGAGGAGTGGCGGGCGTCAATTCCCATAGCTCCTTTGGACTTCAGTGGCACCACACCAGTTGATACCAGCTGAGGATTTGGCCCTGACCTCCTCTTTAGAGAGGAGGTTGGGTGAGGAGCAGGCACTCCCTTGACAGGAGGCTGGGCCGGGGATGGCTTCCCCAGGAGAAAGGTTACCGTCTGTATGTCGGCGGGTGGGGGTAATGCACGTCACTGCAATTCACCTCCTCCAAACTAGCATGTGTTGCTTAGTCAGCCACGTTGCTGGAGTGCTTTGACTTGAAGCCTCGTGCATGGGCCGTTACGTTGGGTTTGCCGTGATCGATAGGTACCCTGCGTGTGGCTAACACATAATTAACTCTCAATCAATGCTGCCTATGAGTCAGTGTTCATTTAACATAGAACAGCCCTCCTAGCCGAGCCGGCAATTTAGATCTAATAGGGCTGTGTGCTGAATAAATATTAATTGGTTATTAAAAGCATGTGTAGAGGGGGACTATGGTCACACAGGCACGGGTCAGAGCTGACTCTCAATCCCTTTCCACCTGTTGGAGGTCTCAGACATACGTCCCTCCTTTCTTGTCTGTCCGTCGTAGTACTTACGTGGGCCCTATCGCCGCAGTAGCCGAGCGCCACACAGAGCCATCCTCAGAACAGCCCTGGGAAGGAGGGCAATGCTATTATCCCCATGGTACAGATGGAGAACTGAGACACAGGGGGGCAACTTTTTAAAGGGATTTAGGTACTTTGCTCCCAATCATTTAAAGGTATTTAGGTGCCTAACTCAAAAATCTGGGCCTGAAGGATGACGGGACTTGCCTAGGTCTCTTGTGAAACACATGCCAGAGTGAGGTAGTGAACTCTGGACCCCTAAGTCTGAGCCTTAACCACTTAACTATCCTTCCGCCCTGGGGCTTTAGTGTTCCAACTATCCTCACAGGAGCCTTTTTGTTAACAGGAACTCAGTATCATTCAGTGGAATTCCCCTTGCAGGGCAGATGAGCCTGGAAACCCTCAGAGGTGACTGTTGTTCGGTAAGCTAAAGTGTTTCAGGGGGATCCTGGCCGAGGACAGGACTTCTGTAGGATCCCCATGGGGAACAGTACAAGTGCTGCAAATCTGTCTCCTCTTCCCTTTCCGTGGTCTGTTCTTTCTTTCTTTCTTTCTTTCTTTCTTTCTTTCTTTCTTTCTTTCTTCAAAAGTGCACACAGAGACACTAGTATGCAGGATCAGTGTTCAGGGACAGGAGTCGCTGTGTGTGATATTTGGAGGCAGGGGAGTTCAGGAGAGATGTAGGGGTGGGGAGACAGTGAGATTGCAGCAGCTGACTGATGATGCTCTGACATCCAGATTGCATCCCTGCTTTGGCTGAGCTCAGCCCGGCCAAGTAAGGACCCCGTGTTTGACAGTAGCAGCAAGACGGCACACCTCGGAAAGCAATTTCTTTTTCTTCGCCATGAATCCATGGCCACGTCTCAGGCATACGCCAGTTAATCTGGGGCTGTGTGCTTCCCCCATCAAGAAAGGTTTAGGAAGGAGGTGGAACCCGTCAGGAGGGAGCCTGTCAGCTCCCATAGCTACTGCAGTTTCTCTTCCTTCAGTGATCTGAATTTTTTGAGTGTTAGTATGCTGTGAAGCTGGGGCAAACATTCCAGCATGCACCGCTTGGAGTAAACTGCAGCGGGCCTGGTAGGAAACCTTCCTACAGAGCAACAGGGGCTTCCGCTCCATGCTGCCAAGAGAAGTGAATTCATTTATTTTTCTTTTCTGGGGGTCAGGGAAGCAGGTCCATGAAGATGTTTGCAGCATGGACCCATGGCTAGACTGGGCATTAGCCATTAGGACAAGGGGTCTTTTTCCAGTGCTTGTGCAAGTTATCCTTGCACACGTCATTTCCCCATCCGTAAGGTGGGGCATAATGAGATGTACAGAGAAAAGCACTCTACAGTCGATAATTATCTGTTAAGCCCTAGCAAAGCAAAGTGTTCCTGTCCCAAAGAATTTACCTACAGTCTAAACTGAGAGACATAACCAAACACACTGGCGGTTCCTGTCTCAGGCTTTTTTTGCTGCATCAGAAATAGCTGGCAAGCAATGCCCTTGGCATCCTGTTTTATGGGAGGATGCAAAGACACCCGTAATAACTGTGTAAGTCCTCTGCCATGACCAGCTGTGTAACTCTAGAGCATGGGTGATTAACTCATTTCCCAGGTATTACCAGAGGTGATCAGTGAGTGAGGGACAAAATGGGTGTCTTTCCCATGTTAGTATCAATTGAGGAAGGAGGTAGAACGGTGAAAATGCTGAAGAGGCAGCATCGTTTAGTGGATAAGATGCTGGATTGGGACTCAGCTGGGGACTTATCAGTTGGAAGCAACAGAGGAGGAGAAAGACCTGAGTGTATTGCTTGATCACAGGATGACTATGAGTCATCAATGTGATGTGGCCATGAAAAAGGCTAATGCACTCCTAGGATGTATCAGGGGAGGTATTTCCAGTAGAGACAGGGAAGTGTTAGTACCATTATACAAGGCACTGGTGAGACCGCATCGGGAAAACTGTGTGCATTTCTTCTCTCCCATGTTTAGGAAAGATGAATTCAAACTGGAACAGGTGCAGAGAAGGGCTACTCGGATGAGCGGAGGAATGGAGAACCTACCTTGTGAGAGGAGACTCAAAGAGCTTGGCTTGTTTATCCTAACCAAAAGAAGGCTGAGGGGAGATATGATTGCCCTCTATAAATACACCAGAGGGATATACACAAGGGAGAGAGAGGAGTTATTTAAGTTAAGCGCCAATGTGGACACAAGAACAAATGGCTCTAAACTGGTCATCAACAAGTTCAGGCTGGAAATCAGAAGAAGGTTTCTAACCACCAGAGGAGTGAAGTTCTGGAACAGCCTCCCAAGGGGAGCAGTGAGGGCAAAAGACATATCTGGTTTCAAGACTAAGCTTGATACGTTTATGGAGGGGATGGGATGATGGGACTGCCTACGATGGCATGTGGCCCATCAGCAACTGCCAGTAGCAAAAATCCCCGGAGGCTGGAGACAGGACACTAGATGGGGAGGGCTCTGAGTTACTACAGAGAATTCTTTCCTGGATGTCTGGCTGGTGGGTCTTGCCCACATGCTCAGGGGCTAACCGATTGCCATATTTTGGTTCATGAAGGAATTTTCCCCAGGTCAGATTGGCAGAAACCCTGGGGGGGGGAAGCGGGGGGTGTTCGCCTTCCTCTGTAGCGTGGTGCCCGGGTTACTTGCAGATTTAAACTAGTGTAAATGGTGGATTCTCTGTAACTTGAAGTCTTTAAACCATGATTTGAGGACATCAGTAACTCAGCC
Organism: Terrapene triunguis; assembly: GCF_002925995.2. Lineage (NCBI taxonomy): Eukaryota > Metazoa > Chordata > Testudines > Emydidae > Terrapene > Terrapene triunguis. The sequence goes on from NW_020664725.1 coordinate 7,302,544, forward strand.
AGAGGTTAGGGGTCTGTTTCTGGAGTGGGTGAGGTTGTGTGGCTTGCAATGTGCAGGTCAGACTAGATGATCACGATGGTCCCTTTTGACCTTAAAAGTTTTTGAGTCTCTGAGTTCTGTGTTCATAGCTCTGCTCTGTGACCTTGGGCAAGTTGCTTCCCCCTCCCTCTACCTCTGTTTCCCTCCAATCCTTTGTCTGTCTAATCCCTTTGGATTGTAAACCCCAAGCTCATTTTGGGGCCTCTGTGAGCTGCTTTAATATAGATAATGATATTAGCAGACCCTAAATCTTGCATTTATCCAATAACATCCCCTATAGCTCCAAAGTAATCTGCAAGAACAGTTAATTGTTGGGTACTGTAATTTCTTTGTCATTTCAGAGCTGCGGGGAGCTCTTATGTTCCCTGTAAGATCAAGTGATTTCCCCCATCTGCATGGTACTACAGTACAGCTCACGACCTGCAATTGGATCTATGCTAAAGCCTGGTCTACGCCTAAAACTCAAATTGACCTAGCTACATTGCTCGGGGCTGTGAAAAATTTTGCACCCTGTGCAACGCCATTAGGTCGACCTAACCCCTACTGTAAACACAGCTAGGTCAATGGCAGAATTGTTCTGGTGATGTAGTTACCTACCATCCCATAAAACAGGATGCTCCTTCTGTCTATGGAGGAAGTGTGCACATTGCCACACAGCTCCAGCACCAGGGTTGTGCTGCTGTAGTGTAGACATAGCCTCACACACGCGCTTGTTCCGGGATTGGGGAGTTCTACTGAAGTCAGTGAGATTCTCCTCTAGCAGAGCCGGTAGCAGAATTGTGGCTTACAGCTGGGATACCTGTTTTATTTTTTCCAAGGTGTTCGAGAATTACAGCTGAGAGAATGCTGCAAATAATATTCCACCCATGTCCGCCCCTCTTGTGGGTTCACTTTCCACAGGTATTGTAGCCAATGAATTTGCTGGCAGGAATGGTGAATTTTAAGCAGATGGTGGAAAATAGCTGCAGAGTGAACTTCAGACTCTTAATTGCGAGTATTATCAGTGGAAATCCAATTCCAAGAATTATCGTGATCTGATTGGAGAACAAAAGTGACCTGCACATCCAATCAGAACAGCTGAGATTTTGAATACCATCTCCCCGCAGTAAGCTGCTTATGAACATACTACAGGTCAGGATCTGTTTGCATCAACAGTTTGGTGCCTCATTTTGAACAATGAATGAATGAAACGGCATGCTTCTGGTCTCTTGTTTTCTGGTACAGTTGGGCCCCTACCCCGTTGCATGATGGGAAGAGCAGTGCAGACCTCCGCTTGATTTTCTGCCTTTTAATTCACCATTCTGTTGTGTGGTGGGCTGACAGGAACCTCATGGCTCCTGGAAATGGAGATCCTCTCAGGAGTATAGTGTGTTTCTTTGCCCAGTGTGAAAATCAATAAATATTCTTGCTACCAAAAAAAAAAAATATAATAATACACAGGAAAACTCAGTGTGAAGCAATGAGGGCAAAAGTAAAAGCTTTTCTCAAAGGAATAATGGTTTGAAATGGAAGCCTTGGAAAATAATAATAAAAAAGAAAGCAATTTCTGCTGGAAATAGAATAACGTTAGGCATCAAAACCGCGGCCTTGTCAGAGGATCAGATCGCTGGCCTGTCAGGTCCGGTGTTGGCCTGGGAAGTGGGCAATAGCATCAGCTTGAGGGGAACGTTCTTACTGGATAAAGCTGGGTCTCGGGCAGAGGGTGGTAGTGTCACTCAGCAGGGGGTTGCGTGAATGTGTTTCACATTGCATCGGATCCTTTCGCACCCTACATTTCACGCTGACTTTTGGGGGATTTCGACCCAAAATTCACAGTCTGTTCTGTGTTTGTACAGCGCCTGGCGCTGCAGGGTCCTGAACCAGGGCTGGGGCTCCAAGGCACCACATTCATATAAAGAATAATAATAAAGCAATGACAAGAAGACCGGTGTTCCATCTAGCCCAGCAGCCTGTCTGTCATCGGGGCAGAGTCCCCTGGTTCCCAGTTCTCCGCTCCAACCAATAGGCAAAGTTGTCTGGCATGAAGATATGTTGTGGAGTATGTAGAGTTTTCAGTTGTAAGCTGCTCAGTGTGACGCTCCGTCTCCATCTGTTGTTGGCTGGACCACACAGAGGTTGTTGGGCCTGCTACCCTCTGAGCTAATGGAGTATCATGTCTTTTAGCTCAGGCAGTAGAGACTCATGCTTTAAGATCCAGAGGTTCCAGGTGTGAATCCCACCAAATCATCTAGGGGCCTAGCATTGTCCAGCGTTCGCTCCTGTCCCACTCTGTGTGTGGGATCTGATGCCCTGTCTGACCCACCCAGTCCCTAGCAGTTTCAACTGGATTGAATTACGGCAGATTGGGCCATGAATACATTTCTGAATGGCTGGCTCCGTGTGCGGTACTTGCTCCAGCATTTGATTATCATACCTCCACTGTATTGTTTCCTCTGTGATTGCATGTGTGTGAGTGTTTGGGGGTGAATGAGAGTAAATATGGCCATGATTCCTCTGAACAGAGGTTAAACCTTCCCAAAGGAAAGCGCAGCTGCCAAATTCACTCGGTCCAGCTCCTTGAGTGTCTGATCCTTGTTTCTCCCCTCTCATGCAATGCCAAATCCACGCGAAGCAGCAGAAGGCAAAGAGTTAATTCTGTTGCATTTGCTTCTGCTGCAAAAGGTGAGAGTGAGAGAATCTCCTGAGTTGAAACTGATTAGGAGCAGTTTGGGCTGTCACCACTCTTGGCTTTATGACGGCCCTATAAAGATCAGCCGGTAATTCATTGAAACAGGCTTGGTTTGCAGGCTCTGAACTGGGGCTGCATATCAAACAGGCAACCTCTCTGCAAGCATCTACATGGGATCCTTGCGAGACACCAGAGAGGAAGGGGGCCTGTGTGCAAAGAACCTGTTTGAGAAGGGAGCAGCGAGAGGGCTCAAGGCTTAGTCCTCCATCTCGTGAGGCTGCTTGTGCGGTGGGCTGGTGTAAGACAAAGCAGAAGGGAGAGAAGGAAGACTGGTGAGGATGCAGCTTAAATGCTGGGCAGTGCCACTCTAGCGGTGTTTTCACTCATCGGGGCTTGGGTGGAAATCCATCGACGATCACAGGCACTCACAGTTGGGCTGGTCTCAGTTGCGTGTTGTTTTTTCTGCTGCTTATAGATGCTTGATTTCAACTACTAATTCTGGTCGTGTACAAACAGGTACCACCATACCATGAGGTTTTCCAGACCAGATGCACAGTATTGTGAGAAAGCATCAGGCTCTTGGAGCTTCTAGTGCCAGCCAACCTAGGGTGATATGTTCGTAGACACTATGACAGCATATTACATACTCTGCCGGTTAGACCGGCTAGTCCTGGGCACCTGAGACCCACAGGGGGTTCTAGTCCCATCTGGGCAGCCATTTTGTAGTGGGACACTCAGATACCCACAATGAGCCCGCTATGAAGAGGGAGGGATAGCAGGAAACATCTCCGAACCGTGAGATCCATTCGGCTGTTGAATAGTTTCCTGAAAGCTCTAGTGGAAGCCCCATCACTTGAGTCATCTGAAAACGAACCAGAGGAAGCCCCGTAGGTCTCAGGCCTATGGTAGGTGGCCACAGTAGGGGGGGGATGGCTTTGTGGGAAGAAAAACTGGATTTGTGATGCAAGAGCCCTGGTTTAACTCCTGGCTGTGTCACAGGCTCTCAGAGTGATTTTGGGCAAACCACTTAATCTCCTCTGTTCTTGAGTTCCCCGTCAGTACAATGGGCGTAATACTTCCCCACCTGATAGAATGGCCGTAAGCGTGAAACCAGTTACTGGTCGTGGGGTGCTCAGGGATTGCAATGTTCAAGGCCATATAAGTACTTAGAGTAGCAAAATTCTTCTCCGTCTCTTAACTTCTGCAATTTCTCCACACCAAAGAGTCTTTTGCATGCATTCATCTTTTTTTTATTTCAGGCTCCTGATGTTTTTCCACTCACGCTCTCTGATGTGCTTTTCTCTGCCTCTCCCTTGACCTCTCTGGGGGCAACGTGGGGACCGGGGGGGGGCACAGCGTGAAACAAAAGAGTGCTAATGAAGGGAAATCTGAACCCGGGGACACAGGTTTGGAAAAGCAGCAAGTTTCATTAAAATATAGAAAGGAGGAGGAAAATAGTCATTTTCAAAGCTTTAAGCTGACCTGATTTCAAAGAACTTGTGTGTAATGCTTTGGCTTTCTCTTCTCTCTCTCTCTCTCTTTTTTTTTTTTTAGGTAAGTGACATTTTACTCTGCTCGTCCCTAAGGCAAAGTTTTTTAAAGTGGGGGGGAAAAATAAAGAGTTGCAGTGAAAGAGTAAAGCAGGCACGGAGGACAATGGAACGGGGAGAGCTGGATCAGAAGACGACTGCTCAGGTAGGTGGCTACCAAACGGAGACTTCTTTATTGCCTCAGCGGCTTTGAAGAAAGGGGATGTGTATGGAGCTGCGTGCTGTGGTGAAAACGGCCTCGGAATGATTATTGCTGATGACATTGGCGCTGTGTTCACTCTTGAGGAAGAGCGCCCCTCGGAGGCCTTCGCAGCCAGCTGTTGTGTCAGTTCGGTGGAGGAATTGGGAAGCTGGGGAATGCCTGGGGATAGGAATGAACATCTGGGCAGGGTGCTCACTGGAAAGTGTGGTTCTGGGCTAAGGGGGTGCATGGCGCAAGGGATGGGCATTAGGTATTGGCCTTTAGTTTTTCAGTGTCTGCGTTGTGTTGTGCTGGGTGGGGTTCCGGGCATTTGGGGTGGCTGGGCTGAAGGGTGGGGGCTTTGGTGGGTTGATACGGGCTGTGTGTGTTTGGCGTGTGTGGCTTTGTCTTGTTTACATTTGTGTAGCTCATTTTAATTGCAAATTTGTTAACAGTAAACAGAACGGTTAGCCACAAAAATGACGTTGTTGCCTAAGGATAAGGCAAGGTGACAATGCAATAGGGAACCGAGCAAACGAAGCCTGCCTCTGGAGCTTATTTGTGTGGCAAACGGCATTTTAGTTCCTGGATGGTGCAGATACCAAGAGGAAAGCAGATTGACATTGTATCGCCACCCAAAGAGCTCCATGAGGCAGAGAACAGGCCCTTGAAGTCCTGGGTGCTGATTTGCTGGGTGCTCTTCCAACGCGCGTTGCTCTGCCAGCAACTCGCCCGGCGCTGCTGCCTGCCAAAGCGCTCAACACCCAATGCGCTGAGTTTTTCTGAAAAATCCAGCCCAGAAAAACAAACGCCTGAACCGAAATGACAGCAACAAACCCTCTGTGTGCTTCCCGATTATTGGCAGAATATCCGGGGCGGCCCTGGACGCTGCTCCTCGGCTGTTTCCTCAGAGCCGTGTCTACGCTTAGGATAATTAGCCTGTGCTGACGAGGGGTGTAGCTAAACATGGTTTCATGCAAGCACAGCAAGGGGGAAAGCATGGCGAAAAGCTGCTGCAGAGAAGAAAACACAGCCCCGGGGAGTTAGGACAGTGGGAGAAGAGCGTGCGGAGCCTGTGTATTTTTTCCCCCTTCCCCTCCACTTCTCATCAGCAAAAATTGCCAGCCTAATTGTGATTCCTGCCTGCGTGTGCTGGTGATAATGTGGGAAAGGGAAAGGAGGCCGCAGCTGGAATATCCCAGAGCCCAGCTCCAGCTGAGTTGTAGACAGAGCGAGAAATCCTCGGCTTGACTTGAAAGGATAACTGGGGAAGTGGCCGGTCAAGGATCAATACGGGCCATCAAGATGTCGGGTTTATATGGAGTCACTTGGCTGGCGGTAAAAGCCCACTTTAGCTCCGCCTGGAGGCAGATGGGGTTTCAAGCGTGTGCTTGCTGTGTGGAGAGGGGGCCTCTTCCCCATCCCTGTGCCAGGCACTGGATTAGTGGGGTTCGCCCCTCCCTGTGCCAGGCGCTGGATTAGTGGGGTTCGCCCCTCCCCGTGCCACACACTGGATTAGCAAGGTTTGCCCTGCCCGTCCCCTTGCCAGGTGCCAGATAAACAGGGCTGTCCCCATTTCTGTTTTTGCATGCTCTAGGTCAGGACTAGGTGACATTAGCTCCTGGCAGTGTTTTGGGGCAGCCTCCTCATGCCCCAGATGCCTGAGTTCTCTGGGTGAAAGCATCTCCCTGTTGTGATGAATCCCTTCTCTCCGAAGCTTTTGGCATCCATGTGCAAAATGCACCATGCTGGTGCTAGGCATTTTGCCTCCTTAAGCATTCCCCTTGTGCTTGTATAGGGGATCGGGGAGGAAGCTGGACAGCGCTGTGCCAATGTAGCTGCTCCCCATGGCTGGTATGGTGTGTATGTGGGGGGGGGAATTAAAGGGGTAAAGGTGGTCAGGCTGGTGCCATGCTGGTAGGGTGGCTCCCACCCCTTGCTACTGCTCTTGGTCAGTGGGACCCTTAAAGGGGCTGGGACCGTGCATGGCTCACAGGTGGTGCTTAGAGCCTTAGGTATTGGCCTGTGCATTGTCTGGCACTGGTAGTGACTCGGTAACTCAGGGGTTAATGGACACTGTGGTACTAGGTCACCTGCTAAACCGTAACACCCCTCATGCAACCCCCTGCCTCCCAGCTCTGTTTTACCCTAGCTGAGCTCAGGTACCTGCTGTGGGCTAGAGCCCCGCGTGGGGCTATTTTTTAACCCTGCTCCCAGTCCCGCTGCAGGGCTCTCCCCTAGTCCCCTGCAGGGCTCTAATGTGGACTCTGTGTGAGCCTGGTGCAAGCACAATGTGTGGGAAAGTCCGAGCGAAAATACCCCCCGGCGGGAGCGGAGCTGGGAGTGGAAACACGTCGCGTATTCGAGGGAAATATTTAGACAAGTTAGAGGCTCTGTTGCAATGAAGAGTCGACTGCTAATAGCAGCTCCAGTGGGGAGTGTGGAGTTACAAGATGTTTGTGCCATGTACTGATTAGAGAGGGGAGGCTGGGATTCTGTTCCCCTCCCCGGGGGGATCCCTGCACTACACACTGGGGGAAGAGAGGGCGTTGGGATCTAGTTCCTTTCGCTTCGGAACTTCCCGAAGGCTTGTGAGAACAAGTCCCGCTGCTAGGACTTTACCCTGTGTGTCCTTAATGGGGGATGCAGCTGTACCAGAGACAGATCTGAGCTGAGAAATATAAACGCTGGTTTCAAGCAGCCCCAAAGCTCATGTTGCCTGGGTTTTGCTAGTCAAGACATATTTCAGCGCTGGAGGGACTGTCATGGATCAACATGGATCAACCCCCCTACCCAATCAAATCATGCATGAGTGGCCACATTTCACCCGTTGTCCCCAGAGTGCAGGGAGGACGAGACCATTGTCTATATCTCTCCCTGGCCGCCCCATCCCTGCCTGGGCATGCTAGGGTGAGCAGATGTCCCAATTTTATAGGGACAGTCCCGATTTTTGGGTCTTTTTCTTATATAGGCTCCTATTACCCCCCACCCCGTCCCGATTTTTCACATTTGCTGTCTAGTCACCCTAGCACGCACTTTCCTCTCTGATCCAAGCGTGCACTGAGTGTGACTGTTCTCAGAGATCCTTTGCATCCTCAGCTGAGCTTTGCACTGAAGACCAGTGAAGGAGGGGGGCTAATTTGGAGCTGTCAGTCTTCCATTGCTGGAGATTCTTCCAAGTCCCACCTGCTGCACCCTCAAAAGAATTTGCATGGACCTTTAATTCGGGGCGATCTTTGCTGAATGCCCATTTATCGTAGCCCATACTCCTTCCCTAACTGTTCAACTCTCAACTTCTACCATGTTAGAGCTAGTGGTATTGATTAAAAAACACCTCATGGAAATGCATAGCCCAGACGTGCAAATGGACCTTGCGACGATCAGCGTTATGCTAGCCCCAGCTAGTTGCAGCTGAAGAAGTGTAAGCTGGACAGAGAGTGGGGCAGCTGGTTGGAACAGGCCTAACCCTGGTCTGGCTTTAGACCATAAGGGAAGCTAGGGCTGCTTCGAGAGTGCCCGGAGGAATGATCTCCAAGAAGGCAGGGCAGAGATCTCCTTGAAGAAATAGGGTGATAACTAAGGCTCCCCCGCGAAACAAAACGCATGGCACTGAGTCTCAGAGCCTGAGTCAATTGACCCCAACTTGCAGGGCTCAAGCTGCAAGGCTAAAAATAGCAGGGTGGAAATTCCTGCTTGGGCTGGAACCCCAAATCTGAAACCCCGCGAGGGGTGGGGTCTCAGAGCCCAGGCTCCAGGCCAAGCCTGAACATCTCCACTGCTATTTTTAGCCCCACAGCCTGAGCCGAGTGACCCAGGCTCTGAGACTCCGTGCCTGTGGCCTTTTATTGCAGTGTAGAGGTATGGTAAGAGAGGTCTCCTTCAGCTCTCTAGGCGGCCCTGCTTCTTGAGGATGCAGAGGCCCCCAGTTCAATTTCTTTGTGCAAAGGATGCCTTGCAAACAAGACTAATCCTCCAATTCATGTTTACTCACTTGGAAACCTTTGTGTATTTTGTGCCCTTCGCATCAGGCTTTGCAGTGTGTATTTATTCTTGCCAGAATGCACTAACACATTAGCATGTTTAGCGTCTCTCCCCCTCTCCTGTCCCTACCGCTGCCTCCACCTCCCTTGAATGCAATCCTTCAAACTCTGGTTAAGGGTTTTCCTCTAAGAAGGGAAGGCTGGCCTTGTAGTTCAGGACTAAACTGGGCATCAGGAGATAAGAGTTCAGTTCCCATCTTTGTGACAGGCTTCCTGTGTGACCTTGAGAAGTCACTCCATTTTTGTGCCTCAGTTTCCCCCGAGGACAATGGTTCTTTTCTGCCTTTTCTATTCAGAGCGTGAGCTCTTCAGGGCAGGGAGTATATGTCTAGTGCAGTGTGGCCTCACTTGGGGTAAGGGCCACTCAGATCTACCCATAGCGTAAATCACATAGGCGCTGCTGTAATGCATATAATCTTACGCTCTTTAAGGTCATGATCCCCAAGGGTCTGAGCCTGATTGCATTGAAGTCAATGGGAGCTCTGGGGTTGGTTTCAGAGTGTACTTGATTGAGGCCTTGCTGCGTGGTTTAATAAAACCAGCCTTATGAAACAGCATGAAAATGAAGGCACAGTAACTAAATGTGTCACCAGAGTCTTTCACTTGAACTTGGAGACCTGGGTCAGGCGTCACAGGGGTATTGAAAGCAGCAGTATATAGATTTTTCATATTTTTTCTTATGATCTCGTTTGCCCTTGTCTCTCCCCCATCCCTTCCCCCCTTTTTGATCTGTAAAGTATTTACATTGCATTATTATTGTAATTGCTTTAAGGAAACCAATAACATTCCATAATCAGTGTAGTACTGAAACCATTTGATCCTGACAAATCCACACTTCAGACCCCACCCCTGTCCCCCATGAGCAGATTCACAACTACCCCAACACAGGCTTGGGGGCTTTGCCTATGGAGGTTGTGATGTCACAGGGCTTGCCTGCGGTAGTTGTAATGTCATAAGCCTCCGCAAAAAAAGTGTGTTCTTGACTCGAGCTAAAACTCCTAGACAAGCCGAGGCAATTAGTAGTTTTCACACAAGTTAGCAGGTCTGGGTAAACCCTAAGCTCTTTCATAGGCTTTATCTTGACCTGCGAACTCCTGTGAAAACTCCAGGCTGCCTTGTCTTTGCTAGGCTATTACCTCTTGTTAAGCACGTGCCTTTTTCCTACTGAAGATGCACCCTGAGTGTTTATTGTGATTTTAGGACTTAGGGCAGAGAAGCCAGGAAGTTTGTAGAACCCACTCCTCAGGATCTAAGGGAGGCAATTTTGATGCAATGTTTCTGTTATTAAACATGCAGACATATGCTTTTCCCTCCCTAGAATCTTGCTTTGAGTATTTAACTTTCTTTTGCAATTCACCTTTAATTCTATCCCCTTGTGCCAGTGCACTACACCAGGATGTGCCATTATAGTATCACTGAGTAAATCCACATGCTATTCAGCACATAATACAGTATAATAAGACCCAGTGGAATAGATCTGCATATTTTTCTCTATTCTGCTCCTCTCTTGAGCCTCTACACATAACTTATGTATGTTTAAAATGCTCCTCTTTCTATCACTGTGAATGCAAACATGTACCATTTAGCATTGCTGCTTAAACTGTATGTGGTGTAATCAGAGTCTAGATTTTGTAATACATGCACACCAGGGGCTGACTTCAAGTTTTGATAGGAACATTACAAGTGAATTTCCTATCTTTTGTGCACTTAAAATCTCGACCTTAACGGTAGATTTAAATAAATAAATAAATATATATATATTTAATGTGTCTGCATGTGTGGCATATACTCTCTGTATGTCATTTTTATAACTACATATTAGAACTGATCGGACAAACTTTGACAAAACCATTTTCCATTGGAAAATGCAGTTCCATCAAATTTGTGAAATTGTGTTACAATGTTGTTTAGGAGAAAAACCTCAAAGTTCCCATTTTGACATTTTTGAAATAAAACATTGCATTTTTTTCCTTTGGAAATTCCGTTTCATTTTGAATATATATATATATATATAATGTTCTATCATATTATATAATATGATGTGTAAAAGAAAAGAAAGCTGAAATCGAAACAGAATGATTTTGTCGAAATGAAAGACCCACCAACTCAACAAACAACAATCAGTATTTTCCTTCGCCAAGAATTTAAAAATGTGCTGGTTTCATTCGAATTCCAAACAAACCCTGATATCAAAATCTTGAAATTCTTTGTGAAATGGAATTTCCATCCTGCAGTCCTCTCTGCTTACATAGATATATGTAGCTATAGTTACCTAGGGGGACAGAGTTAACACTTGCTATAGGACAGGCAGAGTGGTCTTGTGGATAAGTCATTGTTGTTGGCCTCAGAAGAGATTTCTAGCATGATCTTAGGAAAGTCAACTGATCAGTTCCCCATCTGTATAACGGAGTTAACAGTGTCCCCCTATTTCACACTAAGGTTGTGAGGCTAAATCATTTAATAATTGGGAGGGTCACATTCATCCGAGGAGCAACAGAAGTAGATAGAGAGACAGGTGCCAACATTTGGATACGGATTTTTAGACCTACAGGCTGAGATTTTTAAAGCATTGTATATCCAGACCCTCTTCGGCATCTTTGAAAATTCCGCCTGCCAAGTTTAAGGGCATCCAGATCTAGGCTTTTGGCTTGACCCAGGTAGAAATACAAGTACCATGCATGCTCAGGTTAGGGAATGCCTCCCAGGCCCAGAGTTTGGGATTGTTCCAATCTGCGATTTTTGGCTTGACCCAATATTGAGAAAGGAACCAGCATGAAATTGGGTACAGATCTAGGTTTGATGGTAACTGGTTTGGAGGTGGATGTGTCTCTATTATTAACGTATTTGCATTGCAGTAGCACCTAAAAGCCTCAATCATTGATCACCACCCCGCTGCAGGTGTGGCCCTATAGAACAAAAAGAAATTCCCCACCTTAAAGAGCTCACAAGCTCTTTGAAAGGGGCCCTGGCCAGGCAATGAAGAGGAAATATATGGACTCTCCAACCTCGTCATGTTTAATACCAGCCTTGTGGCCAATTCTCTGCCTTGCTGAAAGCCAGCAGTTTTTCTGTAGTTAACGGCCACAGCTCCACTGATGATGGGTGCTCAGGGCCCTGGGTTTGGTTCACAGGCTGTCTATTGATCCTCCCAGCCCTTCAGGTCCCATCAACCCCAATTTGCAATTGTTAATTATTTCTGATTCGGAATCAATTTCCCTCAGTGCCTTTTACCCCCCCCCCCACCCCTGCTACATTTAATCAATTTTTTTCCTTTTGTCCCCTTCTGCTCCAGCCGGGAGAGCAATTGTTCATTGCAGAAGAGGCACGTCAAATGCATTGCCTGTGTTTGTTCGGCGGGGTGTCGCTCTGGGTGAAATGGCTTGCTGGTTATTAAGGGAGAAACAGCAAGTGAGGGTAAAAATATCGAAATGGGTGGGGACGGAAATAAAACATCACATCAGGTCGGACAATGGAAAACTAGCTGTAGAAGAATAGATCAGTAACCATAAAATACAGAGCTGTAATTCCATCACGGTGCTCCAGCAAGGTGATAAATCCCAGAGAGAGGAAAGTCTGAACCATATATTACAGGCATGTATGAATTGGGGGGTGGATGCAGTGGTACGAGCACAGATCATAACGCACATACCTCGTCGACTGATAAAGATCAGCTCCACCTCGGTGGGGTCCCAGCCAGCTCCCCGCTCCATTTCAGGAATCCCATGGAGCTCTTGACCTGTTAGGCAAGTGGCTTGTATTTTTTCCTGCTTGGGTGCACTTACCTATTAAGGCCTGATCTGAAGTCCGCCATGGTCGATGGGAATCTTTCCCCTTCAATATGCTTTTGGATCAGGCCCTGAAATTGTGCCGAGACGTGCAAAAACACAGGCCATCTGCCAAGACAGTCATGTACGCTTCCTAGAGCCCGGTTCTTGCTCCCCGCCTCCCCTACGCCCAATGGACACGAGGAAAGGACTGGCAAAGATTCGTTAGCTCTTCTATGAAAGTGTAACACCCAACCCCATTTATCAAAGCAGCAACAACGAGGGGGCCAGTGAAGTCAAGGGGAGACTTTCTGTTGACTTCAGTGGGCTTTGGATCAGGGAGCAGCTAGCTAGCAAGCTGAGCTTCGCAGTCACATTGACTCCTGCCAGGGGTGCACTGCGGCAGCATTAGAATTCCACCTGTCCTGCAGGGGAGTGTCACGTTTACAGGAACTCAGTGTTAGCCAATGGAATTCACCCTGCAGGGTAGGAGGAAGCTTCCAGCTCAAACACTGTGTTAGATTATTATTAATCAGTTGTGTTACCGTAGCGCCTGGGAGCCCTAGTCATCATCCATCGTGCTCGGTGCTGTACAAAACCAGAACAAAAAGACAGTCTCTGCCCCCAAGAGCTTACAATCTACATGTAAGACAAGAGATGGATATTTACAGACTGGGAGACTGCAAGGCAGCAATGGGACTCCCTCTCACCTTCCTCTGCCCATTACCAACCTCTCAGCATCCCATCTGATAGGGTGATGATCGGGAAGTCCTGCATGATCCCAGATCAGTTACACACCTGTTTACACACACACACACACACACACACACACACACACACTCTCATGATCTGTCCTTTATTCCCTGCCATGCAAGTGCAAGGTTGGAAGCACAGCAAGGAAAGAATCGATCATTCCAACCAGTCATATTTTCCCCACCTCTTTCTAGTCCTTGGTTTTGGACAAACACTTACCCAGAAGGGAGAGAAGGGAATTAAATTAACGTACACAATTTCTCCCTGTCACTGAACTCTGACTAATGAGTCTATTTCTGGGTAATAAGAAGGAGCAGGAAGTGACAAGGCACCGTAATGAATTAGTGGCCCAGAACCTCGTTAGTCAGAATAATCTTTCCACAAAAGATAAATGATGCAAACATTAATTATGAAGCTGGTGTGGAAATGCATTTCATTATTTGGCATCCCGAGAAATGTCTCCATATTATTACTGGAGTGAGGTGCTTATTTTTTTTTTAAAGGTGGTCATAAAAAAAGTAATAATAATGTGTTGGTCTGCAAGCATGATCACCTCTGCGAGGTGATACAAAACCATCGGCGGAGGAGGATTTCTTGGGTACCTCACATATCTATGGGAGTGTTTCTGGCTGCTTCTGTTAATTGTTTGTATTACGATAGTCCCAACCAATATCGGAGGCAACCGTTGTGCCAGGAGCTGTACAAATAGGGGGCCCCTGTCCTGAAGAGCTTACAATCTTAATCAACAGGACAGACAACGGATGGGAGAGAGGATTATTATCCTAGTTTTATAGGTGGGGGAAACTGAGGCACAATGTGAGAGATTTACAAAGGTGTTTTGGTGCCTGAAGATACAGAGAAGCACCTAGTGGAATTTACAAAAAGGCCTAAGGGAGTAACTCCCTAAAGCACTTTTTAAAGCCCCACTTGAAACCTCTCGGCATCTTCAGGCACTTAAATATCTCTGTAAATCTGACCCAAAGGGATTGAGTGACTTGCCCGAGGGCACACAGGAAGTCTGTGGCAGAGTCAGGAATAGAAGGCAGGTCTTGTTAGTCTCAGTCCTGTGCCTCCACTGCAATACTGAAAGGTTATTAAGGGGAAAACAGTCAGTGATGGTAAAAAAATTTCAGGTGAATGGTTTCAGGTCATGTGGATTTTGTGAACTTGAATGTGAGCTGGTTCCAGTTCAGCCAAGTTAGAACATAAAAACATAAGAATGGCCATACTGGGACTGGTCCATCTAGTCCATCTAGTCTATCCTGTCTCTGACAGCGACCAGTGCCATATGCTTCAGAGCAATGAACAGAACAGGGCAATTATCGAATGATCCATTCCATGTCATCCAGTCCCAGCTTCTGGCAGTTGGCCGTTTAGGGTCACCCAGAATATGGGATTGTTTCCCTGACTATCTTGGCTAATAGCCTTTGATGGACCTATCCTCCATGAATTTACCTAATTCTTTTTTGAGGAATATCCACAATGACCCCAAGATCTCTTTCTTGACTGATAAGAGCTAATTTAGACCCCATCATTTTATATGTATAGTTGCAGAATAGTTTTGCAATGTGCATTACTTTGTATTTCATCTGCCGTTTTGCTGCCCAGTCACCCAGTTATGTGAGATCCGTTTGTAACTCTTCGCAGTCGGCTGTGGACTTAACTATCATGAGTAATTTTGTATCACCTGCAAATTTTGCCACTTCATTGTTCACTCCATTTTCCGCATCAGTACAGATCTTTGGGGGGGTTGGGGGAGGGATATCACTATTTACCCCTCTCCATTGTGAAAAATGACCATTTATTCCTACCATCAGTTTCCTATCTTTTAACCAGTTACTGATCCATGAGAGGACCTTCCCTCTTATCCCATGACAACGAACTTTGCTTAAGAGCGTTTGGGGAGGGACCTTGTCAAAGGCTTTCTGAAAGTCCAGGTACACTATATCAGCTGGATCCCCCTTGTCCACATGCTTGTTGATGCCCTCGAGGAATTGTAATAGATTAGTGAGCAGTGTTCCCTCTAATTTTTCCCACTCATGTGCGGAATGAATTTTGTTGTGTGCACCAATAGGGAGGTGATCACCTCCCTATTGGTGCACACAACAAAATTCATGTGGCGGGGTGGGGCCAAGGGATTCGGAGTGTGGGAGGGGGCTCAGGACTTTGGCAGAGGGTTGGGGTGTGTGTGGGGGGGCGGACTCTGGGGGCGGCTGGGGCTGAGGGGCTCAAGGCTGGGGCAGAGGGTTGAGGTGTGGAGGTGAGGGCTCCGGCTGGGGGTGGGGCTGGGGATGAGGGGTTTGGGATGCAGTGCGGCTCCCTGGGGCTACGGCGGGGAGAGAGGACTCCCCCCAGCTCTCTCTCCCCACAGCAGCACCTGGGCTGGAAGGGGGAAAGGTGCCTCTCCCCTGGCAGAAGCAGGTCTGGCCTGGGCTAGGTCAGGGTCGGGGCTGGGAGAGGGGCGCCTGTCTCCCAGCCGCGGCAGGTCGGGGCTGGCGGGGGGAGCACCGTGGCAGGTCTGGGGCTTGGGGAGAGGCATCTCTCCCTGCCGCAGCCCTGAGCGCCTGTGCGGCACTTAATAGGCAGCTGCTCAGCCACGCAGCTTAGAGGGAACTTAGTTAGTGGGGCGTGATGTCCTTTTACAAAAGCTGTGCTGATTCTTCCCCAATATATCATGTGTATCTTTGTGTCTGATCATTTTCTTCTTTACTATACTTTCAAGAAATGTACCCGATACTGAAGTTTGGTTTATTGGCCTGTAATTACCAGGACTGCCTCTGGAGCTTTTGAAAAAAAAATGGTATTACACTATCTACCATCCTGTCATCGGGTACAGAAGATAATTTAACCCATAAATTACATAACACAGTTAGCAGTTTTGCAATTTCATATTTGAGTTCCTTGAGAACTCTTGGGTGAATACCATCTGGTCCTGGTGACTTATTACTGTTCAAATTATCAATTTGTTCCAAAACCTCCTCCATTGACACCTCATTCTGGGACAGTTCTTCAGATTTGTCCCCTAAAAAGAATGACTCTGGTGTCGGGATCTCCCTCATATCCTCTGCAGTGAAGACCAATGCAAAAAAAATTCATTTGCCTTCTCTGCAATGGCCTTGTCTTCCTTGAGTGCTCCTTTAACTCCTTTAGCACCTTGATCGT
Source organism: Terrapene triunguis (assembly GCF_002925995.2). Classification (NCBI taxonomy): domain Eukaryota; kingdom Metazoa; phylum Chordata; order Testudines; family Emydidae; genus Terrapene; species Terrapene triunguis. The sequence continues at coordinate 7,318,701 of NW_020664725.1, forward strand.
CCAGTGGTACAGTGGACTTGTTGGCAGGCTTCCAGCTTCTGATGTACTTTCTTTCTTTCTTTTTTGCTCTTAGTATTTGTGTCCTTAGCTTGTTGCTCTTCAGATTTTTTCTTGGCCTCCATTATTATATTTTTACACTTGACTTGCCAGGGTTTATGCTCCTTTCTATTTTCCTCAGTAGGATCTGACTTCCAATTTTCAAAGGATGCCTTTTTGCCTCTAACCGCCTCTTTTATTCTGCTGTTTAGCCATGGTGACAATTTTTTGGTTCTCTTACTGTTTTTTTTATTCGGTATATACATTTGCCTTTATTATGATGTTTTTGAATAGTCTCCACACTGTGTGGTTCCCTGTTTCGAAGTTAAATGCTACTGTGGTGGGTTTCTTTTGTACTTTTCCCCCGGGAGGATTTCTTTGGCACTTTACCCCCTCTATTATGGTCACTATTACCATGAGGTTCAGCTATATTCACCTCTTGGACCAGATCCTGTGCACCTTGGACCAGATTTTAGGATTAAATCAAGACTTGCCTCTCCCCTGGTGGGTTTTAGGATGAGCTGCTCCAAGAAACAGTCATTTATGGTGTCTAGAAATGTTATTCTCTGCATCCCTTCATGTGGTGACATTTACCCAGTCAATATGAGGATAGTTGAAATCCCCCATTAGTATTACATTTTCTGCCTTAGTAGCCTCTCTAATCTCCCTGAGCATTTTACAATCACCGTCACCAGCCTGGTCAGGTGGTCAGTAGTATCTTCCTACTGCTATACTCTTATTATTGAAGGATGGAATTTCTATCCATAGAGATTCTATGGTACAGTTAGATTCATTTAAGAGGTTTACTTTATTTGACTCTGATTTTTTTCACAGATAGTGCCACTCCCCCACCAGCGCAACCTACTGTCATTGCTATATATTGTGTACCCTGGTACTACCATGTCTCATTGATTATCCTCATTCCACCAAGTTGCTGTGATGCTTCTTCTATCAATATCCTCATTTAATGCCAGGCATTCTAGTTCACCCACATTAGTATTTGGACTCCTAGCATTTGTATATAAGCACTTGTACCACCGTTTGTTAATGTTCGGTTGCTTGCTTTCATGTGTTTTATTTCAATAGGACTTGTTTACATTTTACTCTTCCTCACTAGCTCCTACCTGTAATTTACCAACTTCTTTGCAATCATCTTTCCTAAGATATAGAATATTTCCTTTAATAAATCCTCCCCTAAGGGATGTCTGTGTCTGAACCACATGCTCACATGCTCCTGTCGGCTTTCCCCATCCCTTGTTTTACATGCTCCTCTACCGCGTTTTTAATTTTACATGCCGGCAGTCTGGTTTTGTTTTGATTTAGAGAAGCCCATCCTCCCTGTATAGGCTTCTCCTTTCCCCAAAGGGTCCCCAATTCCTAAGAAACCTAAAACTCTTCTTCTACACCATCATCTTATCCAGGCATTGGGATCCTGTAGTTTGTCTGTCTTTCTGGCCCTGTGCATGGAACTGGAAGTATTTCAGATAATGCTACCATGGAGGTCCTGCACCTAAATTTGGCCTCCAGGACTCTCTCCTACCTTTCTTTATGTTACTTGTACCCTAACCAAATCCCCCATTACTATTACCTGGCTCTTCCTAGTAACTGGTATTCCTTCGGTGAGAGTGGACACCATTATTTAGTTGGTGTTGGCCCTGCTTTGAGCAGGGGGTTGGACTAGATGACCTCCTGAGGTCTCTCCCAACCCTAATGTTCTATGATTCTATGACATCATCTGGAAGGGGGGGTCCCAGCTATGGAATTGCTTCCCTCCATTCCAGCTTCCCCGAGACATCCATCCTCCTTAACGGCACAGAGGCTGTTCAGTGCTTTGTTTGCGGTTCCTGGTCTCCCTGTGAACCTTACTGCTTTCACTTGGCCCCTAGAAAGTTTTAATCCATCCCCCCGCACAGGCCCTGGGACATCCCTTCACTACCAATCATACCGGGGGTATGGGCTAGCTTGCAGCCTCCCCTCCCCTTGTTTTGTCTTTAGGTGGTGGTTGTCATGGGCCCATCCCCCATATGCCACTGTCAGGGCAACCAGCAAAGAGAGACACTGCTCCCCAAACCCCTTGGGGCATTCCTCTTCCGGACAGTGAGCTGAAGCAGCAGTAGATAACGTAGACTCCCTCATAGCAGAAAAAAGAACAAGGAGTACTTGTGGCACCTTAGAGACTAACCCATTTATTTGGGCATAAGCTTTCGTGGGCTAAAACCCACTTCATTAGATGCATGCATGTTAGCCTCTGAGGTGCCACAAGGACTCCCCGTTCTTTTTGCTGATACAGACTAACACGGCTACCACGCTGAAACCTGTCATAGCAGAAGGAGGACAGGACTTGGCTGTGATGAACATAAAGGGGTTTCTTCACTGGGGCTGCTGCTGGACACAGGCGGGGAACTTGTAGTTCTTTCTAGCTTCCAGTCTGTTCTGTAGTGCCACATCCTAGGGTTGCTCTAATTGGGGTACTGGATCCCCCCAATACTGACTATTCTCCCCTCACTGCTGCTGCCAGTACTACCATCTGGAACATGGGTTGCTGAAATGCCCCAAATCACACCACACTCGTGTGTTGGCTTGAATCCTTCCCAGGTACCCAAAGTGGTTCAAGCAATGTTGTTGGGGGTTTTTTTAGCATTGACTCGTGGGATCAAACAATTTTTGTTCAGCCCTAATTTGGACATGAGCTGCCAGGGGGAGAGATCAGCAGCACTTATCCTCACTGTCCCAGCACCAGGCACCCCTTCTGTACTGTCGGTCTGTGTTGCGCAGTGAAATCCGGTCTGCTCCCAACCCCAGTTTGGCATGATGTGAGGACTCTTTACAGGACTCTAGCCTACAGGACAGTCTAGTTAGGAGGCACCCCGCATAGAAGCATCTGTGCCAAAATTGAAATCTAAAGGGGTGGAGGAGTGGGGGCAAGGGAGTTTGCAGATGCCCGCAGATGGATGGGGGAAATCATTCCATTCCCCTTCTCACTGGCAGTCGCTTCCACCTCCGCCCGGTCCCCGGTGTTAAAGAGGTTGTCCCAGTTTTCTCCTTGGTTGTTTTTATTCCTGCCATGTTCAGGTGGCTTCTCGCACATTTCAAAGAGCCAACGCATGGTATTTGGTCACAGCTGCTTCTGTACCTTCCAGGTACAATTACCCTACAATACAACTTGATTTTGTACAGTGTCTTTCATACCAATCTGCCTCTGAAAGCTCTTTGCAGGATCTAACACCGTCACAGTGCGAAATGACAAATAATAGAGGAGGAGAGGAATTAAAAGTCCTATTACAGCTGGAGCAGAGCAGGTGGGTTATTCTCACCTAGGGGTTCTCCAACTCTTTCGGAGCATGCAATTGCAACCTCCCCTTCCACCACAGGGGGCAGTAGGAGACTGGCACAACCCCAGGATATGGGTGGGAAGAGGAAACGGTCAGGGCAGCTAGGGAATGAGTTGAGTCGGTGCAGTCTCCGCTAGTACAGCTGCTATGCATGGTGAGTTAAAGCTGCTGGCCCTGTTCCCAAGTGGAACCCCCATGGAGGAAGGGGGCAACGTAAGGCCATGTAACTTACTCCATCGAAATGAGTCTGGCCCCAAGTCACTAAGGAGTAGTATCAGTGTTATATCATCAGAAGCAGCAGCATCCAATGGATGGGGCACTGGGCTGGGAGTCAGGAGACCTGGGTTCTATTCCTGGTTCTGCCAGTAACCTTGAGCACAGCACTTCCATGCTCAGTGCCTCAGTTTCCCATCCTGTAACACTCTTGTCTAGTTAAGCTCTTCAGGGCAGAGACTGTGTCTGTACAGCCCCTAGCACAATGGGGACCTGAACTCAGCCCTCTACATGCTACTGCAACACAAATCATGAACAATAATAATTGTGGTGCTTCTTATAATGACGTCTATGCACACATCTGTATCACTGTAACTATATTGGTTTGAAACTGCTATAGTTAAAGCAGTTCAACTCCCTAGTGTGGACACAGTTATGCTGGTATAAAAGAGCATAGGCTAGGTCTACACTACCCGCCTGAATCGGCGGGTAGAAATTGATCTCTCGGGGATCGAATTATCACGTCTCGTCGGGACGCGACAATCGATCCCCGAATCGACGCTCTTACTCCACCAGCGGAGGTGGGAGTAAGCGCCGTCGACGGGGAGCCGCGGAGGTCGATTTTGCCGCCGTCCTCACAGCGGGGTAAGTCGGCTCCGATACGTCGAATTCAGCTACGCTATTCGCGTAGCTGAATTTGCGTATCTTAAATCGACCCCCCCCGTAGTGAAGACCTGCCCTTAGACCAGTAGAGTTTATTCCTATAGGGGAAGGGGAATAAGCTATACCATTATAAAGCACTTTTATACCAGTATAACTGTCCACACACATAGTTGTTCTGGTATTACTATTTCAGTTTTAAAAAAAAATCACACCTAGAACCAAAATAGATAAATCAGTAAAAGCAAACAAAAAGCAACGAAAATCACACAGAGCAGCGGTAACATTTTCAAAAGTACTGAAGTGACTTAATAACCTAAGTCCCATTTTCAGAAGGGACTTAGGCTATGGTAGTGGTTCTCAACCGGGGGTACGTGTACCCCTGGGGGAACGCTAAGGTGTTCCAGGGGTACATCAGCGCATCTAGATATTTGCCTAGTTTTACAACAAGCTACCTAAAAAGGACCAGCGAAGTCAGTACAAACTAAAATTTCCTACAGACAATGACTTATTTATACTGCTCTCTATACTCTACACTGAAATGTAAGTACGATATTTATATTCCAATGGATTTATTTAATAATTATATGGTAAAAATGAAAAAGTCAGCAATTTTTCAGTAAGAGTGTGCTGTGACACTGATGTCTGATTAGTAGTTTTTAAATTAAGTGAAACTTGGGGGTACACAAGACAAATCAGACTCCCGAAAGGGGTACAGTTGTCTGGAAAGGTTGCGAGCCACTGGGCTAAAGCCTGGCCCACACTTAAAAATTTAGACGGATCTAGTCACCCAGGGCTATGAAACATTGTGCACCCTGTGCAGTGTAGTTAGGTCGACCTAACCTCCGCTGTGGACGCAGCTAGTTCAACAGAAGAATTCCTCCGTCGACTTAGCTACCGCCTCTTGGAGAGATGGATTGCTAACAACAGTGAAAAAAACCCCTTCCATTGATGTAGGAGGTGTCTGCACTACAGCTGCAACATCATAGCTATGCTGCGGTAGCAACTATGGTGTAGACGTACCCTATGACTACACCACAGAACTTATGTCAGCACAGCCCCGTGGTGTAAACGCAGCCAACAGAAGGAGGAGTTTTTCCGCCAAAGTAGGAACAGCACCTCCCCAAATGGTCGCGATGCTGACAGAAGCCCTCTTCTCTCCACATAGCTGTGTCTATGCAGGGTTGTTTTGTCAACAGCTATATTGCCAGGCATGTTGGGGTGTGTGTGGGGGGGTTCCACACTCCTGGCCGGTAGAAGTTACAAGTGTACACCAGGCCATAGGCACTTACAAGCCTAAACGCCATTTCTTTTCAATGAGACGGCAATCAGAGGCATGACTGCATTATGGCTAGCCGCCCCCAAGCTAGCTTTCATCTAGCTAGCTCCAATTACCTCACCAGCACAGACTAGCCGCTCACATCCATATCTAGGGCCCTGTGTGGGCTCAGACAGCCCCGTGCTGCTGCAGCTGCATGGCTTTTGTTCAAGCATGTCAGATCCAAGGGCCCGGTCTCTTTTGAAAATGGGACTTCGGCTGTGTTTACGCTTGGAGCAGGAGGTGTCGTTTCCGGCTTGAGGCAACCTACCCACGCTAGCTCTGAGCAAGAGAGCGTGCTAAAAATAGAGCAGAGCCGTGGCGGCACAAGCAGCAGGAAAGGCGGAGTATGTACCTAGCCTGTTGGGCAGGCTCGTACTTGGGGCGGCTAGCCCCACCCACCCTTTGTGGCACTGCGGCTGCACTCTGTATTTGTCACGCTCGCTCGATCAGAGCTGGCCTGGGTATGTCTCCTCCAGCTGAGAAGCACATCTCCAGCTCGGCGGATAGGCTCCTAAGGCACCTAGGTACTTTTGAAAAATTTCCCCCATCTCTAAGAAGTTCTTCCTGCCCCTAGGGTGTCTTCCTGTCCCTGGGCTGTGAATAAACCAGATGGAAATGTGTGTGTGTGTGTGGAGGGGGGAGAGGATGTGTCTGTCCTTTCGTGCTCTCCCACAACAAGCCCTCGCCACATGGCAGCTGTCTGCTTCCCAGTTCCCCTGCGTAGAGTGGGCAGAGGGAGGCGCGTGCGTTGGCCAAGCACCCGACAGGGAGCCTGAGCAATGCAGCCTCTCGAGTTCCTCCTTTTCTCCATATTTATGAATATGTTGGTCTCTGCTGCTGTCCTGCCGCTATCCGACTGGCGACTGCGTAACAAAAGAGGGGGGGAGGGGATGAAAAACAATCGAGGAGCGATTTCTAATCCCTGACTCCCAGTCTGTGGAGCCGTAATGAGCTCTTAATTGTGCTGTTAAATTACGTTACGCTCCCAAATAATAATAATCCAAGGGAGATGAGATGCAAGAAAAAAAAACACCTTTTTTCTCTCAGTTTATTCAGTACAGTCCTGGCCCTTTCAAATCCATGCAGGGAAGAGACTATATCTTTACAGGACTTCACCCTTGCCAGACTGGTGCGCATGTGGAGCTCCAGGCCTGGAGGCTAAGCACTTTCCTTAGCGGGGCAATGTAGTTTTAGGAGTACGGACTCACAAGATCAGGGTTAATTCCTGGCTCTGTCACAGCCTTCCTGTGTGAGCTTGGGCAAGTCACTTAGTCTCTCTGTGCCTCAGTTCCCCATCTGTAAAATGGGGATAACCCCCCAGGCTATGAGTCTTATAACTAAGGCTACGTTTTACTCATGGGTATTTTTAGTAAAAGTCATGGACGGGTCACGGGCAGTAAACAAAAATTCACGGCCCGTGACCTGTCCGTGACTTGTACGATATACCCCTGACTAAACCTTGGGTGGTCTGGGCAGGGGGTGGCCTGTGGGCACCGTGGGTGCTCTGGGGGGTGCCAAGGGTGCTCTGGGGGGGCGGCCTGGGACCCCCACTGCTGCTGGGGAGGGGGACCAGGCGGTCTGAGACTGCTCCAGCAGCGGCCAGTGTGGCTGGCCCAGAGGTTGCCCGAGCTGCAGAGTGTGTGTGTGTGTGTGTGTGTGTGTGTGTGTGTGTGTGTGTGTGTGTGTATGTATGTGTGTGTGAACAGCACCTAGCACTTTGAGTCTGTGGATCAAGGTTGAGGCCCCTATTGTGATAGAAATGATGGTGATGATGATAGCCCTTTCTCTGCCCTCCAGTCCTGAGTAACGCGTGCCTTTGCCCTGATTCCCCAGCACTGCACCGGAGCACAGCTGTGGCTGTGATCATACACAGATTAAAACAGGTCAAAGACGGATGAGGCAATTGATCGCTTGGTAGACCGGGGCGGGGTGGTTTTCAGACCCCCCAGCTCTGGGAGAACGAGCGGAGAATCAAACTTCCCTAGATATGAGAAACGCCAGCCTGGAATGCGAGATCCATTTCAGTCAACTCTCCTGCACCAGTGAGATATCTCATCTGATTCACGGAGGTTTAATCAGCGTGAGATCCAGCCGACACCCTATCTGAGGGCATTAATCCTTCCTTAATCTGAGCCTTACAATCAATGTGATATTTATGTATGTAGCGTACAATGCAGGCTGTCTCATTCAATCTAAATTACATGCGTATTTGGGAACCTTAATTCAAAGCTTTCTACCCCGAGGTCTCGGGCACAGAGCCGTGCACTGCCCCTGTCTTTAGAAACAAGTCCAGCACGTATGTTTCCCATCTCCCCATTCAGCTCCAGGCAGGCAGTTGGATTTTGATCTCTCTCTCTCCATTCACTCCTTCCTCTGTTGCTGGGACTGTTCCTTTAAGTGGGAAAGAAGAGTTTAACCCCGGGGTGATGCTGGACAATGGGGATGTGGATGTAGCAGCTTGTGGCAGCTTTCTAGAGGGGGTGCTGTTAACAATCATTTGCAATAGAAATATAATGAGCCTAATTCTCCTTGCAGGTTAATTTTACACCAGTAAAACTCCACTGACTTGAATGGAGTTTTCCCTGGTTTACACTGGTGTAACTGAGATGGGAATTAGGTTCGATACTACGACAGCAGCCTCAATTTACAGCACTGCCCACAGGACTGCTGGTACTTTCTGATCTCTGGGGATCTCTGCAGCGTTTCTGATCTTCAGCTGGTTCTCCCAGTGCCTTATTCCCAGTAGCAGAGGGCACTTCCCCTCTTGCTGCTCTGCGGGCATCTGAAATGATAACTTCTCTGCCTCTCAGTGTTATCTTTGGTGCGAGGATTGCAAAGTGTGCTGCAACCATGCTGGGAAGTTGGTAAACAATGCATTGAACCGGCTAGTTTCCACTGCCCTCTACTGGAGGAGTTCAGAACTTTGTGTCATATGCCCCCTACTATTGCTAGCTGATGGGGGTTCTCCGTTAGTTCAAGGAGTAGATGCCTGAGATTTGAAGCAGGAAGGCCTGAGTCCTAGACTGCTCTCACTGTGAAGTACTGAGTGGCTGTGATGGGATGAAGTTGCTGGTGGGCTGCATTTTACGATGCGAAGCAGAAGCAGGTTTATTTGAGGTGGTTCTGGGATGGAATCTCAGAAGTGACGGAGTTAAAGGCGCCCTGGGGGAATTCACACTTATTGTGAGCTCAGTCTCTCCCAACGGGAGTCACTGGCTGGGAATGGTCTAGGCATACTGCTACGTGCTATGGGCAACTCAGCGCTACTGTGCAACTGGCCTGTTCCATGCTGTATGGAATGGTGCAGGAACACTAGTTATGGTGGCGCTCACAGCTATTGTAGTTCCAGTCACTTTCAGCAGGGGGTGCTGTATGGAATGGCAGCGAGCACTAACTATGGGCTAGCTCCCAGTTATTGCAATCCTAGTGTCTCTCAGCAGGGCATGCTGCATGGCATGCTACACTGGCTATGGGGGAGCTCCCAGCTCTCCTGTAGCCAAAGGGGGCAGGTGATAACAGACCACAGGTAAGCATAAAAAAGTCATCAGCCTTAACAGAGAGCTAGACATTGAGGAGTGGGATATGGACAATTACAATTGGGTCATAGGAGCAAAAAGAGGGGAAATCAGTGTGGGAATCTGCTCAACAATCTATACACAAATGCAAGAAGTATGGGAAACAAACAGGAAGAATTGGAAGCTTTGGGACATAAGCTAAATTATGACTTAATTGGCATCACAGGAAGTTGGTGGGATAAATCTTATGACTGGAATATTGGTATAGGGGGTATAACTTGTTCAGGAAGGATAGGCAGGGGAAAAAAGGGAGGATGTGTTGCATTATACAGCAAGGATATATATGTCCCCTCTGGCATGACTCTGCCCGCACTGGCATGACCTTGCACATACAGCGTGTGTAAGGTCACACCAGTGGGGGCGGAGCCGTGTACTCTTCAAAATGGGGTCTCCTGTCCAATAGTGGACCAAAGCACATCCGGTTTTGTCTCCATACTGTATGTGGGACAAACCACCCAAAAATAGGAGTGTCTAGTTTATAACCGGACAGACAACCTGCCTAAATTTAACTACTCAGATTTCTGTTGGAAAAGTCATATGGCAAAACACAAAATGCCCAGTGTGTTCTTGAAAGGTAATGGGGGCAACTTTTTGTTTCAGAAAGTGGAGGAAGTGACCTGGGGAACACACATTTTACACTTCATTCTGACCAAGAGGGAGGAATTGATAGCGTATCTGAAGGGGGAAGGCAATTTGGGTGAAAGTGACCATCAAATGACAGATCTCATGATTCTACGAAAAGGAGGGAGTGAAAACAGCAGAATAAGGACAGTGGCCTTCAAAGAAGCAGACTTTAACCAACTCAAAGAACTGGTAGGTAAGGTCCCCTGGGGAGAAAATCTAAGGAAGGGGTAAAGGAGTTCAGGAGAGCTGGCAGTTTCTCAAGGAGACAGTATTAAAGGCACAACTGCAAACTGTCCTGACGCAAAGGAAAGATAGGAAGAATAATGAAAGGCCAGTATGGCTCCATCGGGAGCTCTTAATCCCCTGAAAATCAAAAAGTGGACACCTGGGCGAATTGCCAAGGAGGAGTTCAAAAGAATAGCACAAGCCTGTAGGGACAACATGAGAAAAGCTAAGGCAGAAAATGAGTTACACCTAGCAAGAAACATAAAGGGCAATTAAATACAGGTTGTTTTAAAATACATTGGGTGCAAGAGAAAAAGGTGAAGGAAAGTGGAAGCCCTCTACTCAGCAGGGAAGGAAGCTAATGACTGATGGCATCAAGAAGGCTGAGATGTTTAGTACCTATTTTGCTTCAGTCTTCATTACAAAGGTTAGTGATGACCAGCTACTCAACACAATTAATATTAACCGCAAGGGGGAAGGAATGAAACCACAATAGGGAAAGAACAAGTTAAAGAATATTTAGAGAAGTTAGATGTATTCAAATCGAGAGGGCCTGACAAAATTCATTCTAAGGTCATTCAGGAACTAGCTGAAGCAATCTCAGAATGGTTGGTGATTATCTTCGACGACTCCTGGAGGATGGGTGAGGGCTCAGAGGATTTGAGAAGGGCAAGTATCTATTCTTAAAAAGGGGAACAGAGAGGACCCAGGGGAATTAGACCAGTCAGCCTAACTTCGGTACCTGAAAAGATACTGGAACAAATGATTGGACAATCAGTTTGTAAGCACCTAGAGGAGAATAGAATTATAAGGAATGGCTAACATGGAGTTGACGAGAATAAATCCTGCCAAACCAATCTAATTTCCTTCTCTGACAGAGTTACTGGTCTAGTGGATGGGTGGGGGGAGAGAGGGGGGAAAGCAGTACATGTGATATACCTTGATTTTAGTAAGGCTTCTGACATCATGCTACATGATATTCTCATAAGCAAACTAGGGAAATGTGGTCTAGGTGGGTGCACAACTGGTTGAAAGACCGTACTCGAAAAGTAGTCATCAATGGTTCGCTGTCCAACTGGAAGGGTGTATCTAGTGGGATCCTGCAGAGGTCAGTCCTGGGTCTCGTACTATTCAATATGTTCACTAATGACTTGGATAATGGAGTGGAGAGCATTCAGATTTGCAGATGACACCAAGCCGGAAGGAGTTGCAAGCGCACACAGCAAGACAGGATCAGAATTCAAAGTGACCTTGACAAAGTGGAGAATTGGTCTGAAATCAACATGATGAAATTCAATAACGACAAGTACAAAATGCTACATGTAGGAAGGAAAAATCAAATGCAAAACTACAAACTTGGGAATAACTGGCTAGGTTGTAGTACTGCTGAAAAGGATTTGGGGGTTATGATGGATCACAAATTGAATATGAGTCAACAATATGCAGTTGCGAAAAAGACTATTATTCTGGGGTGTATTGACAGGAGTGTTGTACGTAAGACAGGGGAGGTAATTGCTCCATGCTAGTAGGCACTGGTGAGGCCTCAGGCGGAGTACTGTGTCCAATTCAGGGTGCCGCACTTCAAGAAAGATGTGGACAAATTGGAGAGCATCCAGAGGAAAGCAACAAAAATGATAAAAATATTTAGAAAGCCTGACCAATGAGGAAAGGTTAAAAAAAAAAAACACCAAAACCTGGCTTGTTTATTCTTGAAAAAAGAAGACTGAGGGGAACTTGATAATCTTCAAATATGTTAAGGGCTGCTATAAAGAGGACTGTGATCAATTGTTCTCCAAGCCCACGGAAGGTAGGACAAGAAGTAAAGGGCTTAATCAGCAGCAAGGGAGATTTAGGTTAGATATTAGGAAAAACTTTCTAACTATAAGGGTAATTCAGCTCTGCGGTAGGCTTCCAAGGGAGGTTGTGGAATCCCCTTTACCGGGATAGACAAACCCCTTTCAGGGATGGTCTTAAGTTAACTTGGTCCTGCTTCAGCGTAGGGGGCTGGACTTGATGACTTCCCTTCCAGCCCTACGTTTGTGTTCATGACTCTGCAGCCCCAGTCTCTCTCAGCAAGGGGTGCTATAAGGAATGGCATAGAAGCACCAGCTACAGTCCCATTTCCGGCTACTGTCCTCCCAGTGTCTTTCAGGAGAAGGAGCTGCGCGGCAGCATTGGCTACAGGCAAGCTCCCACTTACTGCATTGCCAGCCTCTGTTTATCTGACGCTCCAGGCTGTTGTGTAGATAATTGCAGCACTCATGCTGACGATTGTCTTTTTATACCGAGTGTCATTTCAGAGATTTGATGTCCCACATCAGGGAAATATGTTTCCTTCCCCCGCCTTTTCATTCCCCAGCCTTCTGGTGTCAGGCGGGTGATGTGCTGAAAGGCAGAGCTGCGGCGGGGGGGACGGGACGGAGGGAGGGGGAGCACAGCCTCCAGAAGATAATTGACTTTGGAAGTGCTTCGTATGAGATCTGGGAAGACAACGAGTGAAAATATGTTATTTTACAACCTTGATACTCCTGACCTCATTGGAAATAAATATACACATAACAGCACAGAGAAATCAGGTGTCACATTTAATGGAGAGACGGGGACAGGAATGTGGGGCTACAGCAGCCTCTGGTGGCTACACGTGGTATGCTGAAGCCATCTCTCTGGAAGAGAAGGCTTGGAAAGCAGGCATTGGGGTGGGGTGGGGGGAGTTTGCAATGCGGGGGTGAGGCAAAAACAGAGAGAGAGCAACCCCAGCTTTGCCTGGCTTGGGTAACCCCTCCCGCCCCAATCCTTAACTCATGTAGGGAGAGTGCCTGTTTCTGTCCAGTCTGTGGCTCTGCAGGTGTGTGTGAGCTTCTCTCCAACATGCAGTGTGTGTGTGTGTAGGGGGGTGGGACGGGTCTGTGCTTACGCCTGTGACATAGACTTCCAGTCCCCTGGGTGTGCATGGATCTCTACATATATAGGAGAATTCAGTGCTGCCTTCTCTTGACTGTATCACAAGTGTTGCAATATTTGGTGCATTCCTTAAAGCCCCAGCTTCTGGAGTCCTGGGATTATGTGAGACTCTCTGTTGCCTCTATCCCTCTCCCTTGTGAACAGCCTTGCAAACAACAGTGGGGTGTAAACTGATAGAAACCAATTGCCAGGGCTGAAAGGAACGCGCCTCAAGGGGAGAAATCCTAACCCCCTTGAAATCCATGCAAGTTTTGCCTCTGATTTAAACGGATTCACCCTAGATGATTGTTCCTTTCACCCTTTGTCTCTGCTGGAGTGGAGATCTGCAGGTTGGCCCCGCCCTGCTCCTGATCAAACACAGGGTTTATGTGGAACGAGTCGGTGAGGGTTGGGGCACGTCCCAAAGAATCATCTTGTGGGGCCTCCCCAAGGGCCTGGCAGGACAATCAGGGTGGGTGAAGATTGGTGCTGTTCGGATTAGCAGGGCAAGGACAAAAGCAGCTTGTCCCAGGTCCAGCCTTAGGGCTCTGAGGCTGACTGTGTGTCTAGGGGAAGTGAAAGAGCTCCCTTTGGCCTCCTGATCTCTGCTAGATGGCACCCGATTCCATCCTTGGCAGGGCCCTTTTCGCTCGGAACACCTGCATTTCCACGCCTGCCCCGCTCCTGTTTCAGGAGCGAGGGGGGAACCTGACTGAACCAGGGACCTCCAGAGCTGAAGGCATAAGCTGCTCTAGCTTGAGATAAAGCTCCACAGCTGGGCCTGTAACAGACTCATGGTCTGGGCACAGAGGGGGACCTGTAATGCTCACTCACCAATGGGGTACAGTAGCACCAGGGGCCCCAGACACTGCGGGTATAACCCAGACTCAGAGAGGGAAGGTTGTGTGTCACCCTCTAGTGGCTGAGCCCCATAACAAGTTTGTGCCCCCGCCACTGGGTGTGTGGTCCATTGGCCCAAGCAGTCTCCTGCTTTCACAGCAGAGGGTCGGTGGTTCAAACCCTGCCGTTGGCTTGGTATCGAGATACAGAGCCGGTCTGTCTACCCGGCCTGGAGGCTCAGTTGCAGTGTGGATGTACTCAGAGCGTCCTGCCTCTCTCCAAACTGAATGTCAGCTCAACCCTGTGGAGCTCAGTCCATCCCACTCCG
>NW_020664725.1:7333194-7356863 GCF_002925995.2 Terrapene triunguis
GTGGTTCCTATTTTCAAGAAGGGGAAAAAAAGTGACCCGGGTAACTACAGGCCTGTTAGTTTAACATCTGTAATATGCAAGGTCTTGGAAAAAATTTTGAAGGAGAAAGTAGTTAAGGACCTTGAGGTCAATGGCAATTGGGACAAATTACAACATGGTTTTACAAAAGGTAGATCGTGCCAAACCAATCTGATCTCCTTCTTTGAGAAAGTAACAGATTTTTTAGATAAAGGAAATGCGGTGGATCTAATATACCTCGATTTCAGTAAAGCGTTTGATACGGTACCGCATGAGGAATTATTGGTTAAATTGGAAAAGATGGGGATCGATATGAAAATCCAGAGGTGGATAAAGAACTGGTTAAAGGGGAGACTGCAGCGGGTCGTACTGAAAGGTGAACTGTCAGGTTGGAGGGAGGTTACCAGTGGAGTTCCTCAAGGTTCGGTTTTAGGTCCGATACTGACCTCGGAACCGAATGTAGGAGTGGGCTGATAAAGTTTGCGGATGATACAAAGTTGGGAGGTATTGCCAATTCGGAGAAGGATCGGGATATCCTGCAGGGAGATTTGGATGACCTTGTAAACTGGAGTAATAGTAATAGGATAAAATTTAATAGTGAGAAGTGAAAGGTGATGCATTTAGGGATGACTAACAAGAATTTTAGTTATAAGCTGGGGACGCATCGGTTGGAAGTAACGGAAGAGGAGAAGGACCTCGGAGTCCTGGTTGATCGCAGGATGACTATGAGTCGGCAATGTGACGTGGCCGTGAAAAAAGCTAATGCGGTCCTGGGATGCATTAGGCGAGGTATTTCTAGTAGGGATAAGGAGGTGCTGGTTCCGTTATACAAGGCCACTGGTGAGACCTCATTTGGAGTACTGTGTGCAGTTCTGGTCTCCCATGTTTAAAAAGGATGAATACAAACTGGAACGGGTACAGAGAAGGGCCACTAGGATGATCCGAGGAATGGAAAACCTGTCGTATGAAAGGAGACTCGAGGAGCTCGGTTTGTTTACCTTAACCAAAAGAAGGCTGAGGGGGGATATGATTGCTCTCTTTAAATATATCAGAAGGATAAATACCAGGGAGGGAGAGGAATTATTTCAGCTCAGTGCTAATGTGGACACGAGAACAAATGGATATAAACTGGCCGTCGGGAAGTTTAGGCTTGAAATTAGACGAAGGTTTCTAACCATCAGAGGGGTTAAGTTCTGGAACAGCCTCCCGAGGGAAACAGTGGGGGCGAAAGACCTCTCTGGCTTTAAGATTAAGCTTGATAAGTTTATGGAGGGGATGGTTTGATGGGATAACGTGATTTTAGTCAATAGGTCAATAACGTGCCATCGCTGGTGATTAGTATCAATGGTCAATGCGGGTCTGGCTGGAGAATCTTGCCCGCATGCTCGGGGTTCTGCTGATCGCCATATTTGGGGTCGGGAAGGAATTTTCCTCCAGGGTAGATTGGCAGAGGCCCTGGAGGTTTTTCGCCTTCCTCCGCAGCATGGGGCAGGGGTCGCAAGCTGGAAGATTCTCTGCGACTTGAAGTCTTTAAATCATGATTTGGGGACTTCAACAGCTGAGTCAAGGGAGAGAATTATTCCAGGAGTCAGCTTTTGTGGCCTGCATCATGCGGGAGGTCAGACTAGATGATCATAATGGTCCCTTCTGACCTTAAAGTCTATGAGTCTATGAGTGACTAAATGCACCCCTGTATTCACACCCTAGGCACAATTGTAATAACCTTTGTACAAAATATGCCTTGTGCAGTATCACTTGAAAACGAATAACTTGCTGGCCAATAATCTCACGGTAAAATGTAAGTGGCAACATTATACATAAAGTGATGAATTCCCCCTGTGTGATGATGTTAGCACATGTCAAAGCCAGACAGCCCTGCCTAAGCAAAAGTGGTCAAACAGGCCTATGCTAAACAAGGGGATGTGTGTTTACCTCAGTTTTCATAGAAGTCATGAACAGGGTCCTGGAGATGGCAGGAAAGAGAACAATTTGTTTTTTAGCAAACACAAGTGAGGGAAGAAAGAACATGGAGTCTCCTTCACCACCAGCCTCCATATTGCCTTCCTCACAGTTGGGGTAAACTTTGCTTTGAGGGGTAACCTTCAGAAGAATCCATGTCACAGGTTCACTGGAATATAAAAGAAAGGGGCAGAAAACCCCAAGTTCTCTCTCTGTGTGTCTCTCTCTCTCTCATTAAGAAGGCATAGGTACCAGCACCTCTGGGCCTTGGGGAGCGATCCTGACCGAGGAGGAGGTCAGTCTCCATCTTGCTGGATGACTATGGGTGAGAAAGGCCATCTTAAATAAAGCCCTGAACTAAAACTTGTTAGATTAAATTTTAGACTCTTAGCTGTGTGTTTGCACTGTGATTTGCCGGTAACCATTTCTAACTTTCTCTCTTGTACTTGAATTCACTTAAGATCCGATCTTCGTTTGTTAATAAGTGTGTTTTCTTTGTAATCGCACCCGATCCAGTGCTGTGTTTAAATGGAACGGGTTGGTAATTCCAGCTAAAGTAACCAAGAGCTGAGTATTGACTCCTTGCTGGAGCAATGAACCTCAATATCGGAACTGTCTGGGAGATGGCTGGACAGTGCAGAACACAGGCTTTTGGGAAAACCTGGGTCTGGGAGTGTGTTGGGGTCACCCTGCAAGTGGTAACCCAGGCTGGTAGAAGCCAGAGCTGGGCTGTGGGGCTGTAGACAGGCTGCTGGCATCAGAGTTGCTTCACCAGGGCTGTCTAGCGCACACATGCTCAGGGTGTGCCCTGCGTGCTGGTAGGCTGGTTGTGAACAGTCCAAGTTGGGAGCAACAGCAGCAAAGCGCCGTGAGGTGCCCAAGGTTACGAGGCCCGACCCCTCACGGGTCTGGATTGCACCCTGGAATATAACCAGTAGGGGGCTCAAAAGCAGAAGAACATCACTGAAAAGTCCAGCAGCCAGAGGAGAGCCCTGTAGGGGCACTTTCAAAATGCCCAAGCCTGTGGGTGCTGCGCTGTGGCAGCACCTGAAATGCAGCCACCTCTAGAGTGGAGAGTGGTAACCAACTATTGTGCAGCAGTAGAATGGGGATGGGTAGGATTTTGACTGAGGACACAAGGGCTTAACCTCCCTCGGAGTGACATAATGGACCAGGGATGTCTATGTGGAGCAGGGTTTTAAGGTCTCATCCACGCCGTATTGCTAAAAGACCTGATGAACACACCACAAACAAAGCTGCCAGTTGCCCCTAGGAGATTCAAAGCCGCACGCTCCTTCCCCTAACGCTGCTACATCCCTACAGCAGCCGCCACCTACATCCCTGGGCAGAGCAATGCCCCCTCCCTTTGTGTGTCACCCTGACTGTGCAGCCTGCCTTAACTTCACAGCAGGACGGGCCAATGCCCTGGGGCACCCAAGCATGGCAGCTCCAGCTGCTGCTGTTTACATTTACGTATTGAAATGACACCCTGGAGATTTCCTGGCTCATCCGCAAGTGGGACCTGAGAGGCAGAGGGGAAACCCTTGAAAGACATTGACCATGGAACCGCCTCCCCAAACCCTCTGCTTCGCCTTCCCTAACAGGGGGATACGTCTGCGCAGCAGCTGGGAGGCCCGTGCTAGCTCTGCTCAAGCAAACACATGTACAGGCCTGCCCAGCCCTGGCCGGGTACATATGGGTGTGGGTAGCCTGAGCAGCCATCTATGCCACCGTGGCCACACTGCTCTTTTTAGCCCCCTGGTTCTTGTGTTGTTTACTCCCTCTCATAACGCACAAACTAGGGGTCACCAAATGAAATAAATAGGCAGCAGGTTTAAAACTAACAAAAAGAAGTATTTCTTCACACAACCTGTGGAACTACTTGCCAGAGGATATTGTGAAGGCCAAGGCTTTAACGGGGTTCAGAAAAGAACTAAATTCGTGGAGGGTAGGTCCATCAATGGCCATTAGCCAGGATGGGCAGGGATGGTGTCCCTAGCCTCTGTCTGCCAGAAGCTGGGAATGGGCGACAGGGGATGAAACACTTGATGATCACCTGTTCTGTTCATTCCCTCTGAAGCACCTGGCATTGGCCACTGTCGGAAGACAGGATACTGGGCTAGATGGACCTTTAGTCTGACCCAGTCTGGCAGTTCTTATGTTCTTAACTCGAGCAGAGCTAGTGCGTGTCTGGCTACCCACGCTGCGCAGCATGGCTCCCAGCTGCTGTAGAGACAGCGAGAGGTTTTCACCATTTTCCTTGCTCTCCGCCTTGACATTTTGGCAGAATGGGCTGAAGGAGAGAGCCGGGGGCACAACAACGGATTGATTATTAGTAATAATACCTATGTCTTATATAGCACTTTTCATCAGGAAATCTCAAAGCAGTTCAAACTTTTGAATGTATTTATCCTCACAACACTCTTGTGAGACAGGGCAGTGCTGTTATCCCCATTGTACAGATGGGGAACTGAGGCACCAAGAACCTAAGTGACTTGCCCGAGGTCACACAGGAAGTGTTGGGCAAAGTAGGGAATTGAACCTGGGTGTCCCTAATCCTGGCTAACCACTAGACCATCCTTCCTCTTTATGGTAGCGCTCGTGGTCATGAAGTCCAGTTCCGAATGACTCTTCAGACCAAGGCTGTCCATCTGGATCCAGAATCAAGTGATTAAAAACTTCCCAAGACCCAGAATTTGGGCTCATCTTACCCTAAAGCTGGGCCCATTTGGATCTTGATTTAAAATGTGCATGTCCTGAGCTCCCGCAAAGCTGCAGGGTATTCAGAGGCAGGGTTCTCATTGGAGCCTCTCCTGGTGTTTTGGGCTACTTCTCTGAACCTCCCTATTTTCCCATTGCTCAGTAAATGCCAAAGGCCACTTGCTACCTGAATGTCAGATGAAGGGATAGCATGATGGAAAGGGGTTATCTCCCCCACCTTACCCCGGTCCTGGTACGGAATCCAAGCTCTTTGGCTGCCTTCACTCCCACTGCGCTAGGCAGACACACTGCTAGCGAAAAGGCAGTTCAAACTTTTATTGGCATATTCATGTCCTCTGATTGACTGATAAACTGGCTCCTCATTATGGTTTTGTGTTTTACTCGTCTTTTTAATTAGCCTAAGGGCCTCATTAGCAGTAGCGGCAATGGCTGTGTGATCAGCCTTGCCTGGCACGGAACCCACATAACGCCTCCATTCCAAGGGGTTACCTGATAAAGGAACAGAACCGCTCCCACAAGGGCTCCCTGGCTAATAGACTCTGATGGACCCAGACGTCCCGAGGGCCCTGGGGAACCAGGTACTGGCTAAACGGCAGGTTCCCAGCCTGCAAAGCAGGGGATGTGATGGTAAATGGGCTCGTCAACGGACTGGCTTCCTCATTAGGGGGAATTCATCTTGGCAGTACAAAGCCGAGGGGACGTCCGCGTCGAGGAGTTCTTGGAGTGGGAGGGGAAGGTCGTGCCATGACATTTGAAAATAATATTGTTAACAGGGTTTTCTGGCCTGTGTTTTTCTCATTCATCATTTTAATAAGGATACTTAGCCTTTCCCACTCACCAGCTTATCAAAGGCTCTCCACGTTTGTTCAGCTCGTTAGAGAGACGGGGGTGATGTGAGCGCAGACCTCGGAGCTAGGACTCCTGGGTTCTATTCTCTGCCCTGCCATTGCCTCCCTCAGACAAGTTGCGTCGTGCCTCCGGGGGTGTTGTGAGGGTCACTCTATTTAGGGCCTGGTTTTAGAGATGCTGAATTTCTCCTCCTCCAGCCGGCACCCGAGGAATCTCTGTCTGAGTTGAGCTGAGAATCAGGCCCTTCACCTGGGCCAACGACTTTCCCAAAGAAACGCATCCTCAGACAGCATTAAAGGGTTAGAAAGCATGTGATCTATGAGGGAAGATGGGGGAAAATTGGGTTTGTTTAGTCTGGAGAAGAGAAGACTGAGAGGGGGCATGATAATAGTTTTCAAGTACATAAAAGGTTGTTACAGGGAGGAGGGAGAAAAATTGTTCTTCTTAACCTCTGAGGATAGGACAAGAAACAATGGACTTAAATTGCAGCAAGGTTGGTTTAGGTTGGACATTATGAAAAGCTTCCTAACTGTCAGGGTGGTTAAACACTGGAATAAATTGCCTAGGGAGGTTGTGGAATCTCCATCATTGGAGATTTTTAAGAGCAGGTTGGACAAACACCTGTCAGGGATGATCTAGATAATACTTAGTCCTGCCTTGAGTGTATGGGACTGGGCTAGAAGACCTCTCGATGTCCCTTCCAGTCCTATGAGTCTGTGACATGTAGAAGCCATGTAACTGTTTGCACTGGCAGACAGCTGGTGCCCTCTTGTTCTGTCCCATCAAGCAGCCAATTAGCAAGAAATTTATATTGTGATTATCAAATATTATTTCTTTGTATCTTAATCTGTAATGGGTTTATTATTTGCTTGTAAACACTGATGGTGGCCACTAGATGTCACTGTTCTTTCTTTAATCCCACATTCAACCAGATGGGTGCATTGAGACCACACACAAGGGTTTGGAAGAGTCGCTCGGAGAGCCCTTCACAATCACTCCACTTCATTTCTCAATTCCTTTTCTCGTTTACATGGGGTTGGAGGGGCCCAGGACTCTTTACCACTCCTTTTGCTGTATGTCAGGGGTGTGTAAGGCTCAAGGGGCTTCAAACTTCCCTTGACAGACTCCCCATCCATTCTTGCTGTCCTCTCCCTCCCATGCTTTCTTTGATAGTCCTTCTTCTCTCCTTCTGAACACCTGTCCAGCCCCTCTCAAACCTGCACTCTTCTCTTTATCTATCCCTGAGGGTTCCAACTTCATTTCCTCCCTAATTTTTTCCACATGTACAATATATTTACAAATGTGGGGGAGTAGAAGATGGCATGTCCCATCCATGCAATGAGTTACTAGGGCTCAGCAGTGGGAATTGGGGCTGCGGGGGGAGGGCGTCTATCTTTTTTTTGTGGTGGGAAGTCTTTGGATAGGAGCAAAGTTGGCGGAGGAATAACGGATCAGCTGTGAAACACTCAGGAGTCTCCAAGAGCCTAACTTGACTACTAGGTAGTGTTGCCTAGTGTACTGAGCATTGGAGTAGCACTTAGGAGACTGGGGTTCTATTCCCAGCCCTGGCTACTGGTCTCTGGGGGACCTTGGGCAAGTCACCTCACCTTTCTGTGCCTCAGTTTCCCCATCTGTAAAATGGGATATTGAGGCTTACCTCCTTTGTTAAGCCCTTTGAGATCTAATGATGATGTTTTATTATTACTCTCTGATTTCCATTCCCTACAGCAGCATCTCATGCTCTATAGGGGGGAGGGGAAGTTGGGATAATGCTTGTGAGCTCGTTTGGAGAGACGAACCACCACCTCACACCTCGGCTGGGTCTCAGAACAGCCCATTGCTTGCGGACCATTTGGATAGCTCATTTTCCTACCTCTCCTCTGGGCTTTTCCTTTCTCAAGCTACCGCTGCATATCCAGGACTGCAAGTCTCTGAAAAAGATGCTCCAGTTTAACCACGAGTGATTGGGTTAAAAGTAGGAACCAGTGCGAGAAAGTCGGTGGTCTGTCTAGATATCATAATGGTCCCTCCTGGCTTTGGAATCTCTGACTCCAGATGCCAGCACCAGGAGAAAGTTTGTCCTTGTGGCCCTGGTTAATGACCTCTGTGGATACATCTTTTTCTGCCTGTATGGAAGAGGGAGGGATGCCACCTCCGTGGGTATCATTCTCTTTCCCTAGAACTGTAGGGCATGCAGGGCTTGTCTACATGGTGAGTTTCCAGGGTGAGCATCCAGGGTGTGAATCTCCAAGCCACCAGCTTGCTCGGCACTAACCAGCCGCTTGGACCCTGCTCTGAACTGCTGCTGTTGGAAACGGGAGTGCATCCAAACGCACTATAGAACATTTAGTGTGCGGTAGCGGGGTCCACACAACAAGTCAGCACGCTGGAGATTCACCCCCTGGCTTGCCGTGCGGTAACTCACAATGTAGACTCATGTTCGCCCTGTGGGAATTTGGGGGCAAGGCGGCTAGGAGCTATTTCTGCAGTTAGCGCCCAGTTCTGCAGACTGGGGAGACCCCTTCTGCCTGGCTCCCTTGATCCATGGGCTCGGGATGCCTTGTCTGCTCTGAAATCCGGGCTTCCAAGTCCTCTTCCCCTAGGAGGGGGAGGCTTTATAGGAAACTCCAATATGTTTGTCCCACTGGGACCCCGGGATCCCCTACACACACACACTTGGGATGCTGTTCCATCAGCTCCACACCAAGTGCCAACCAGAGGAGGCGCTCCCAGCCTGTATGTCTGAGTGCACTGCCCCAGTGAGTGAGTCCGAGAGGCCATGCAGTGCAGCACATGGCCACGAGATGGCTGAGTTGGCCACAGATGAGTAGGAAACGGCTCACTGTCAAGTGGTAACCCAGGGCTTCGAAGGTGCATGTTCACCAGCTTGGCTGGGCTGTGACTCTGGGGAGCCATTTGCAAAGCACATCAGTAACGGAGGGTCCCCTTCACCGTGGAGAGCCAGATGCAGTGAATAAACCCACAGAGGATCTTGTAAGCACCCGCTGTGGCAATGGCAGCGTTCAGGTGGTCTGGTGTGCCTGCAGCCTGAGTTCCCATGCCACGGAGCCAGGCATGTGCAGCGCCTCAAGGGAGCCAGAGAAACAGCAGATCCTTTTCAGTGGCGGGGAAAAGACCGGAGCCCCGACGGGATACACGCGCTGATGACGGGCAGTTGTTCCGCTGCAGCTATGTAAATACCACGTTCAGTATCCACAGCAGAGCTCATTCACCTCTGCAGAGCAGGAGGGGGGACAGTAGCGCCTTGCTCCCATGGAGAGCATGGCATGCTGTCTCCCCTGTTCCCCATAGACAAGTGGGTTATCTCGCCTAGGG
Source organism: Terrapene triunguis (assembly GCF_002925995.2). Lineage (NCBI taxonomy): Eukaryota > Metazoa > Chordata > Testudines > Emydidae > Terrapene > Terrapene triunguis. The sequence goes on from NW_020664725.1 coordinate 7,342,078, forward strand.
CCAGACCAATATGGGCTCTGATCCCACCACATCTTATAAGCTAAGCAGACTCAGGCTGGGTTAGTGCCTAGCTGACAGATGTCCAAGGGCCACAAAGGTGCTGTAGTGGTGTTGGGGATTCACGACATGGTGCTGTTCCTTTCGTGTCAGGGACAAACACATGTTTGAGCAGAGTGCCAGAGGCCAGCTGTTCTGCAGGGTCCTGTCTTTCTGAGGAGATGTCCTGAATGCTTGTGGCCATGTAAGGTCGGGTGGTGCTTTGTGCGAGAACTAAGGGGCTTAACCTCTGTGGCTTGGCTTAAATTTTGACTCAGGTAAATACGTGGTGCCTCTCTAAATTTCTACTGCAGTTCTAGTTGGATATTGGATTGTTCTTTAGTGATGTGTAGTGTTGCTGTGAGCTGTTAAGCAGCAGCCACTCTCTGCCCCAGAGGCAGCTGCATTCCAGTGGTAGCTGCAGAAATAGCTGTCTGTATATTATATATCAGTTAAAATACTTTGAATTTGAGGTATTACATATTGCTCCGTGAATATAGAGAACATGTGTTATGAGACAATAGATAGCAAATGATGTTTCTGTGCTTCTATCTGTCGAGGTTAGATGTATAAATATCAGACAGGAGAAATCCAGAAGTTCCCTAAGGAAAACCTCTTGCTCTTGCCATGTAAGTGCAAAGTATTATCATTTCACATTTTAAAAGATGTTTACAAGCATTCACCACTTACGCTTCCCAGGACCCCAATGAGGTATGTAGCTAGATTCATTTTTACATCCTCAATCAAAATTATTTCCCCCATTTTACAGATGGGGAAAATGAGGCACAGAGAAGGGAGGTGACGTGTCCAAGGTCACACAGTGAGTCTGTGGCAGAGCTTGAGATGGACCCCAGGAGTCCTGGCTCCCAGGTTTGGGTGTTAAACACAAGACCATCCCTCCCATATTTTTTAATGTGACTGAATCAGTCCGTTTTGGGGATTCCTCACTTCCATTCAATGTGTGCGTGAAAAGGCCTTCTTAGAAATGGCGGAGGAAGTAATATCTTTTATTAGACCTCACCCACCTTGTTTCCCTAATATCCTGGGACCAACGCTGCATAGCTAGAAATGCATCAGAACCCAAATCACATCTGAATGCTCCCAACTTTGGAGGTTCGGGTCTATGGCACCCAGTTCTGGACCATGTCCGGTTCTAGTTCTGCAAGAGAAACACCTGCTCCATAAGGTTTTAGAAATCTGAAACCACTGGCAAGTCTCTTCTCTCCTCTGCCCCACCCGCTTCCAAATTTCCATTGGAAAAGTATGTCTTCCCTCCACACTCCCTACCTGGGATGTGAAATACCTGCGGTGCCCAGGGTTGGGCACTAGATGGCACAAGAGAGCTATGCCAGAGCCACTTGCAGCTCCCCAGCCTGGCCCTCTCCCCTGTCATTCAGCTCTGAAGACTTAGAACAAAAGAGATAAGTTGGAGGAACACAATTTATACAAGCGCAGTTGCAGCGTGAAGCACTAACTCTTCCTCTAACCTTCAGTGTCCTCAATCCGGGAGACAGCGCGCACGCTGGCAGCAGAGTTATGGGTTTATCTTGGGCCTCTCCCTCCTCGTCCAAGTTCTGTCTCTCCGTTCGATGCTTTCGCTTTGGAGACAAGGCGGTGCTGTCGGACAGCCTCCGAGCCCCAGCCTTGACCCTGCCAAGGCCTAAGGAGTGTGGATGGCTGTTGGGTTTAGCAGCCTGATGTTTAAAGCGCCGTTTGGACAGCGCACGGTGCCGGGCGTTGGGTGGGGTTACTGTTAGAATTGCTGGGCTATAACCTGCACACAACAGGGGGCTGGCACGAAGGGTCCAGCGCCAGTCGGAACGTACCCGGGCACCACGGGCAGCTGCTGGTTCGAAGGCCTCTCTGGCCAGAATTTGGGAGCAGTACAGGAGGATGGAGAGGCCAAGACCCGCTTTGCCAGCTGGAGGAGCGTGTTGGGCGAGGCTTAGCCTGCTCCCATTAAACAATGGGAGGGTTGCTGTTGATTTCCCACTGCGCCAGCTTCGCTCCAGGCCCAATCTACCTTTTCCGGACTTCTCTCTTTTGTTTTTCTCTTCCTTCCCCCTTGGCTCTCCTTCCTTCTGCCCTTTCTCGTCTGTTCCCCTCCTGTCCCACTTGCTGGCCCACGGCACTCCATTCAGGGGGCACATGCCAGTGGAACGGGCGTGGCAGGCCCTAGCACTGTGCACCTACAGGCCTGCCATCTCCCAGCTTCCATCTGTGAGAGTCTAAGCCGTCTCTTTAGGCCATCACGAGCCCAGCGCAGACGCAGGTTTCATCTGTCAGAGCTGGGCCAACAGGGCTGCGTCGAGATGGCCAGGGATCCCGGGTTAAGGCAAGGTAGAGGGAGAGAAAAACAGTGACACCCTCAGTTACATTCATACACGCACAGGGCATGCACCTTAGCAGAGGGGCTTACATTGACGTGCAAACACTCACTGTTGCGCAACCAACACACAGTTGCGCACAACCACAGAAATAGACACTGACACGCACGTTACCTCTCTTGCACCAATACAGTGATTCACTTCCAGATGCACCTACGCAAACGTTAACTCCCATTCTCTGGCCCACACCCACAAGCTCTCTAGCAAACACAATTGCAGAGGCATACATAGAAATACACACGCGCACAATTGCATTCTTGGAATAAATACAGTACTAACTCTGTCTCTCCCTCACACACACAGCAAATTGGAACGCGGTGCAGAGACGATCTGTCTCTCTCTCTCTCTCACACACACACACACACACACACACACACACACACACACACACCCTGAATTAGAATGCAGTGAAAGAAAGCGGCTGGGAACATGGTGCCAGCACATTATTCGCATGCAGTGGAGAATTACACGTTCCAGTATGCTAAATGCCAGCCGAAGCCAATCTTGTTTTTGCACAGTGGTGCTGCACAAAAGCTCTTCTTCTGGGAGATTGCTGGAGCTCGTGTAGCGAAGCAATAGGTTAAAAAAGAAATATAACAAGAGAAAGGAAGCGAGCGGAGGGCACGTTGCGTGTGTGAGCAGCCCCAGCCTTGTGCAGGGTAATCCGGGGCACAGTCGATTATCAGGAGAGAATACAGTGGGAGAACCGTGAGCTCTGGGTAAGGTGCAGTGGTAAACAACAGAGCTTTTGGTGTAAGACCTGCCTGATGGGAAGACAGACAACCTGCAGGCAAGAACAGGCGGGTTCAGGACCACCAGTGGGAAACGGAGAGCAAAGTGCAGGGCTAACCTCCTGGCAAGAGCTGCCAGAGCTTGGAAATCCAGCTCCGGGATGAGCGAAATCTGCCTGTTGTCCAGGAGCTGCAATATTATTTATATTAGAGCAGTGCCCAGAAGCTGCAGCCAAGATCAGGGTCCCGTTGTGCTAGGCACTGTACATACACATAGGAGGCAGCAGTGGAGGATAGGTCCATCGATTGCTATTAGCCAAGATGTGCAGGGATGCAACCCTATGCTCTGGGTGTCCCTAGCCTCGGTGTGCCACATGCAGGGAGTGGATGACAGGGGATGGATCACTCAATGATTGCCTGTTTTGTTCATTTCCACTGAAGCACTTGGCATTGGCAACTGTCGGAAGACAGGCTACTGGGCTAGGTGGACCATTGGCTTAACCCAGTCTGGCCATTCTTATGTTCTAGAGAAGAGACGAGTTCCATCTCCATGGCTCATTCAAACTAAGGAGCCTCTGCTGAGGGGGCCAACCAGAGGTCTGGCACTACCCTTTGTGATGTGAACAAAGCCCCTTGAGCTCCTCACCCTGTAAGAACTCCGGGACCCACCCCGTTCACTCCAAGGCACACGGCCATGAGCACAGCACCTGTAAGCACTGGCCTACAAACCCCTCCAGTGGTGGTGGTCACAGAAGCTCCACAACTGGTTAAAGCAGCAGCTCGCTCCGCAGCAGTGCCTCTGCCCCTGGCACTAATGCACTGGACTCGGCCTTCGCTTGCCACCCTGGTTTTTGAGATCCCAGAAGCGCCACTTGCCCTGGCTCTATCTTCCCATTAGTTTCCATCTTCCACTCACGTCTGACTCCCTCAGGAGCTGTGAGTAGAGAGCCATGAGACCAGCAGTGCCTGCGCCATCCCCTAGCCTGGGGGTAGCAAGGGCATTTGGGTTTTCCAGAGATTCCCAGCTCCATTAGCAGATCATAAAGCTTTGGAGGAGCATCTGAGTTTTGGGGGCTTCTCACAACCCCCTGAAACTTCTGAGATGCTCCGGTTGCCGACCTCTTGCTCCATGGAGATGCAGCACAGGTCCTGGGTGGCTGGCTGGCTGATCTCACTAATTACCTGTCCTTTCTTGGAGTTAGGCAAGTTAAGTCCTGAAGTACTCCTACAATGGTAGAGAGGAGGCAGGACTTGGCTGTAATGTATCAAAGTGGGATTTTATATGGGGGCTCAGACAGACCCTGTGTCTCTCTCTGGTTTTGTGTCTCCCAGATCAGCGACTGAGTACTGGCCTGAACTCAGGAGTCAGGGCAGTCACCACTGAGTGCCCTTTAGGCCCCCATGACATGGCACCTGGTGAAATCCCTGCACACGGTTGGGAGGTGGAGTTTGGCTTATTTCTGGCACTCAGCCTCGGGACCGGGCTTCCTAGGGACAGGCCCAAACCCAGCCATAGCCCCGAGCGCTCTGCAAAGTCTCTCTCCCTCTTCTTTCCGAAGAGCGGCTGAGCTTGCTGGGCTTGGCAATGCCTCGCTCCTGTCTCGTGCCCTGGGAGCAAACCGGAGATTTTTTCACTCTTGCCATGCGTGTATGTAAAGCTGAAATCCCCCCTTCAGTGACCACCCTGGGCCTGTTTTTCCAGCCAGCACCTCAGGCATGTTTCTCACTCGCTGTGAACTAGCTGGGTGTCTTGCAGCGACTCATCCTCCCGATGTCCAGTCTATAAGGACCTCACTACACACTGACCTGTGACGATCCAGCCAAGCAGAAATTCAGGGAGCACAGGGGAATAGGCAGAAATGCTCTGACAGGAAGGTCAAATGGCAGTCGGTTTGTCAATCTGCTCCCATATCCATCATTCCCACCAGCTAGCTAGCCACTCACACAGTCTACTGTCCCCATACACCCCACCGATACACTCACCCAGGGATCTCTTCTCCATTAACTGCTGGAACAATTTACCAACGCTTGCGGTGGATTCTCCATCACTGACAACGTTTCAATCAAGATTGGGTGGTTTTCTAAAAGCTCTGCTCTAGAGATTACTTGGGGGCAGTTCTCTGGCTTGTGTTACACAGGAGGTCAGACTAGATGATCACAGTGATCCCTTCTGGGCTTGGAATCTATGAATTTATGAATCCATCCATCCAGCAGTCTGCTGATATTTCCAGATGGACTTCAAGTGTCACTAGGCCCATAGAGGTCAGGCACTGAGATATCACAGTGCGGTATGAAACCTGGTCTAGGATAGTATCAGAAATGATCTGGCTCTCTTTAGAAGGTGATCCTGAAAGGAAAGGGGTGACATTTGATGCTGATTCAAACCAAGCAAGATGAACTCTAAATCAGGACGCTGGGGTGCAGTCAATCCAGAGGAAGACCAGGCTACCCAGAGCAGCTTGGACAGACTAGGAACAAGGGGTAAAGAAAGAGATGATGGGTGAATCATTCAACCTGTCTCTTTCCCTTATACACCAAAAGAAAAGAGTAGGTTACTAGACACTAGAAGGAGAAAGGCCTCTGAGGTACAGAGAGTTACATCCAGAAGCTTTGGTATCAGACTCAAAGCAAAGACAACTGGGATTGTTAAATGCAAGTGTGCAATTTACAAGGGAGGAAATGACTGTAGCCCTCTAGCAAGGGGTTCCCAGTCCATTGAAGGAAGGGTGGTAGGCAGGGTGGGGGAAGGTGTAAGGTTGGAGTGAAAGGCGGTTTTGAGACTTGCACTGAAATTGCTTTAGTGCTGAAGTTTTCATCTCTTTCGTTAACTGTGCATCCATCAAGGGTTTTAATTTTTTTTCTAAGGGTTCTTGCAAGGACATGTTTTGTAAACCCCCAGCTCCTGGAGACCTGTGATTAGGAGAGAAATTTTAAAGTGTGTTTCTAGCTCTCATAGTTGCAGCGAAAAGCTTGAAAATATTGACCTGAGTTCACTTTAAAGTTTCAAAACCCAGAAAGCAAATCCAAAGAGCCTACTGTTTCGATACAGATGTACATCTAAATATCAACTTTAAAGATTTTGAAGCCAGTCTTCTGATCTGGGAGGGTCTGATTCTTTCATTTTAAACGCTTGGGCTTGACAGTTCTGCAGTGGTAACGGCGAAGCAGCAAAGACAGAGAAGAAGGCAATCGGAACAATGATACAGGGTCTGGGAGAGGTCTGCTATCCAAGCAGGGTTAGAGACACTGGCTCTGTAACTACTGGCAAAGAGGAGATTAAGACGGGACCTTGTTGAGGTTTTACCCATGTCTGAAGGGAATTGAGTGGCTTGATGCCAGGAGGTTCTTTAAACTACTGTCAGATTAGAGGAACAAGTGGGCATGAATTGAAGCCCAGAAACTGAGAAGCAGGACACTCAAGGAATGTAGGTGTTTTTTTTTTTTTCTATAGCCAGATTACTTAATCTATGCAATTGACAGCCGAAGGTAGCAGTAAAAGTGATCAGTGTAAATTTCTTGAAAATTAAGTCAGGCTGGTAATTAGGGATCATGAATGTTGTGTTGTGAAAATGGCGAGTTGGCTCAACAGCATCAGACATTTGCATGAGTTTGTCTGGTCCTCTCTCCAGCCTCAAATCAGTGAGACCATGTGCTGGCCTAGAGGCAGATAACAGTAAACCATTGAACGAGTCTGATGGCTCTATCACATCTCCAGGTTTTGAGGGCTGCAGGGAAAACTGATGTTGCAATGGACGATGGGCCATGTTAATAGTGTGTTACCCATGCTATGCATGGAGGCAGCCCAGAGGTTAATGTCGTATGACAGGCCATCTAAGATACTGACATTCAAGGTGGTGTGGTGGTGCTAAGGGAGATCTGGCATACTATCCTCAGAGATGTATCAGACAGCTGAGTAAATAGGAATGTGTGTTCAACATGGCAGGGGGAGAAGGAGACCCAGAGGCTGGAGATGGGCAAAAACCCTTCCAAGTTTAGTCGGAAAGAGCTTTGCCAATGTTGCATGCCAGCAAAGGGTCCAAGCCCCATGCGCAGCCAGGGAGTAGCTGTCCAGTTTTACTCAAATGAGCAGCAGTAAAATAGTTAGTGACGCTGACATTTAAATCACCATCGTTACCCTTCAGAGTTAACACCAGTTGCGATGAATGGGGAGAGATCCTGTAACTTCCCCAGGGATGGGTTACCGGTGCCTTTTGAACCTATGGCCTTCAACACTGAAAACAGAGTCTCAACCATGTGAGCTAAAGGAGTAACTAGAGATTGATGCAGCTGATCAAGCAAACAAGCGACATCTGATGGCTGGGCAGACGGACCCAAACACATAGATAATATTTTAGATGGACTTTTTATTATTATAAATTGATAAAGCGTCAACTAATCACATTATAGGTGGCTATTTATTTCCTTTAGGTGTTAGCAAGAAGAAGGTTTTGCTTGTGGGTAAAGCACTGGACAGGGATTCAAGAGACCCACGTTCATTTTCTGGCTCCGCCGTGGTCGTCTTGTATGACCTTGGGCAAATCATTTAATCTCTCTGGGACTCAGTTCCCCATCTGTAAAATGGAGGTAATAATACTCCCTTTTGCCTACTCTTTGTCTGGACTGTAAGATCCTTCAGTCAGGGACTGTCTCTCGCTGTGAGTATGTACAGCACCTAGCACAATCTTGCTTGGCTCTACCATAATGTAGACAGATTGTAAGCTCCATGAGACAGGGATGGTCTGTCACTATGTGTGTGAGTATGTACAGAGCCTACTGGCCCTCATGCCAGTTGGGAGGGCGGGCTTGTTGCTACTGGAATAATACTAATCATTTTTATACTTTAAAACCCTTTTCCATTCACATTTGAAATGTTAGGAAATTCAGGCCAAGGGGTCAGATGCTGCTCATGCTGGAGGGGAGCTGAGATGCAATCTGCTGTCATCCCACGGGGCTGCTCGCGAGGTTTTTAATTGTCTGATCTTTTTGTTTTCTAAGTTGCTCAGGAAGGGGAAAAAAATAAACCTGAAAAATGTCACCTTCGTGGTGACACGGGCCTCAGCAGTGCCAAAGCTGCCTGGCAGGGGGGCACGCTGGCAGATGGCAGCCTCAGCTGGGACAGTGCAAACTAGCAACCAGAAGCCTTGCAAAAAACAGGATTGTGCATCCGTTTAGGATTTCATAAGCACAGGCTGCCACGCCTGTTGCTTGTGATATACACAAATCCTGATACACGAATCCTGGGTGGGATGGGGAGCATCCCCTTACATTATGAGAGGTGACAGGAGTGAGTCCTCCAGGCTCTAACACCACCTGTTGGATGGGTCTGCTTATTTTCCCTCCATTGACTGTGTTTTGTTTTTTCGCGAGCTGATCCAGGCAGCCACCGAAAGCCCCTGGGAATACAGAGAACAGATGCTATGCTGGGGTTCCTAGCTTCTTTTTAATTGACTCCTGGAAGGGTTTTTTGTTTTTTTGCCAGCAGTTCCCTCTCTCCCAAGTTCACTGCTGTTTCCCCTGTAATTGGTTAGGGGCAGAGAGCACCAAAGGAGGAGCTGCGGTTGGGTTCAGAGCTTTGCCTAGTCCCTGGTGACAGCCTGTGAAATAAGGGAGAGGATGAGTAGGAGCTGCTAGTTCCCTTCCCATCATACAAACAGATGCTGCTCCCTCTGGATCTCCCCAGCCTCTGCTTTGGGAGCTCTCAGTGATTGTGCTCCAGTCATGCACACACAGTCATGCACAGAGCCGGCTGTACACTGACTTAGCAAGTTCGTCCTGCAGTGAATTCCCCGAGGATGGTGCATAAGGCCCAGACACCAGGGGGAGCTCTTTAGTCATGAATTGTTTGTAAGATTAGAAGGAAGCCGTTTCCCCCAACCATCTCTGTACATGTTTAACCAGGGGTGCGTATTTCCCTTCAAACTCTCTCGGTTTGGGCTTCGCGGTGTCATTTGTGCAGTGCCTTTCTCTGAGATGGGACCAAGCCCAAACTCGGTATCTCAACCACCTGGGAGGAGTCACTTGGGAGGAGTCCCCGTCTAGAGCAAGACATGGCAGCTGGTCTCTGTCTCTATGGGGCGGGGGGGGGGGGCACGGCGCCAAACACTCTAGATCTGATACCCTGAGTTTCTGGCAAGGCCAAATGCCGACTCTGTTGTGGTGTCCCTCTTTGGTACAGGGCAGGACTTTAGAGTCACCCCAGCAGACCCCAGAGAGTCCTTCCCAGGGTTTAACACTGGTGTCCTGGGACGAGCCTTTAGGGATATCTATCTATCATCTCAGAAACGTGTTCACGCTCTTTATGGCTTTGCCACTGTGCCCATCCCCCTAGCATCTAGGCTTAGCATTTCTTCCTCTCTCCTTTCCCCGGGAAGCAAACAGGCCTCTAATCAGCTTGTTGACCACAAGCTATATGTGATTGTTCAGTAACAACCACTTCCCAGCAAGCCCGGTCCAATTCCTACTCTTCCTCCTCCTCCCCCCGCCCCGAAGCAGCCCTGTTGCTGGCGCGTACATTGTGTGCTCAGAGCCCCATCAATATTTTCTAAAGGTATGGCGCGTCAGAGGGGTCTCCCGGGTTCAGTGCCCAGGGTACTGCTGTGTGACCAGCCCTGTCCTCACTCCATCAAATTGCAGGAGTCTGGCAAAGCAATGGCAGTGGGAAGGGTTGGGCTTCGGCCCATGCCTCTCTGCTCCCCCACGGGACCCGGGAGTGCTGATGAGCTGTTCTAGGGCCTTGCAGCCAGGCTGGCTCCATAACCACGCTCTCCTCCCGGGGAGAGAGGAGCTACGTTTGGCCGTGGAAGTGAGAGGTTAGCGTGGATTATGTATGGAAGACACTAAGAACAGGCTTCCCTCCTTGGAGTCGGTCTTCACTGACGCCACACGCTGCTCTGCCAGCCTCCGCTGGAGAGGGCACCCTTTGCTGAGGGAAGTGGGGAATTTAGTCTGTAGAGTCATTCAGTCCTGGGCTGTCCCAGCCCAGCTACACCCTGGAGAAACCATCCACTTAGGCAACACAGAGAGAACTTTGGCTCTCCCAACCGGGAACCCCTGCCTTTCCCTCCTAGGCCCCCTTCTCCTGGAATTCAGTCTCCCAGCAGACTAGGCACAAGGCAAGTCCCCTCTGCTCTCCATCTCTGGGCCTAGGAAAAGGCTTCCAACTTGAGGCCCCCATGTTCAAGTGTAATTTCTTGACAGCCCTCTGTCTGAGTCCCGCCCCTGAATCTGCTGCCTTCAAGGTGGGATTGATGCCACTTTTGTGGGGTTTTTTTGTCCGGTCTCTGTTGCGTTCCCTTTGCCATCTGTGTCTCTGGCAGGCTACTGAAATGACCTCTGGCAAGGCAATGTTCACCCTTTCTTGTAGTCTAGAGAAACAGACCAGCCTGGGAGCCTGCAGGCCCACAGGGGATTAGCAAGCCCTCGTATTTAAGAATCTTCTCCCCTCCTCAAGTTATTTTTGCTCTCTGGTGGATGGTTCCCTGCCCAGCGGAGCTCCAATCCCCAGAGTGCCTCCCCCCACATACTCTGAGGAGCTGTCTTCACACCAGTCACCTTCAAAGTTCTCTCTGACCCAAGTTGGGAGGGGCTGTTGTCTCCACACCTCCAACTCCTAGAATCCCCTCTACCCACTTCCACTTCTGCCCCCATCCCTCCAAACACTCTTTTTCCTACACCAAGTCACCGCAGTCGCCAACCCCCTAAAGCCGGAGCTCCCTGACCTGGAACATGGTGATCAGGGCTCTCTCCATACTTCTGAATTGTGGGGTCTCCTCTGCCCTGCATTACGAGTGGGGCTGTCTCTATACTTTGGAACCGCTGAGTTCCCTCCTTTGAGAAGGGGTTGCCCGTGTCATGCGACACCTCTTTGTTAGGAGGACCTTCATTCTCTGTATTTTCCCCACACTCAGGAAGGATGGGGGTTGCATTTTGTCTGGAAGTAAATCCTACCCACCCCTCTGCCCCGCTCCGCAGCCAACAATGGGCATGTACCCGGGGAGCCAATCCAAGACTATGGGATGGACTCCACCAGGAATGCAGGGCCATCACAAACCTCCCCAAGTGGGAATTCTTTGACCTTGCCTTCTAACATAAACATATAGAAGAGAACAAACACATGACAGATGTCAGTCAAATTGGGCAATACGCTACTGGAAAGTGCTCAGGTGCTCTGCTAGCTTCCGCTTGGAAAGGATACAGTATAAAAATCTATACAGAATGAGACCCACTGGGCTAAAATCATGAGCCGCTACCACTTGAGCCAACTCTAGGCTAGGCTACAATGTGAGCCGCTAAATTAAACTACAAGCTGCCATCCTCCGTCTACATCAGGCAAACGGTGTAGCGGGGATGCGCTTAGCGAGCATATGTTAGCTGAGCGTGACCTAAACTCAACCACTTTTCCTAGCGAAGAAAAGGTCTTAAATTTGCCCCAGAGGTTTTTTTCTTTTCTTTTTTTCCTGCCCATGATTCCAGCAGTCATTTGTCTCGTGAATGTGAAGGCATTTATACGGGCCAAAGTGAAATGTACTAGGCTGATCGCCATGGTTTTATTAGTGCTAATGGGAGCCTGTGCAGATAAATCCTCGTGTGTCCTGATGGAAACTTACCTTTAAATATCTCATGTTTAATGTGAAATATGATAATGTGGGGTTCTGGGGAAGGGCGAGGCAGACATACTGCTTGCTGCAAAGCTCGGCACTTAATTAGCTCCTGGAGGGTTTGCCGGAGAATGTGCTGGCAATACACAACTGCAGAGAAGACAGATGATCTTGTGGTCCGGGCTCTGGAGTGGGACTTAGGCAATGTGGGTTCAGTTCCTGCCCCCGGCCCAGGCTTCCTCTGTGACCTTGGGAGAAGGCCGGGAGGGTAATATTGCCAGGCCTGTCAGAGAAGCTGCAGAGGCTACGCTGACTAGTGTTTGCGGGGAGCTCAGGTATGGCGATTCTGGAGGACATGTTCGAATCCCGGGCACAGAAAGCTCAGAGAGTTGAGTTTTGCAGACTCTTCCCAGAATGGCTAGTACCCTCTCTGGGTCTGTCCTCGCTCCAGGGTTAACGCGAGTTACCTGCACTCTTCCTGAGTCAGCCTAGCTCAAGTGTGAGCAGCCTCACCAGTAACTCTCCAGCTGCTTTGTCCACAATCACAAAGGTGCTGCCTTCCCTTGCGTGTGGTCCTGAGACTTCTGGGGGCAGAGCCCCTGGGTCTTAGCACTGAGCCGCTCTGTGAATTCTTGCTCAGTGAATTGTGGGAAAACGTGCCTGTCCTTTCTGGGTACCCGGGGAATTGTGGGAAGGCGCTGGTGGATGAGCGGCACTCGAGTGGCGCTAGCCATTGTCCGCACCGCAGAGGGCTTGTGTTAGCAGATGACACATTGTGCTCACTTGAGTTTTAGCCTGTACCCCATCTCGGGTCAGCCATCTTGAGTTAAAAGCAGGACCAGCCTCAAGTCAATGTTTTGGTATATGGATAGGACTCCAGTTAACTTTGCAGTGAAGAGAAACTCTAAGAGGTTGAGCTGAAGAGAGCAGGATCCCTTCCGAAAGCCTTGGGCAGTAGCCGACAGTACCCCTTTAAATACTGCCAGATGATCGACTCATCAAACTCCTCTTCCTTAAACTCCCGTCATGAGGCTTGCAGCTAACGCAGAGCTGACGGGGACTGATCCGCGGCCACTGAGCCTCAGAACAGCGGCAGCTCAAAGCCGTCAGGTCCGTTTAATCTTTCCGCTCTCCTGCGATGTGCCTTCGTGATTACCTGGCACAGACGTTCCAGAAGTAAGAGATTCAAACACTTCCTTATTTATTTATTTTTTAATAAACTGGCAGATGAAAAGGCCCAGAATGGTGCCAGTCAAGCCTCTGTCCTCCCAGCGAACCGAGTGACGTCTTAGAGCTCTCCTGTCGCCTTTCTGAGAGGAAGGAAATGGCCGGGAAGGCGTTCAGACAAACAGACATGGCATTGGCGCCCCCATCACAGGCTCAGGGGCTTGGTTGGGAGCCTTTCGGTGTCCATGTGACTGCTCCAGACACAGCTCAGGCTTATGGTTCAGCTCTTTGATGGCTGTTCAGTGAGTGAGGCCAAGGGGTGGCTTCTCAGACTAGTCTCTGGTGGATAAAGTGTGTCCTGGCTCCTTGCTGGCCATCTCAACAGAGAAGCCCAAGATAGGACTTGGTTGGCTGTAAACTCCTCTCTCCTGACTGAAGGGGGTGCTTCCTCCCACCAAAGTACGCAGGTGGGGAAGACCGCAGTGCCTGCGTTGCATTTATTCCAAGAATAAAGTGTGGAGAGCAATTCCCAGGCTGTCACTCCAGCGTCTCTCCCCAGCACTACATTCTCTTTGGAAAAAAATCCCCCCCACAAATAAGCCCTGAAATCACCAGTTAATTAAGTAGCAAGTGGTTATTAAACACAGGCCTAGGACTGAGGCTTAATAATGCGATTACAGGCATTGTCTGTCTCTGCACATGTCCCCACCCTAGAGGTGATGCACTTCAACTGGGGTGCTTTTTAATAATCAGTAGTTATTTATTAAACGTAGAAGAGCTGTTAAATGTAAATTAAAGGCCTAGTCGGGAGATTGACGAGATTTGATTTTAAAGTATTAAAGAGTTCGCTATCTAGCACAGCGCTGGCTGGAATCTTAAAATTGCTTATCCTAGCCCGATGTCGGTCTCTGAGTCCCTGCATCTGGGGCTGTTCAAACACCTGCATCGTCTCTGATCTGCTGAGCAAGACCCATGTGCCAGTGTTTCCCGAAGAAAGAAAGAAAGGCTTCAAGATCCAGCAGAAGGTCCCCTATAAATTATAAATCAGAACTCTACTGCTGGGCCCTCGGTGTCTGTGGCAGGGATGGGAGCAGATGAATGAGAGCCTGCTGCCTGCCTGCAAGTGTAGTGATGACGCTCACTAGAGTACATATCCAGGCTCCCTGGCGGACGTGTACTTAGGTTGCTAGCCTGTGCTGCCTCATCTACACTGCTATTGTTACCCACACTAGGTGGATTAAAGCTAGAGCAGGTATGTCTACCCATGCTACAAATACATCTTCACTTGCAGAGGTATCCCTAATGTATGTACAGCACCTAGCACAAAGGGGGCCTGGTCTCAGTTTGGGCATCTAGGGGTTAGTGTAATACAATTATAACCCGGAGGATTTAGATACAGCACTATCTGAATGAGTATATTACATTTATCCAGCAAAGTTAATTCCCCCAAAAGCTTAACAAATTATATATACCAGTTGCCACGATAAAGTTAACATTTGGCAACAGATACACATTTACTTCCTAAAAATAGGGGACAAACTGTGGTGTCTCAGGTACCTGTTGGCAAATGCGGACTTTTTAATGATGACCACTGTAGGCAGAGGAGCAAATGCAGCTGCCTCTGTGGTGGAAAGCAGCAGGCAGATGACAATGGAAGTTCGAACAGTGGAGGAAGGGAAGATTTTCCCCAAGAAACCAAGGCAAGTTCTCTACTCTCTCTGAAAGTGCCATTTCGGGTTAGCAGCTTCGGTCTGGCCTCTCTGTTTGTCCCTGCAATTTGTGTATGCAAAATAACCTCTCCTCCCCCAATCTGCAGTTTTGCACATAAATGGTAGCTGTTTGTGTGAAGTGGATGGACATTGAACTTC
>NW_020664725.1:7357263-7525585 GCF_002925995.2 Terrapene triunguis
GGCACATTTTTAGGGGCGGCATTCTGGCGCCGGCCATGCCGCCCCTAAAAATGTGCCGCCCCAAGCACCAGCTTGTTTGGCTGGTGCCTAGAGCCGGCCCTGCATAGAGGGGTAGGGGGCGGGCACTGTCCACTCACATTAAAATGCTGCATTAGAAATATTGGCACCTCTAGACACACTTTATAAGGTCCCTTCCAAAAGAGAGAAGCATGGTGAACTGCAAGGAATGAGGGTCAAAATACCCAAACCCAGGCAGCTAAATCCATATTCAGGGCTGATCTTAAAAGGAGGGAGCAGTGGATGCTCAGTGCTCTGACGATCAAGCCACTTTTGTAGGTACCTAATCTTGGATCAGGTGCCTAAGCATAGGTACCCAAGCTTGCAGATGCTGGCCTATACAGTTGTATAGCCTGGGTGCTGGGATTTGAACCCGGGACTCCCAAAAGTTTAGGGATTCCAAAGGCAAGAGTTTAAACCACTAAGCCATCATCTCCAGAATAGGATGTTTTGTTTTGTGTGCTTGTGTACCTGGTGGCCTGAGGCTCCTAGCTGTTTTCCAGCCCCTTGTCAGGAGCTATTGGAAGCTCTCTATGTGTCAATAACTTGCTGAAATTGGCTCAGCATTCCTCTAGGAAAAAAAGGTCCTTAACTGCTACTGTTTATCCCTCTTATTTTCAGTTCATTTTATGCAGCTTCAAACACAGCCAACTCTCACCCGGGTCCATTAATGGAAAATAAAGGTCACGGCTGGAGGCGCCAATCATTGCCTTTTCCCACTTTTGTGTGTGTGTGTGTGTGTGCGCGCTGCAATCTTTTCAATTTCCTTTTTGATCTGGTGGAAGCAATCAGAACAGAATTGGCCCTGAGCGCCGGGGGAAAATGTTCCCTGGATGAAAATGCCCAGCAGCAGGCAGGGGAAAGCGGTCCACTGAGCTGTGCTGAGAGGGAACGTTGCATGGAGTGGCAGGGCAAAAAATGCACAGAGGTAGAACCATAGAAATAGAGGGCCGGAAGGGACCTCAAAGTTCTCAAGTCCTGAGGCAGTTACTTAAATGACAGGACTGGCGGTGAAGGGAGTGTTACCTGGGCTTGTTCTGGAGTGTGCATTGTAATTAGCGTTCTGTCAATTTCAATTGATATCCCAGTTGGGCTACTGGGAGCTTCCTCTCACCTAACTAGGGCTGAGGTTGGATTTTCTGACCTCCTGGGTTTTCTCTGGCTTTTCACCCATTTCTTCATCATACAATTGGAATGAGCTGTGATCGGCTCGGATAAACTCTTTGGGGCCGGAACTGTCTTTGTTGTTCTGTGTTTGTACAGCTCCTAGTACCTTCCTGGTTCTTGGCTTGGCTGCTAGGTGCTAACTCGATGCAAATAATACAAAATGTCTGTGCCTGTTCTCCTCCCCTTTGCTAAGGGATGGGTTCAGTCACATGCAGGGCTTGGTTAAGTACGTTGGGATCCTCAAAGGAACCTAAGGGAATTAGGCACCTAACTCCCTTAGGAGTAATCCCAGCATTGGAGCCATAGCGGGAAGCTAGGATGTGCTGTCTCCTATTGCGGAATGTAGGGATTGGGGAGGGAACCAACCCAGGCATCTTTGGAAAACATCCTGGCCTGTCTGATTCATGGCCTGTGTGTTTAATTGTACAGAGCGAAGCCATTTGCCAGCCCTACTTAGCAGGATCAATGCAGGGGAAGAGAGCGGTTGCTGGGATTCTGTCCTGGGCAGGGAATATGGGTGCTGTCTGGCTTCCCAGCCTGCCCCATGTTGGATGCTCCTGTGAAAGGTGTGAGCTTCCCATAATGCACCTCACTGTATAATAATGTGGCGCTGGGGTGGAAGCCTCTCTGACCCTGCTGGGGGGCCAGATCCCAGTCTCCTTATTCACATGAGAAGGCCTGTTCCCCTGCTGATCACTTGGAGATTTGTATTTGCTGCACTGATATCCCTTCCCACCCCAGGTTATTTCTTCTCTTTCCTCCCCACCAAATCTCCTCTATCATCCCTAAACCTCCCTGTCTTTCCAGTTCTGAGCCGCCAACTCCCATCTTTCCTGCAAGGGGGTGCTATTGAATAGCAATGAACTCCTGCAAAAAAAAGACATGGGACAGGTGCTAGGCTCTGCGTAATCTGCAGTATGTCTAATGCACCAGGCGTGGTAGCACCCAGGCCTCTCTTTCTCTCTGTCTCACGTGCACACGTTTATTTTACTGGCTTTGACATATAAATCTGACCAAAGGGCAAACCAAAAATAAAAAAGTCAATAGCACAATCTGACACGCATTGAAATGTGCCCAGCAGAACGGCAGGCGGGGATAAAGCACCAGCCAAGCAAACCAGGGCTGGCGCTAAGCCCAGGCAGTGCAGGTGACTGGCTGGGGACCCCGGGAAGTTGCGTAGCCTACAGCCCAGCCAGACCTCCCTTGCGCCTCCCTGCTTCGGCAGCAGGCCCCAAGGGAGAAGCAACTTCATCCTGAGATTTCCCCCTCTGATGCAAGGCCGATACAGTGGGAAGGTTGCTCGCTGCACCATCTCCCCCTCTGTCAACTTGTGGTCTCAAGGCTGACGATGAAGTAAGTTAGGCCTTTCTCTAACCCCCTCACCACCAGGAATTCAGAGTCAGGCAGATGGCAAACCTGCCACTATCTGGTGCAGGTGGTCTTCATCGCCCTCTAATGGACTGTGCGGACTGGTGCCTGCTGACACTGGAGTAAATTGTGGTCCCTCATCTCGGACTCTGATCCCATCACCAGCAGGATGTCCTGGTTGCTGTAGACAAGCCCGGCAGGAGATGACTCTCCATCCTTCCTCCCTGAGCATGTGTCTCACACCTCAGTCCGCCTCGCCCCATTCCTTGCATCTTAACAACCTGCCCACGAGCAGATTCTCCCCTGTCTCCCACCTTTCATTAACTTGTGACTTCTTCAACAGACAGGTCCTTGGGCCTTGACTCCCTTCCTCCCTCCTCCAGGGTAAAAAAAACCCCTTCAGCTGGTGCCACTTGTTCTCACCTATCCATCTCAGCCATTCACAACCTCATGGCATGACAAAGTCCTCTTCATCGCTGCTCCTAGGCTCCATCCCACCCGTGACTGTGTTTTAAAGATAGGCCGAAGAGAGAGCGCGCTCCATGTTTGTGTCCTTTTCCAGAGTTTGATCCGAAGTTCATTGAAATCTTAGCCTTGGCTTCCACAGGCTTTGGATCTAGCCCTCCCGGTCTGCACTACAGGTGAGGATTTGATCGCACCTGGAAGGTAACCGCAGAACCAGCCAGCTGAGACTCCCTCAATGACTATACAACCAAACCGCTTCCGGTTTCCTTCCCCCCGAGCTTCGTTCCTGTCGCTCCTCAGGTGTGCTGAACTATCAAGGAAGGCACCGGTGATTTGGCCAGCAGGGACGTTGTAACCCTGCAGGTGACACAAATTCCACCCTCGGGACGTACATTCTTGTATCCTCCAGATGGCCAGTTTAGGAGTAGCCTTGACGTCCTCCAACCTCACAATCCTTGTCTGGAAGCTGTGATGAGGGATGTTGTCTCTCTGAGCAGTGGGGAAAAAAGTGGCATGTCCTTAAACTTCCCACCCCCTCTGTCTGGAGGGCAACCTGACCAATAAGAGAGGAGAGGGTGTTGAACTCAGAAACAGGGCTGTGTGAAACCCATTGTACACCCAGCAGATCTGGTTGGTTGTATTTCAAACCACCAGTGGCATGGAACTGGGATTTTTGCCAGAGTCTTGCTAGAGGCAAAGTTTTCTCTGGCTCAGCTCACACGATGAAAGATTCCCCCCTCTTTATTTCTGATTCCTTTTGAACAAGATCAGCTAAATAAGTAGATATAATATACCAGTTCTCAGGCCCCTGGAGGTGAAAAACCATTGCAGATTAAATTATTTTTTGTGATCTGTAAAGCAACTGTCGTTTACATGCTGACCCTGTTTAGCTGATCCTATTAATGGATATCACAAAACAGACAACCTTGTGGCTATATGTGTTTGGCTTTTCGTTGAAGTATTTTCGTTGGCCGTGTTTCGTTTCGGAGCCGGGAGAGGTGATTCCTGCGGGGAGTTGTGCAACCTGTTGGCACCACTCCCAGTTCTATCAGAGCTGGGGGAGCTGGGACTGAGTTTCAGTGTGACACCTGCTCCCTGGGGGGCTAGGGAGGGATTTCTGGTTTGATTCATGCCATCTGAACAAATGTTTTGGCTTGAACTGGTTGAACTTTCAGAGTCAAATCGAAATTTGGGACACAAACCCACTCCACATAAACCAGCCACCAAAAGCAAAAAGGTTCCGAGAATCCCACGTGAACCAGGACTGGACTTTTCACAGGAGCCCAAAGGATTTAGGTGTCTAAATCCCATTGAACTGGGCACCTAACTCCCATAGGCATCTTTGAAAATCGTAGCCCAGGAATGCTGAGTTTTCCTTTCTATTCCCCTGTGTGTGTGGGTGCGTGGGTGTGTGATTCTGTTTGTGAAAGAGAGGTGTGTAGTTTGTAAAGCACTTTCAGATTAAAGGAACTATACCAATCAAAGTGCTAGATTGGGAAGCCCTTATTCGTACTAGTGAGCAATTACTCACATGAGTAACCCATTGTCTTCAACCCTTGGGGGCAGTGTGGCCCAATGGATAGTGCACTTGACTGGGACTCAGGATACCAGAGTTTTATTCGTGATTCTCCCACTGATCTGCTGAGTCACTTCTCTCTCTGACTCTGTTTCCCCTCCCCACATTTGTCTCTTGCCTATTTCGATTGTAAGCTTTGTCGACAGGGGCTGTCTCTCATTGTGTGTACGTACAGCACCGAGCACTATGGGGCCCTGATCTTGGTGGGGGCTATTGTAATAAAAAACGAACAATGATGAGAATGTGAGTAAAGACCTTACCTTCTGGCTTGAGCTTTTCTCGTAAGCAGTCGTGAAATGCACCATTGCTGTAGGATAGTGCTACTGTTTTATTATATGAAAGTTAGCCTTGCGAGTCCCAGCACAGATAGTATTATATTTATGAGTATCGTGGAGCCTCAGCCATGAACCACGACCCCATTGTGTTAGGTGCTGTACAAACAGAACAACGAGATGGTTGCTTCCTCCAGAGAACTACCAGTCTAAGTGTAAGAGCCAACAGCTGGGGGACTACAAAGAAACAGTGAGACAATGCTGGTCAGCCTGCAAGGCTCTAGGACGTGGCCTCGGCATCCCAGCAGCCTAACCATCATCAAGATAAACCACCAGGACCTATTTAACTTACCCTCTCACTGGGTTTTAAAAAGCTCTTTCGCTATTATTGATGAGAAATGGGCTTGAACCAAAATCTGCGCCCCCACTCCACATTCTTTTTTTGGGGGGGGGAAGGGCTGAAACTCCAAAGCCAGATCTTCCAAGGGATGCAAGCCCCCACATCCTAGATCCGAGCCCCTCCCCATATTGAAAACCAGCCCGGCCTGGCTGTGGCTCAGGGCCCTCTCCAGTCATCATGAAAAAGGACAGTAATGAATGGGAGTCATTAATGGTGTTTATGATTGTGACGCTGATTGACTGTGATTGTCATTATAGCGGTTATCGATGGAAATCATTATCGTTCTCCCTGCGAGCCGAAGAGGGGGAGGGGGAATCTTCCCGTTGCATTGAAGGGCGAGCCGGCGGAGGGGTGCCCCTTTGGGCCTGATGCGACATTGACTCACAGCTCACAGCAGCGGCAGTGGGTCTCAGAGATGCTCTGGCTAACTCTTCCCTCCTCCTCCTCGTATTAATCAGCCTGGTAGCGCCTGCTTCCCCGCAGATGGATTTCACTTTCTGTTCCATCTCATTTGACACTTCATCAGCTGTAGACGGCTCTGAGACAGTGTCAGCTCCCGAGATCCAGCCCCTACCTGCCAAAAGGCTCTTACTCCCTGGCAAGGCAACACCCGCGCCAGGGATGTGATTAGTCTGGCCGGGTGATCTCATTACACTGCAGAGATTTCCCTCAGTGCTATCGGGGGGCGGGGGGGAAGAATAGCAAATTCCTCCCAACTCCTCTTTCAGAAGGGCTGTTGCTTGTTGTGGGCTGAGGTGAAGAGGGGCCGCTCTCCCCGCTGTGTTAAGGAAGCGAACGGGCTTGTTAGCTGTTTTTATACATATGTATAAGGGCATCGGAGCTGTGCTCTGTGTTAGACAAAGAGGCTTTGCTGCCCATGGAAGATGCAGAAGCGGGAGGTCTAAGAGGCTGGATTCTTTCCTTTACTCATAGGCTTTAAACACAAGCCACCCTCCTCCCCTGGAAAGACCAACAGCATCTGCAGACGCACAGTCAAAGATGGGGAGAGAACCCTTGTCCTCTTTCTCCAAAAGCACAGGTCTCCAAGACCTGAGCTAAAGGGGAATCTCTCGTTCGGCCCTGGTAAGGCTTCTGACGCCTACTTACGTAGCTCTGAGATTCCATGCAGCAGAGGCTGCAGACGGATACTCCCCCATGAAGCCAGTGCATCACACCTCCCTGCCCTGTCCTTCTAAGTACTGAGAGCACCCCATCCCTCCAAATCCTTCCTCAAACTCCACCTCTTCCATTGTCAATAGCCCTCCGTAGGGTGGCACCACCCATTCTTGCACCAGATCTGTTTCTCCCACGCACCATGTCTGGCTCAGTTGCACTGTGAGCTATTCATGGGAAGGACCGTGTGGTTCTTCCAGATAGGTTTATAAAGCTTCATGTGCATTGGCATTTCATTAACAACAAGGCTGGCTGATGAAGAATGTAAATCCATGTGAGTGGAAAATGCGGGTTCTTCAGGAAGTTCAGTAGAGGATTATTACACAGCAACTGTGAGAGTGAATTCAATGGAACTGGGCACTTAGCTCCCTTAGATTCCTTTGAAAACCCCCAGCCTGCTCATATAGTGCCCTAGATTTGCATGGCTCCATACAGTACAAATAGAGACTGCTTTCCCAGCACCGAAGACCTGACTGTCTAAGTGCTTGATTCTGCCACCCTTACTCAGGATTCATGCAAGTAGTTTAATAGGGATATTTGTGTGAGCACTGCTGCATGTGAGTAAGGGTTGTGGTACTGATCACACAAATCATGCCACAACTCCCTGCCTCACCCTAGGTATCCCCAGTGAACATTGAATGTGGGACTTTCAGCACCAAAAGTTCTACCACTTGACCTAGAGGGATAGCACCATCTGCTGGTAGCAGTAGTAGGCTCTTACCGTCGGTGTGGACTAGCCAATAGAATGGGGACATGACAAATATAGCCAGGGAGTTATGTTAAGATGAGAATCAGCAGGAAAGACAATCTTTCTGGGGTGGGCAGCAGAATGGAAGGACTAGCGGAGATGACAATTTAGACTGTAAACTCTTTCAGCGGCTCAACGGGGCTGTAACTTCAGAGGGTGGCCTATAGGCATTACTGTAGTACATATAATAAATTAAAAACAAAATGTAATTATTTTGCCACTTGGAAGACAAACGTGTGCCTAGAGAGCAACAAAGGGTGTTTTATTTAACGGTGGTTGTTGTTGTTTTTACTATTTTTACTATTATTGGCATTTATTTCAAATTATTTCTATATTAAATGTAGAAGAGGCCGTCACTTAGAAACCTCCTTTGAGAAGTGTCTTTGGGGAAGGGAAGAACAAATCTGTATAAAGCTGAATAGCTTGGTGCCGAAGAACCTTGATTATGTGACTGCCACTGGGGAAATTGGAAAGCTTTGGATAATTGAAGGAACTGAATGTAGCTAATAGATGTCCGGGGGATTATTTACATTACTGTAGCATTAGAGGCTCCAGCTGAGATCAGGGGACCGTGGGGCTAGGCAGTGAATAGACGCACAGTTGGAGAGAGTCCCGTCTCTGAGGAGTTCACGGACGAAAGTGGTAAAACAGAATTATTAACCCCATTTTATGAGTGGGGCACTGAGGCACGGCGAGATTAAGGCTACGTCTCCATGGCCCTTTAGCGCAGACTATGGGGGTGTGAATGGCAGTGCAGCCCGAGGCGTTGCTCTGCAACTGTCCCACGTGGACGCTGCTGGTGCGATCTAAAAGGTACCTCGTTGGTGTAATGTTGTACGATGTAAATGCTAACTAGGTACCTTTTTGTTCATGTTAACGGTGTTCACACAAGGCAGCGCTTGAGTGTCTGCTGCAATTCACGCCACCTTAGTCCACCCCGCAGGGCAATTTGTGTAGACAAGGCTGAAGTAACTTGCTGAATATCACACGTGACCGTGCTAGAATCTAAACCCAGATCTGAACCACAGGGCCTGCTTTCCTCTCAGCTAATGCATGCCAAGGGACATAACCTGGTTGAATTAATGGCGAATTTTGGCTAATTGAGGTTCTACCTAATGCCCTAGTGAGCCATTGATGGGGCAATCCGCTCTTTGCACTTACTTCTGTCCTACAGGAACTGAAATCTCCCAAGAAGGCCCCAATCTCCTGTTCTTCCAGTCCTGCGGGGGGGAAAACTAGCAACTCTAAACACAAGTCTGCGCTGGTCTCTCTAAGCGCTAAAGAGCTTAGCGGGAGCATCCGTCACTTCCATAAGAGTAAGAGCTCCCTCGCCCCCTAAGCGGTGTCCGGCTCAGTGAGCCAACACACACTGATAACGTGGCAGATGGGTACTTCCAGCATTTGTCTGGATGATGACAGTGTCTGCTGAGCTCAAAGACGCCCCCAGGACACATTGTTCTTTGGGTAAAACGATGAAAATGAAGACTAAGTTTCCTAGGTCAAAGAGACGCTCGTTAAATCGGTCAGGCCAGCGATATAAATAAATAAATACTTTCCGTAAAGGCAAGTGACTCCAAGGGAGGTCTCTCAATTATGCTGTGTATTTATGGTTTGCAGCCCCAACCAAGTCATGACTCCAGAGTGCTAGGTGCTGTACAGACAGATAGGCAGAAACAGCCTGTGTCCTGGAGAGTTTATCAAGTAAATAGAGAGGACAGACAGCGGGTGGGAAACACACCAAGACAGGACATGCCCACGGTCATGTGGCAGAGCTGAGAATTAGTCTAGGTCGTCTTGGTCTAGCGCACTGGCCACTAGGCAACCCTGCCTCTCTATGCACCTCTGCATAATGTCCTCCAAGGAGTCAGCCTGGGATTCATGTCAAACTGACCAGCCTCCCCTCTGAGCTCAAACCACCTTAGAAACAAATCAGAGCTGCATGCAATTTTTTCCCCTCTATAACAGAAAAAAGAGGGGGCGGGGAGGAGGCCTACAGTAATGGACTGGCTTTGTGTGTCTGAGCGAGGGAACAAGGTTGCTCCCTAGTGACTGGCTCAGAAAGAGGATAAGAGACCTATTACTAGAAGTGAAACTAGAAAGCTCTCCTTTAGCTCAAGTGACAGAGGCCTGAGTGCTTGGAGTTAAGAAATCAGGGTTATCTCCTGGTGTATGATTAATATTGTGGTAATATGGGATTGTCTGCGGTATTGGGGTTTATTACACTATGTCCTGGGAGGGATTGTTTGGTTATTTAGAAAGAGAACACTTATGATGGGTTGAACAGCAAATTCTTGTGAGCTGCTATGTGATGTGTGTGTCTGCATCGCATCGCAGTGTTTTGTTTTGAGGAGTTTGCCTTTAAGCTTCCAGGAGTCTGAAGTCTGTAGGGGCAGCTGCCATTTTGTGAGGGCAGAGTTGATGCCGCATGTTAGAGTGGAGTCGCACGCGCACACTCTGTGCTCTCTCCCTTGGAGGCTTGACTTTGTTTTTTTGTTTTATTGCTTTCCACCTGAAGCGGAGAGCTGCTCACCATGCGTGGGAAAGCACAACACGGAGCACCTGGGGGGAAGAGGAGTGAGAGGCAACTTTGAAATATCGGGGGGGAAAAAGAGGGAGTGTTACTTTGGCAAGCTAAACTGACCTGTGAAATTGACACAGTCAAAGCAGAGCACGCAGGTAGCCATGTTGAGAGGAAGTGATGGTGGAGTGGTTAGGACAGGGGGAGTGGGATCAGGGACACCTAGGTTCTATTTGTGGTCCTGCCACTTACTCACTGTATGACCTTGGGATGTCACTTCACCTCTCTGTGCTTCAGTTTATCCAGCTCTAAAATGGGGCTGCTAATATTATCTAATATGATGCAATGGGGTCTGTGAAGCTTAATTCATGGTTAGAGCACTTGGAGATCCTCACATAAAAGATGCTATAGACGAGCAAAGAAGGATTAATAATTACTCTACAACTAGAGCAAGGCTGTGTCTAGTCAGAATTCCCAGGAGCCAATCAGGCAGTGCTATAATTTAATTTGAACTCTTTATCCTAGAAATGTCAGAGCTCAAATAGAAAAAAAGTCTGTTCTGGAAGCTAGAAAATATGCTCTCTCCCCTCCCTTCCTCATAAGGGAAAAAACAAACACCAACAACCCTACTATTTATTTTGCTCTATGTCTATTTTTATGTGATATAAACTGTTGGTTTTTCTGGCTGTTTTTCCCCCTTATTTGTTATTTGATTTGCCCTCCAGAGATCGTCAAAGAGCATCAAACATCATTTTAGTTCTACCCTCTAGATCAAGGGAAGAGATTAATAGCTTAGAACCTTTATTATGTGTGTGTGTGTGCGTCTCGCTCTCTTTAAACATTTTTCCATTTGGAATCAAATTTGGACTCTCTGCCCCAGAGTTGATCGGCAAGTTCCTTCTCTTTCCCTGTGAAAATCTGTCAGAAATATTAATCCTCTCCATGGCAAAAGATGTCCCGAGGGCTGCAGGATTTTTCATCCTTTCCCCATCCTCTGCCAACCCTATTCATCTTCTGTCATTAACTAGTTTCCTTTTGATCTTAAAATTAATTTCTAGACAAAAACAGAAACACACACGCACACGTGATGGGCCAATTTGGTGTCCTCTCCGAGCAAAGTTGTAATTATACCATAGATCAGGCTGATTTCTTCATTTTGCCTAGTTTCAGCTGCTTCTCTCAAATGTCTCTGAAACACAACAGGAGCCAAAAGCAACAGACGTTTGTTAGGATTAAACTGCTCTGGGGAAATGCAGATTTCCCACAGTTAGGTGGGTTTCTCGTCCTTCCAGAATGGCTCAGTGTTTTGCTTGGGAGCCCCACAAACCAACATCTTCAGTGCAAAGTGCTTTGGATGGCAATAGTGCCTGATGTTTGGAGTTTTTTTTCTTGAAGTACCAGCTCCTGGAGTCATGTTATAACCTGACAAATCTCATCTTTATTTTTTTCTTCAAAAGCAAGTTTCTAAGCTTGAAAATGCAAAGCCTAAAGGCTCAAAAATGAGAAGATAATTAAAAATACCCAAATGTATTATTAATAATAATAGTTTATTATTAAATCTCATGAGTTTCAAGTCAATCTCAATGTTTTTTGTGGGGTCCAGCTCACAATTTTTGAACACTTGAATACTGAAGATCTTCCGCAATGAAAGGCTGTAAAGTCCATGCATGATACTAACATCTGACCTTTAAAACTGGCCTCTTTTAACCCTTGGCAGGACTGCTAAGAAAGACCCATAAACAACAAAAGCCTGATTCATGCTCACTCAATGTTTTGTGGAGTCACAGTAGTGCAAAGTGGGTGGAACATACTAGCAAATCAGACCCAAATGGTAGCATTTGCAGGTGCTTTGTGCTGACGAAAATGACTGGACAAGTGCAGGACAATAATGAACCAAGACCCAAGAATCCTGAGTCATTTGTCTGAATTTCAAGAGGGTCTCTTGAAATGTACCCCTGACATCCCTTTCATCCCGTTCCTTAATTTTCAGACGCCTCATTGGCATTGAAGCTTGGACCCTCAACCCAGTCCTAGTCACCTTGAAAGAAATATCGGCGCTTGTTAATAGCTGGCGCTGGGTGCAGGATACCTAGGAGCCTGCTTTGCTGGCTGATCAGTGTAACAGCCATAAGGAACTGAAGTGATTGAGCTACAGTTGGACTTAGAAATATGGGGGCCAGTTCACCCTTGCCCTGATCCTTCTTGTGCAGTCATCTACCCCAGTGCTAGGGCGGGTTGACCTTGTGGCACCTGTTTGAATGTTCGTGCTGCAGGAAGTAGTGCCTGTCTCGGGCTTGTCAGCTGCAATAAATCTGCTTTGCAAGCAATGCCCCTTCCTCATCCTCACTGGCCCTCACCCCTCTCTTCCTACACTCCTTCTCCTCTCTTCCCCACGTTCTCTTATTTCCTCTGTCCTCCATGAAGTAGCACAGAGCTTCAGGCAGTCAATTTCAAGTCAGTGGGCTGTGAAAAGCTGTTAGAATAATAGTTTATTGACCCTGGATGTGGCAGCTGGAGCTGAGGGCAGGCGCGACTCTTGGCAGAACTTAATCGCCACAAAGGAGGCTTGATAATCTTTGATCATTCCTGTGACCTTTAAGGGATGGGACATTTGGAACCAGTCTCGAGGCCGGCGCCTGTCAGCTTCTGTGCCGAGGTGATGCTACATCTCAGTCCCTAAAAAAGATTTGAACAGCTTAAGGACCTACTCCAAGCCCATTGAAGTCAATGGAAAAGCTCTCTTAGGATGTGTCTACTCTGCAATTAGACACCTGCAGCTGGCCCGTGCCAGCTGACTCAGGCTTGTGGGGCTCGGGCTAAGGGGGCTTTCAGGCCCAAGCTGTAAGACCCTCGCAGGGTCCTAGAACCCAGCCCAAGCCCGAACGTCTACCCCGCAACTAAACAGCCCCTTAGCATGAGCCCCATAAGCCTAAGCCAGTGGGCACAGGCCAGCCGTGGGTTTTTAATTGCAGTCTAGACATACCCCCTAGACTTCAGTAGGCTTTAGATCAACCTTTAAATGATGAACATTTAGAATTATCAGCCTGTCGTATCCATGTTAGATTCCTGTGTCCCTCACTTTGTCCACTCCCACCACCACCACCTGGCATCCTGTTTGCCACAGGCTTGCATAGCCCTATACGCAGTCCTGACCCTTTAAGATTCACTACAGGGAGAATTCCATTGAAGAACAGTGAGTTCCTGCCTTAAAGACATTCCGTCCCTGAAAGAGAAACAAGGATTGTAAAGGGCCAGAACTGTACACATGTTAACTAACTCCCCTCCAGCCTTTCCCATGGGAAGCTGGTCTTTAAAGGTGAACTGAGATGTTAAAAACAATTACATTGTTGACCAAAGCTGCCTACAATCCCCCGATCCTTTGCAGGCATTACAGATGCATTTAAAAACAAAAGAGTGGCATGTTAAGTCCTCCTTTATGTATCTGCCAAGATCCAAATTCAGAGTTCTGGACTGGTGAACGTACTGACACTGATGTCTTTGGAACCGCGCCAGCTCCCTCTATAGCAGTTGCTAGTGATTTCATCCGTGTCTAAATTCAGGTCCTAAAAGGTGTTTAAAAAATCCTTCCCCCTTTGCTTTAAAGTGGATTTATTTGTAATTCTGTATGTTCTGTTAAGGATTTGGGCGCTCAGAGGCTTTTATACATTATATTACCTTGAAAAAAGGGGGGGGGATGGTGGAGAGGGGGGAACACTTTGTTCACCTTAAGGATTTATTATGTTTTTTCCAGAGCAGGTATTTACTGGGGTATTTCTCTGTGGAAATGATTGCAGATTATGAACAAATAAAGTAAAATAACCCTCTGAAAGCCAGCAACCTTGCAAGGTGATATATAGTCTTGCTGCAAGTGGTGCTGTGTAGCAATAGAAATACAGAGAGGAGAGATGCAGAGACAGCAGCTTTATTCAAGGGAGTCAGGAAGGGGGATGAATTATTAAGTAAAATTAATAATTGAAATTATTAACAGCGGCGAGAGATTTTTGTCCATTCCCTTCATAATGGGGTAGGAAGGTTTAGTACTGAACAGTAGTAGTAACCAGTAGTAATTTGATGCAAATGAATTCATTGGCTGGGTATTTATGTCATTTATGGGTGTTTTCTTTCCTTATAAATATATTAATATGTTTAAGTAATTTTAGAAAGTAATTTCTAAAATAAATAAATAAGACCTAGTAAACAGCAAGTAATTTATTTTTGATCAGTAGTTTAATGAATTTTTTCCCCTTGTGTGTATATCAGAGCTAGGAAGATAACCAGATTCCAGAGAGGTTCTAGTTTTTCCATCGTTTGTTGTAAACTGAGACTGCATATTGTTTGGGACATGGACTACCACTTAGTGCGGCATGATTTTCCTCACAAGTCTCACAATATTTGGTGATGGTTTCTTTTCCAAAGTCGCTGATTCTGGAGTCCTGTGATTATTTGAAATTCTCAGCTTTCTTTTTTTTTTTTTTAAATGTAAATTTCTAACTTTTGTGGGTGCATAGAAAAGCCTGAAATTTTGAAGGCTCAGATGGCAAATAAAAATAACCACAAATTAATATTTTTAATAAAATATGATTTGGGAGGTGGGGCGGATTCGTGATTTCTGAATACTTGGGGAAGGCAATGCTGCTTACTACAAATGTTTGTACAGCCCCTAGCATGATGGAGCATGGGACTGTTTGAGGACGCTAGGCCCTGCCGCCATATACATGATGATAAGGCTAGTTTGGACTTTAAAGCAGAAAATATAGTGTAGCATCAGGGGCATTCAAAGAAATGAGCTGAGACCACATTGTCTAAACCTCCCACATGCGTTAATGCAGCCTTCCTCCAAGAGCTGATGACAGGCTGCCCCATGCATCCAAAGATTGCTTCCTTTCGATTCCCATTCTCCCAGCCTGGCTCACAAACCACGCCCCCCCACAGCCTGTCTAACGGGGCTGGGGAATTTCTCATTAGGATAGATTATGGCCCCAGTCTTGCATGGTGCTAAAAATCCTTGGCACCCAATGTCTTCATTTGAAGTGAGTGGACCATCTCCACCTTCCTTTCCTCACGAAGGGATAAGGCCTGACCCCACAGCCCCTTGAAGTCAAGAGGAGTATCTCCATTGAGCCTGGGGTTGGTCCCTTTCTAAGGAAGCCATGCTGGAGTAACTACACTTGCTTGAGGGTTCTTCCAGTGTCCCGGCTTCCTAGCAATCTGGCTTTAGTCCTGGGTATGGTGCAGAGACCCCATTAATGTCCTTGCTCAATGATCTCCTGAAGGTGAACAAAGGGCATTATGTCTAAGAGCACCTTTTGCTACCATTGTCCGTTAGCTTCTGCTGACCAGCTTGCAGGGTCTTGCACTGAAGGATGGAGTTTTCAGAAGCTCAGTTCCTTCTCTTGGAGGTCCCAGAAGATGATGGTGAGTGGCTGCCCATTTTCCTTCTCCTTAACATGCACATGAGGTTTCTAGGGGCATGGTATGATTTTTGGGGCTCCAGTGCCATTAATATACCATTGACTGTCAGAGCTGTTTCCAAGCGGTGCCCTTTTCTTGCTTTCCTAGTGTCTGGATAAGACTGGGAGTGAGATAATCTGTCTCATGCTCAGTCCTGATAAGATGAAGATGATGCTGGCTGGCAGGGACAGACATTTAGAAGATCGCGTGAGGGTTATGAGTATTCCATCTCTGGCCATAATGGTTCATGGTCTTGGGGTAATTTTGGACTCTGACTGCTGCTGGATTCCCAGTTAGAAGCTGGAGCCCAATATGATTTTGTTGTTGTTCATTTGCTTCACTTAGGAGGCAGCAGCCTTGTCTTGCCAATGGAGACCTCACTACAGTCATCCAGGTCTTGGTCCCTGTGGAAGCAGTTATTCTCCAACATCCCTGACAAGCTGGCCTGACTGGGCTGAGTCCTTTGTGGGGCTTCTTGAGAAAGCCATTTGGATGCTTCCGCTGGTGCAGAATATGGGGGGGAGGGGGCACCTGCTTAGTGAAGTCATGGTCAGCGTGAGTGCATGCCAATCTTGCGGCATGTGTAACCCACTGTTCAGAGTGTGCTGTGTCTCTCTAGCTTCTGTGCCTGATTCACAAAGGATAAAAGTCTACTATAGCCCCCAGTGAGGAAACATACTTCTTTAGCTCCAACTCTAGAGGCTCACGCTCTTTTTTCTGGAGGTCCCAGCTTCAGTCTTTGCTGGTGAGTAAGATGATGGTCATTTCACTTGCATCTTGTCCGCTCTAGGGTGCTACTCAAGGCCTTAGCGTTTACTTTATAAAACCGAATGGAAGGCACTAAATAAATGTAAGATCATCATCATCATCATCATTAACATTAATGCCGACGCCTCTGAATGCTGCAGTGACAGAATGATGAGGTGAGTCCGAGATAACGCCGCTGACAAACGCAACTTGTGCACAGACAGCAGGCAGGCTGATATATCTCTATATAGTATAATAAAATCAGGGCAGAAAGAGATGAACAAAGCTTTGGATAAATGGAGCAAGCCAGATTTCAACAAGGCTAAATACACATGAACAGGTGAAGATGAGCTGGGGAAATGATGCACTATATGACTCAGGCAATGGAATGTATTTCTCAGGAAGTGCTGAGCCAACCCCCACCTCTGAAAATCAGGCCTCTTTACGGTGTCTCAAATTGGGCACCAAAATCACCAGCCACTTTTTAAAAGTGTGGGCCGCCATCTCTGGGTTCTGCTGACTCAGCCGGCTCCCTCCCCTGCTTCCCGGTGTCCTCAGAAACTCTAGGTTGGTGGGGGAGAAAAGGGGAACACACCCCCATAGATAGAGAGGTTGATCAATAAGTCCAGGATTGGGGGCGGCTTCCATTCTTGTCTCCCACTCCAGTGGGTTGTACAGATGCTTGGTTTGCTTTGTTTTCCAGTGGCAAAACATGGCCCATTCATTAGAGCTGGCTGCAAAACTTTCAGCAGAACAGTTTTCTGTCGGAAAATGCAGGTTTGTCAATTTAGCAATGTTTTGTAGGAAGGCGGCGATGTTGACAACTTTGTCAGTGGAAAAAAATTGGAACTTGGCGATGAGCTTGGCCTTTTCTTATTTCCTTTCGATAATGCTGAATTTTATTTTTTGCTTTAGACAGATGTATTAATTATTCACCTTTTTTACCATATTGAAACGGAACGTGGTAAGAGTGCCACTACTGAGCGTGTCTGTAGCAATTTGCATGTTTGAACACAACACGCGGGAGGGACTGCCTGTGAGGATGAGAATGGAGACTCTACCTCCTATTTGCATTCCCCCTTGAGTCCCATCCTGGGAGGTTCTGAATACCCTCTACTCCCGTCGACCTGACAGGGAGCTGCAGGAGCCCAGCACCTCACAGGACCAGCCCTTCTTCTGAGGCATCCAGCTGAGACCTAGTCTATATGGTGCACCAGAGAGAGGTCAATTGTAGACGGTGCTAAAGTGTTGTGCTTTAACTGCTCCATGACCCTGCTGACACGCTTTAAAAGGTTTATACTGCCCTACAATTTACATCTATCTAGTGTAAATGGACGCAGGACATGCCCAAAGGTACCAACTGTGACACAGATGCTTAGCCTGAAACTACAAGCTCCTGTCACATTAGCTCCCAGAGACCCTCTGCCAGGCCTTCCAGACCTTTGAACCAGTGACCTTGAACACAGAGCTCTGTATTGTGTACTGTACCCCTTTCCCCCACCTTGTGTCTGGCTCTCTGTTTGGCTTCACAAAGAGGTTAAGGGGTGACTTGATCACACTCTATAGGTACCTACCTGGGGAACAAATATTTAATAATGGGCTCTTCAGTCTAGCAGAGAAAGGCCTAACCCGACCTTTCCAATGGCTGGAAGTTGAAGCGAGACAAATTCAGACTGGAAATACAGTGTAGATTTTTAACAGTGAGAGTCATTAACCATCGGAACAACTCACCCAGGGTTGCTGTGGATTCTCCATCACTGATGATTTTTAAATTAAGATTGGATGTTTTCCTAAAAGCTCTGCTCTAGGGATTCCTTTGGGGATGCTCTCTGGAGAAGACTAGGAAGTCAGACTAGATGATCACAGTGGTCCCTTCCGGTCTTAGAATTTGAGTCTATTTAAATTGTAAGTCCTTCAGGGCAGGGACTACTCTGTGTTTGTACAGTGTCTAGCCCCCTGGCAGCTCCTTAGGGACTACCATCATAAATGTGATTAACAATCTTAATGCCATCACCTATCCCTGAAGGCTGTCTGGCAGGGAGGGGACTCTGTGCAGAAAACAGGGAATTGCTGTAGAAAGAAAGGCCATTCCAATCTCAGGAGACTATTCACTGACCCCAAAGTAGGACAGTGGAAGGGAGTGACACCCTCCAACCAAACCCTCCTTTCTCGGCAATCAGTTCGGCACAGATGCCAGAATGCACCCAGCGCTCTAACCTACTGTGGAAAGTAAAAAGCAAAGCCCGGGAGGGGTGGAAATTAATCTGCCAGGAAACCGATCCTATATAGCGTGGGAGTTTCGTAGCGTGCTGATCCCTGAACGGATTTAGCGGCTCATGGAATGAATCTAGGCTTGTTGCCTCCCCGCCTCGTCCTTCGCCCGTCCCACACCCAACCCTTGGCTCCTTTTCTCTTTACGACGGGGAAGCTGGTGTCAAAGTGTGAAAGAAAAAAACACTAAATAACTCTTATCAGAGGGGTAGCCGTGTTAGTCTGGATCTGTAAAAGCAGCAAAGAGTCCTGTGGCACCTTATAGACTAACAGACGTATTGGCTCATGCTCCTATACGTCTGTTAGTCTATAAGGTGCCACAGGACTCTTTGCTGCTAAATAACTCTTGAAATGTGAAGCCATCACCTGAAAAACAGAAGCTAATTTTGCATTATTAAGGAGGCCTATCACAGCTCCCCACCAAGAGGGAGGTGGGAGGGGAGGGAAAATGGGTGTTTGGGGAGTCCAATTATTTCTGAAACGCAAGCAGTCTTATTAACTTGGGCAGAAAATTAATTAGTCTAATTAGAAAACCTCATTGGAATTCAGAGAGGAGTTATTGGGGAGTGACTGGGGGGGGAGGGGGGAGAGGAAAGGAATGACAACTGCCATGGGGTGGCCAACCCGGGGTAGGGAGATTGGTGGAGGTAATGCACATAGGGGGAAAAGTCAGTGAGATTTTTTTTAAGGCTTTTTTGGTCCAAGTTTTTAAATGAATGACGCCTCTGTCTGTGTGTGTGTGTGTGTGTGTGTATATATATGTAAAATGCAGGAGAGATTTATTGGAGGGTTTCCGTGGGCTGTTGTCTGAATTTCTTATACGCCTGTTCGCCAGCATGGGGTATTGTTATAAAGTGCTGGGTGGGTGGTTTCTTATCTTCACGGATTTATGAAGTCCTTAAAATATCTGTTGCCGTCCTGATTCCACAGTCCTTTAACAGCTCAGAGGGAGAGAGAGAGACATGATCTGGCGGAGCTGTCTGACGACAATTGGTTTTGATAGAGATACATTTGCTGCGTGTTAATGTGGAGAGGCCCGGGGGCAAAGGCAAAGAAGAACGGCATGGGACGGGGCAGCCATTTGATAGGCAGCTTGATGCCATCAGCACAATAGAGACTGAGGCTACATCTGTGCTGCACACCTCTGGCAGCAGCATGTCGTGTACATGGGGCTGCACACTGCAGTGTGTCACTACGTGTGTCAGTGAAAGGCTCTGGTAGCAGGGAGCAGCCAGAGCTTTTCTCCGCTGCTGGAGCTTTTCACTGCATCGGGAAGGACTCTGGAAGCAGGACACGACACTGCTAAAAGTAGCAGTGTCGATTGGAGCAGGGGAGGGAGGCACTGCTTGGATGAGTAGGGTTCATACCCACAGAGTGCAGGTGTGTCCTTGCTCTACTTGCCTAGGCAGGGCATGGTTTGAGGCTGGGCTTTTCCAAGGAGCCAAGGGGAGTTAGGTACTCAGACTCCAGGAAAGCTCAAGTGGAATTGGGCACCTAACTTCCTTCAGCTCCTTTGAAAATTGCACCCTGAAAGCAGAGTTGATGACACCTTAAAAAGTCCACTTGTTTCCTAGGGAACTGGTTGCCTCATGGTTTTGATGCTGGAGCGGACATGGGACCTTTTACACATGCGGTGCATGTTTTAATCTGAACTGGAAGTTGTGACACTTTTGGGGATTAACTGAGGTGTCTTGATGTCACCCAGCTGCTTACAGTGCAAGGAAGTCTTGTCTGTTCCCAACCGGGGAAAACTGTCCTGAGATACCAACTGTAGGCAACACAAACACACTTCAGGCCAGGCTACAGAAGGCCTGCTCTTTTTCAGTGCAGGCTAGCAATTTACACACCCCACCTTATTACATTCAGTAATGTGTCTTCAGGACACACCATTGTACACCAATCAGCTGCCTCCAGGGAAGCAGTGCACCTCAGTTTATTGGCTTTACCTCAGTCCAGCACTTGCCTTAGCATAAGTCACTTAAACGTGTCTACAGGGAAACCGCACTGAAGTTTATTTAACAAAGCTTGAGTTAAAGTTTCAAATAAAAGCCAGTAAAAAGGATGTGGGAACATAAGGTTAGAGATAAAAGAAAAAACATAACATGTAAGGTATAATTTATAACTATTAACAAGGTATTTTCTTATCTACTAAGATCGTTCCCCTTTATTCGACATTGGTGAGGCCTCATCTGGAGTACTGTGTCCAGTTTTGGGCCCCACACTACAAGAAGGATGTGGAAAAATTGGAAAGAGTCCAGCGGAGGGCAACAAAAATGATTAGGGGTCTGGAACACATGACTTATGAGGAGAGGCTGAGGGAACTGGGATTGTTTAGTCTCCAGAAGAGAAGAGTGAGGGGGGATTTGATAGCAGCCTTCAACTACCTGAAGGGGGGGTTCCAAAGAGGATGGAGCTCGGCTGTTCACAGTGGTGGCAGATGACAGAACAAGAGCAATGGTCTCAAGTTGCAGTGGGGGAGGTCTAGGTTGGATATTAGGAAACACTATTTCACTAGGAGGGTGGTGAAGCACTGCGGGAGGTGGTGGAATCTCCATCCTTAGAGGTTTTTAAGGCCCGGCTTGACAAAGCCCTGGCTGGGATGATTTAGTTGAGAATTGGTCCTGCTTTGAGCAGGGGGTTGGACTAGATGACCTCTTGAGGTCCCTTCCAACCCTGATATTCTATGATTCTATGAAGGTATTTCTTACCCAGTGGTGAGTCCCCTTACAGCACTTGTGTGGTTGAGAAAACTGGGATTCACTTTCCATGAGACACTCGCTTTGGCAGAGTGTCTCCTCCATAAAGGATAACATTTGGCACCTCTTCTCACTCTCTTACACAGTCCCAGCTTTTTGTCTCATGACATAAGCAGGGCGTTTCATTGCCTTCACCTCAGTCCTGATGGTTCTCTGTTCAGACTCAGCCCGTGAGGTTCTTTTTGACTTTGTCAATGCTCAAGGCTGTATCTGCTCCAGACTGTAAGGAGAGGGCTGGGTCGATGGATTTCAGTTGTTCTCGATGTTGATTGAGTCAGCTGTGAGCCCCACCCTGCCTCAGGCGATATGTTTCAGCTCTAACCATGAGGAGGGTTGGACACAGGTGTAACTGTACCGTTCACTTTTTTTTTTAAACGTCGTCTTAATAACATTTTTAAATCCCTTCCAGGGCATGTCTGGGCCACAGCAGTTATCAGCTGTCGACTGTTGAATGACTCATATGGGAAACTGGTTTTTATCAGAGAGGTATCCACGTACCAGAACCACCCCTAAAATTGGCCCCTCTTGGAAGGAGGCTCAGCAAAGAAAATCAAATGGTCCCTGAGTCATTGACTCCCCTACAGGAGTCCTTTGCAGTGCAGAGTAGGAGCATACTCTCCAGGTAGCCTAAAGGAAGCTTGCACAGGAAATGCCCATGTTACACTTGTTCTGTGGCTTAGGGCAGGTTCTATGCTACTGTAGAGGCCATTTAAAATGAAACAGCTGGTGTGTGGACGTGTGTGTGTGCAGAGCAGACAAAGAACCTGGTATCTTGTTACCCCACCACTTGTGGTCTTGGAGGAAAGCTGAGAAGATGGTCCCTCACTTCTCCCTCACTCTGAAAGCCAGGAGATTTTCAGTTCTCTGTCCCCTCCAGCCGGGGAGGGGCGGGTAAGAGAAAGAGCTCCCACACCTGGCTGGCAAGGTGCTCAGCTCACCTGCTGTCCCCCAAGGAGGGCAGCTGGGGTGGTTTTGCCCTACATGGGAGACTAACTAGCCAGATGCCGCTGGCCACCCAGGCAGACCTAGGAGAGCATGATCTTACCCTCTTAATGCTAGGCTGAGACTGGCAGCAGAGCACTAAACACGGACAGCATGGGCACTGGCTGATGTTTTCCAGCTGATAACGGGGCTGATGCCTGTGCAACCTGGCACCTCTGTTAGCCAGTTTGCCCATCCCTAATCAGCATGTTAGGGCTAGAGTTGGGTACAGACCTCAATCCTATGTGCAAACACCCCACACTTTGGGGCACATCTCAACTTAGCAGCCAGGCCCACACTCTAGACCCAGACCTAGCTGAAACTGAACTTTAAGAATAGCTGGGATCCAGCTTTGACCCCTCTAGAGCTTCTACCGACTTTGAAGACTTCCAGAGAGAGAATCAAACATGGTGCTGGGCTGATTTCACCAAGCAGAAGGCAGTAGTGGGCGTTTGTCACTAACAGCATTGGCCATCCTGGGTCTTAGCGAGCAGGGTGAATAGGTCATATCTCCTCCATAGCAGACCATGTCCAGAAAGATCCACAGGATCTTAGGTGACATTGTGGGACTTCACAATGGCTGATCAAAACCTCTAGCCTGGCAGGATGCATGCCCCCTAGGTTTTCCCCAGTGCATTTGTTCTGATGGCTTTTCTTCCTGCCACTGAAATAGCCTGTCAAGCTAAAGCTTATAATGAGCCAGAAGTCCGTTTCTCTTGGTAGGGTGCCCTGGGTGTCAATCACACATCTTAGGGGTGACCCAATTATGGTAATTGCACAGTTTTTGCTATGGAAGTTTAAAAAAATTGCCAGGCAGAGGAGGAATAAAACAATGCTAATAAACCAGAGAACGGTCAAATATATAATTTCCAAAGCTCTCCTTGGGGGTCAGTGCCTTCTGCTTTAACCCCTTCAGTGCTGACCATGTACATGTATAACCAAGCTCCTACCATCTGCCCTGTACTGTCCTGAAGTTCTGTTCCTTTGAAAGGCAGAAGCACAAATCTAGGATTCAGACAACCTAGGTCCTGACTCAGTGACCTGATACTTCTTGATTAGCCTAATTAGAAATCCTCATTGGACTTCAGAGAGGAGTTACAGGGGGACTGATCACTTGAGGCACACAGAGGTTGAACTTCCCTGTCTGTAAAACTGAGATAACACTTACGGCATGTGGTGAGACATAATTCACCTGTGTTTGGGAGATCATTGGGAAAGTGTTAGGGGGGCAGGGAATATTTGTTGCAATCCTCCCTTCCCAACAATCTCTGTGTTTCCAAAATCATCCAACTGTGGCATTTCCCCCCAAATATACGCTACAATCATCATGTGTCCTTCACATCCATCTGTGTCTATAGATGTGGCCTAATGGGTGGAGCATGAGCCAGGACTTACCTAGGTTCTTTTCCTGCCACTGACAAACCTTCTCCTTGTGCAATGTCTGGTTATGCTTTACAGCACCTCTGGGTGACGGTGGAGTATTATTACTCTCCATAGATTGCCACAGGAGCCCTGCTTGACAATGGCACTGGTCTAGAGATGCCCAGATGAGAGGCCCAAGCTCCTCCCTTCTCACTGAATAGCCAGGAAATAGTCCTGCTCCGGCGTAAACCTTTTGCTCGTTACTGGTGTGTCAGCAATGTTTGCCCAGCGTCATACGTGCGGTGGGGATGCGAACCCTGATGGACCAAAGGAAATGTTCACCCAGGCCCATGGGGAACCAGACTCCCGAGCATCCTGCAGCTTTGAGTCAGAGTCATAAAGGTTTAAGGCCAAAAGAGATCAGCAGATTATCTAGACTGACTCCTGCACATCACAGGCCACTAACCCCTCCCATTCACCCCTAATTTGAGACCATTCACTGCGGCTAGACTAATGTATTACAGAACTCAGTCATGGCGTCACATCGTGGGGAGGGCCAGTAAGGGAGGACTCCAATTAGCTCAGAGCAAGGACCGAACACACAGGACATTTAAGAGCCAATCTGTCAGGTAAAGAACTTGAAAGTCTCCCAAATGCATGAGGTCGAGGTCCAGCTCCGCTCCCTCAGGCTTTCCTAGCCTGGCCCCTTTCTGCAGCACCCCAACAGACATGAACGCTGAGCCACCGCTCACACCTCCTGTAAGCTGAGATCCCAGCCTGCTGCTGATTACCACCTGTGCCCCTTTCAATCAGGCCCAGCTGGGCTCCGCCTGTGACCAGGAAGCAGCTACGTGTTCCCAGATCTCAGACTGTCTCTGAATCCTGTGGAGTGAGGGGCAAACCCTTCTCTTTGCCAAGCAGAACAGCCCTGGGAGCTCTGCTCAGGCGAAACCAGGGGTTCTGCCTGCCCTTAGGAGATACAAGGACTCGCCCTCGAGTAGGGCCAACAAGAGCTGCTGTCTCCAATGTCTGGGTGCAAAATGGGGAAACCTGGGTGCTGCAGAGAGAGAGCCAGAAGCAGAGGTGAGTCCTAGTCACATGTCACCCCGTCACTCTCCTACTGGGGGGTTCCAGGGCAGAAGAGATGAGAATAAAAGGGGGACTGTCCCTTCTTCTCTTCCAAGGGCCTGGAGTTCCGTCCCCACCCCCCTTCCCTCAGCAGGAATTCCTCTCTCCGGCCTCAGGACCTGCAGACGGAGGTGGGAAGAAACTCCCCTCCTTGCTCTAGTAATCTGGAGAGCTCTGGGGCTCCTCACCCCCTCCCCCAGACCCCAGAGACCTACACAAGGGAAAGCAGGAAGCAGTTATTGCCTTCCAAGTCACAAGCGGCCGGTGACAACTAGACACCCTGCAAACAGGGAACACAATGGTCCTTCTCTCGGCCCTAATGGATGCTGGGGGGAGGGAAGAGGAGTGCCACATGCCCTCCAGCTGGAAGGCCCTGCTGCTTGATATTGAGCTGGAGAGGCAGCAGCTCCAAATTGCCAGTCTCACTGAGGCCCTGGGAGAAAGGCTTCCAAAAGAAATGCAGCCCCTCCACATCCAACGCTTTATTCGGGCACAGCATGGAGCCCACACAGTATGAAATGACTCCCTCTAGCACTATGGGCAACTTGGTTCCCAGCAGCTCTTATGTTGCA
Source organism: Terrapene triunguis (assembly GCF_002925995.2). Lineage (NCBI taxonomy): Eukaryota > Metazoa > Chordata > Testudines > Emydidae > Terrapene > Terrapene triunguis. Next base: position 7,382,276 of record NW_020664725.1, read on the forward strand.
TTGACTATGTTATGCACATATCGTGGTTCTCCACTCCCACCCCCAAGCTCCTCCCTGGACTGGTAGCATGCGGGGATGGACCGGAGTGGTGGGGTTGTCTGCTGTTGCTCATTTCAATGGTGACCCCTTCTGGTAGATAAAAAAGCAGCACTGACAGATCTCTTTTTCTGTAAGGCCAGCAGCAGTGATATTACGCCAGCTGAGAGTCTGGACCGCGATGTGACTCTCTAGGGCTTGGACTGCACCGGGGATTTGCCCCCATTTTGACAACAGGTGTAGTAGCAACAGTGTAATCGCTCGTATGGATGGGGTAATTTTTCCTGGTGCAGTTTACTGCGGTTTCCAGCAGGGGGAGTTTCTCTGGTGCCAATAGTGGTTTTGCCTGTCTGCACAATGGGTTTGCACTGGTGCAGCTGCTTCAGCAAAAATCCCCAGGGCAAAGTTGCGCGTGCATCTTCCCTCTGCTCATTTTTTTTTTAAATCATATGAGTGAAACCGAGCTGAGTTTTGCGGCTTCATGCATGTGACACTAGCAAGCTTTGTTTTGTGTGTGTGTTTCAGGCTGAGATTTTCCTTCTCGCGCAGAAGGCTCGCGGGGATGTTTCATTTCCCCCTTTCTTAGCGCAATCAAACTAGGCTGGACACTTTCCCTCCAGTTTCTCATCTGCTTGACTTCCCAGCTCTCATGAGCTACCACGGTGCTTTTGTGTTTGGGCTTCCAGCAGTGGGGCTGGAGGGAGATTTTAAACCCAACGGAATGACTGTTCTTTTTGAAACTTCAAGAGGAACATTGCATGGAAACATTTTTTGCAAATCCCGTGTTTCTCCCACTATATGTTGGGGTCTAACACCTGTCCATGTCCCTTTAATAAAAGAGGACAGGGGTTTTTTTTGTTTTCAGAAGCAGCTGTGGCCATGTAGTTCAGGTTATGACACGCACACGCATGGAAAATATATTGTTTTTCCATCTGGGGAGAGACTGGTGAAGGAGGGAGGTTCCCCTCTCTTCCCGGATGGATTGGATGCCAGCAGAGAAGTGAGTGAATGGCATGGAGGGCGGGATTTCCCCGCCACAGTCAGATGCACAGCGATCAAGGGGAAGCTCCTTACTGGCGCATCAAGCTGGATTTATTCCCCTCTTTCATACGTTTCTTTGCTTCAAAGTCTCGAGTCTTGACTGCGTGATGTCAGAGAAAATCTGCACTTCTTAAGAACTGGTTATGCTCATCAGATGTATTTATTTCGGCTTTTGATCGGCTTTTCCCTAAGGCCTCCCCGGTGCCTGTTCCTCACCCTCGTCCCCCTACCTCTTAAGCAGCTTGCACAAATGTTAACCCTGCCTAGCCCTGGCCCTGGCATATCTTCTGAAATGCAGCGTGCTCAGGAGGTGGGATGGGGTCACCTTGTCAGTGTCCCGAGTTCTGCCTGGTGCTAGCAGTTCTTCTGAGTAACTCTTCCAAGAGACCCACTCTGTGTATAACATATACACCAGCACGAGTAATCTCCCATTGAGGCATACACCAGATATTGTTTCAGTTAATAACCAGGAGCAACCAGAGAAGTATGAGATGCAAAACAGTGGTGTTGGACCTATCCTTCCCCATGTGCTCCTATCTTCTTCCCTCACACACCAGACCTGTACAATGTGCATCCTCCTTTGTAAGTGACATTATTATTGAAAGAGACAAGGGGGGTGGGTGAGGTAATAGCTTTTATTGGATCGGCTTCTTTTGGTGCAAGGTACAAGTATTTGAGCTTACACAGATCTCAACACCTTGTACCTTCCAGCAACAGAATTTGGTCCAATAAATATGTTACCTCCCCTGCCTGGTCTCTTTCATATCTGGGACCAGCACAGCTGCAACAACACTGCAAACTATTGTTATACGGATGTAGAAATAATCACCATAAAAAAGAGAACATACTATTATGACTGTTCTGACCTGCTGCCCAGTGAGCTCCGTTGAAACGCTGCTGGCTTTGTAACTCTGTCTCGGCCTCTTTGGTGAGGGATCACGTCTAGCTAATCTATAATTTACAAAACACGCTCGCATCCATTTTTTATGGAATGAAGGGCGTGTTTGCATAATGCCAACTTTTTTTTTTTAAAAAGAGCTGAGGAAATCTTTTAAAAGTTACTCTTGATTGCTCTTTGTTGTTGTAGTTGTTGATCTGTGTACCAATTAATTGAATATGATTGTCATTATGGCAGAATCTGGAGACCCCAGCTGAGATCAAGGTGCCATTGTACTAAGTTTGGCGTGCACATGTAATGAGCGGCAGTCCCTGCCCTGGGAAGCTCACAGTCTAAATAGACAAAGGAAGAATTAGCCTCATTTTACATATGAGGAACTGAGGCGCAGAGAGAATAAGTGACTAGCCCAAGTTCACCCAGAGAGTCTGCGGCAGAGACAGAAATGGAACCTAAATCTCTCCTGTAGTCTAGTTTACTGTCTTTATCACAAGAGCATCTTTCCTCCTGATTTTGTTTTTGCTTTGTGAGCCCAGTTTAGAAGAAGGAAAATGTTATTTATTTCCCTACAGATTCTGTTTGAGGGGGAGGGGAACAGGGGCGAGAATTCCTATGAAATCTACCCTGGTCCACAGAGCTTGTTGTCCCACTAATAAAAAGGCTGTGTAACATTTCAGCAGTGTTTTGAAAGTCTTTCTAGTGCAGCTATACAGGCATCCAGTTACTACAGAAAAATATTCTCTTTGAGGGAAATGGTCACGTGGAATGGGGAATCAAACAGACTGTCAAGATAGTTGAGCTTCCATGGGTTGGCCAGTCTGTTCAGCACCATGGACAGAGCCTCCAGAGAAAGGAGGTGAACTCATCCCAATTGTATGTGAAATCCACTCCTGCGCAGGGGGTCAGCATCTCTTCCCATGTGGGTACTTGGAACTGAGAGACCACGGTTCTGTTCTGTAGTCCTTGTGTCAGCCCCTCTGCACAGAGGTGAATTTCCCCCCTGTGTGTAATTACCAGTAAAGGCTCATGCAGTGCTATTAAAATAAAAACCCAAGAGTGATTCTCCTGGGATCCTATCAGCAGCACAGTAAGGATTAAAACATGTTTCTGTTTACTATCCAATCACTGCTCAATGGCTATTGCGAAAGAAGTTTGGAGGGGTGGGAATCTCACTCCAGATCGTAGTAGACGTGTTGACATCACTTAAGCCAATAGCACAGTTAACACGCTCTTTTGCCAGTGAAGAGCTCAAGGCATGAAAAGGGATGGAGACTAATCTGTTCTCCTTCCCCTAGAAGTTATTCCTCTGGGTTAGAGGTGGAAGTGTAGGAGGTGCAGAGCTGGGCAGCAAATGCTGTAGCCTTGCTGTGCCTGCTCTGTTGATGAATAGAGGGCTTTGATCTTGAGGGATGTCGACCTGGTACCTTTTGAGCAGCAAGAAATATCCCATGACCCTGATTCTCTCCAGCCTTGTGCCTGGCATGCTCCTTTACACTTGGGCACAGGCTGAGTCTGGTAGTGCTTTGCACTCACTTTGCACAAGTTGCGATGCAGAGGAGATACAAGCCCTTCAACTGGTGGGATAAAATGAACTAAAATGAAACCATGCTAGGGAGGTGGTGGAATCTCCTTCCTTAGAGGTTTTTAAGGTCAGGCTTGACAAAGCGCTGGCTGGGATGATTTAGTTGGGATTTGATCCTGCTTTGAGCAGTGGGTTGGACTAGATGACTTCTTGAGGTCCCTTCCAACCCTGATATTCTATGATTCATGCTTCTGATGGCAGCTGTCTATAATCTAAACATCTCTGACCCTGGGTTCAGGCAAGGGAGGATCAGAGGTGTATGATGGAGATTCCCACATGGGACAGAGCAGGCAAAGAGTGAAAACAGTTCTCCATTAGTTCTGATTTTTCCATGAGCTTGCTTGGATGACGTTGACATTCCCGTATCCTCAGTATCTCTGAGATGATTCGTGACTCAGTAGTGTGAATGTTCACAGAAAGCATCTCTTCTTACACCTGGCATGATCAAACACCCTCAGGAAGTGAGTTTTAAATTGCTGTCCACCTGCAATTGACTGAGCAACACAACTTGAATAGCAAGCCATGACCTAAGCATAAGTTGAGAAAAAAATTGTTTGCATAATTATGAAGAATGAATATAGGGGAGGATCTGTTTGCAGATGATCCAAGACGCAATGAACTGACTGAAATGTTAATTTCCTATTATTCACACATCCCTAAGCTTGCTAAGAATTATACTCATGGTTAACTTTACGCACACAAGAAGCCCCATAATATAGTTACTTGGGCACATAATTCTTTCCAGGCTCAGGGCTGTGGTGGGTATGGAAAATGAGAGAGATACAGAGCACCTTCATTGGGTACATTACAGTCACATATTTCCAGAGGAAAATGCTCTACAGTTAGCCAAAGGTTTCATGTGGTTGAGGTGAGAACTTATTGCCCCATGTAATAAAATGGATTCAATAAACTCGCTGTCATCATAACAAACTAGATTAGATATCCCCTAAAATCCTGGGGGGAGGTGGCTTGTGGTGTGGGGTGCAGTCTTTGGGGCACTTAAAGAATGCAAAATTGTGAGTGACACATCCACAGATGGGGGCCTGGGAAGATAAAGATGCTCTTCCTTAGGGGCATCACGATCCCAATTACTGGGTTAAGATGTGCTGAATTCAGAGAGATTTCTGAGGAGGAGTAAACCAGGCCCTGGGGAGGAACACATGAGCAAAGAGCATTAAACAGAGCAAAACTGATAATGAATGCTGCTGTTCTAGCACTTGTCAAAACTTCTCCGGAGTTTAACACTTCAGCTTTGGGAGAGAAAAACATCCTTCTGTTTAAAGCTGGAGTGTGGGGGTGGGTATCTTTAGTGTTCCTATTCCATTTTTAATCCTTGGATTGCAGTGATGAATAAGCACTCTTTTCCCTGCTGTACAGGTTGGGAAACTGAGGCACAATATCACACAGGTAAGATGTGTCTGCTGGCATCTGAACTGAGACCCCCAACCCCATCAAACAGTGAGCTAACGGATTTTAGGCGATGGGCAATAGCAGCAGAGTTGGCCTGGGTGGGGATAGAGGACTGGACTGCCGTTTAGAAGACCTCGGTTCTATTCCTGGGTCTGCTGCTGGTGGCAGCCTTGGACAAGTCACTTTGCTGCACCGTGCCTCAGTTTCCCCATCTGTAAAATGGTAATAATGGGATCTTTTATAAAGTTCTCTGAGATATTTGGATATAAAGCAAGGTATTATTGCACTTACATGGGATGTAAGTGTGTGATGGGGTGTCCACCTCACCCATGTTTGGAAGGGGTTAAAGTAGTCAGGCAGGCCTATTAACTCAACAGGCTGCACCTGGAGGAAGAGGCAGGGAGTTGATTGCAAGCAGGCTCAGCTGTGCAGGTACAGGCGGGGCCCAGGAAGCTGGCAACAGACAGGGGCTGCTCTTGGGAAAGGGCAGTTACTCCTTGGGAAGAGGGCCTGGAGCTGGTAAAGCCAGAGTAAGGCGGGGAACCAGGAGTGGCAGGAAGCAGTCCAGGGCAGGAGCAGTGAGGGCTGGGAGAGGAAAGCCATGAACTGCTGAGTTGAGGGTCCCTAGACTGGAACTCGGAGTAGAGAGTGGGCCTGGGTTCCTCTACCAGCCACTGAGGGAGTGGCACAATGGGGCAGTGAATGGGAAGACCACCTGAGACTGCCAGTGTGAAGAGAGCCTTTAAAAGACTTTGGTATGCCGGAAGAGGAAAACACTGAATGACCTGGCTGGAGGGCTGAGTCATGAAGAGGACCCTGGGGTTCCAGGCGTGAGAGGGGCTTCAGACCAAAGAAAGTGTCGGAGTGAGGGCATGCAACCATAGGAAGGGGAGTGGACCTGATGAGCTAATCCCCAGAGTTGCCAGGAGGAGGCGCAAGACCAGCGGTGAGTGGAGCACTCCCATCACAAAATGGTACATAGAATTACCCTTACCTGCACGGCTGAATTTTATCCCTTCAATGCTAACACTTAGAAGCTATCCAGTTTTGCTTTCGGTAGCTAGATACGGTGCATACTGAGCTATCATTACTCCCTGTATTGCCAAGAAGGGCAGCTGCAAAGACTAAGGTACAGTAATGTTTAGTTGCCAAGGGAACTGGTGCATTTTAAATGACATTGTACTTGGGACCCGGTTCAGCAAGATTCTTAACACAGGAATGGCCCCCTTGAAGTTACTGGAGCTACACATGTGTAAATCAGGCGTGTACCCCACAGAATTGGGGCATTGGAGGACTCAGGTGTGTGCTTCTAGGCAGAGGTAGAACGGAAGAAGGCAGCTGTTTCCAGGTTCTGGGGATTGAGAATGGCGTCTTTGCTCTACTTAAATTGTCTGGGAGAATTAATTAACGTCCCTTAAGTAAACTATTGCTCCAAAAAGTCAAGGCTGTGCTTCTTGGGAATGAAACAAAAATAGACTTAAAAAACATTCTCTGGAGATCTAGTCTGAATGCCGCCCGCCTGGCTGGCCAGACGTGGGAGGTAATGCTGAAATGAATATTCATCCTTTGCTGTTTAGTTAGGTAGGCGGGAAGTCTGACCCTGCTGTCCCTGTCAAAGGGGATTTACCGCTGTTTCCAAGAAGAGGCAATGTCAGGGAGGCAGCTTGCTTTCGAACGGGGAGCGCGGGTTATTTTGCCTCTTGCTGTACACGCACCAATGAGGCGATGCTGTTACTTAGTCAGTTTGGTTTTAGCCGGGACCGCACACCTGCATGAAGGGGATGCTCAGTGCAGCACGGTGTATGGGTTTTGTCTGAAATGGGACAGCAAGACCCGGTCATTTCCCAGGCACCTGCTTGTGTTAGGCGGCAGGGCTCATGCAGCAGGAGGATTCTATTGGTGCTGCAGCGGAGGGGACGTCAGAACCAGGTTTGCCGGGAAAGCCATGAAGGAACCCAAAGTTCACCTCAACCCAGCCCTTACTCAGGTGTTCTGGAGTTTGCATGAATCTAAAACTCCCAGTGGCAGAGCCAAGAGAATTCTCAGTTCGTCTAAGTGAACCAAAAATTGGGAGTGTCTTACAACCCCCAAAATCATTCCTATTTGTCCTTGGTGCCCGCACTGAGACCTGTCACAGGGTAGCTGGTCCCTGGACCAGAGCAGGTGAGCCTAGTTGAGCCAATTAGGGAAGGCTGGGTTACCTCTATAAAGCACTGCTAGTGGGCAGCTGGAGGAAGGACTGAGAGGCTGTGGGGGGAAAGCCACAGTGGAGCTGGCACCTGTGGTGGGTCCCTGGAGCAAGACGTCAGGGCTCAGAGAATCAGACCTGGGGCTTCAGCTCCAGGAAGGGAGCAGAGCTGACTGGGAGACTGCCAGGAGCAGAAGTCCCTGCCCTGGCCCCGAAGAGCTGGCAGTTTAAATAGACAAAGGATAGGAGGCACAAGGCAAGAATGTGACTTTCCCAAGGAGGTACAGCAGGTCTGATCCAGAAATAGAACACAAGTCCAGTGCCCTCTTCGCTAGATCACAGCTTCTCCCCAAGGCCTCTTCAGCATTGCTTCGTATTGCCTCCTATTGAGAACCGGTCATTGGCATTCAAGGGCAGAATGTGGATTCCAAGACATGTATTTTAGAACTGAATTGGTGACAACTAACAAATCTTCACACACAAGTGCCCATAAACTTCCATTTGGATACTTCTAGCCAGGCCTCGTGGGGCACAAGGCTGCAGCACCCTGGGAGAACTGGTTCTCCCCCGATGGCAAGGCTGGCCCTTCATTTATGGTATTTCATTCACTTCCCTCCCCTTCTCCATTAGTGGTGTTTGTTCTATGTACAGTGGTAGCACCTTGGAACCCCAGTCATGGACCAAGACCCCATTGTGCTTGGTGCTGTACAACCACAGAACAAAACGATGGTCGCTTCCCCAAGTGCTAACAATCCCTGTAGCCATGCCTGTGGTATATGTACATGTGTCTGTCTGGGATAACTTATGGCCACCACTGCTCGTGGGATGTGTGGGACCTCACGCACACTTCCCAAAACCACCCATCATGGGTGGCTAGAAGGACATAGGAGGCTAGGAGCAGCTGCATGGATCACCAGCCAAGTTTGTGCTTGGGACTTTGAGCACCATAGTGGGTGAATCCATGAGCCAGCAACAATAATAGCCTATTATCCTCTAATGAGTCAGCCCCTAGAGGGGACATCAGGGCACATTTTGCCAGCCTTTGATGCTTGTGCTACTCATGAGGGAGAGATCCCCCTCTTTTCTCCCTACGCTTCAGGAGTCGGAACTTAGACAGAGGCATCCCTCGAAGCTTGGCTGCTTCTTGCTTAGCGTGCATAAGATGGAGGAAGCTCTGCCAACCTGTCCCCAAGCCCGGAGGAGAGAGCTGGATTTTGTTATGCCTTGTTTAAATAACATTTTGTTTTCACGGCAGCGAATCCCTTCAGCCCCTCTAACGCAGCGCTGCTCGGCAGCATCCCCTGCATGCCCATTTTCTTGAGCGCGACAGTTTGATGACCGCGCCGGCTAGATGATAGTAATTGGCTAGGTGTTTAGATGCTCCATCATCTCCCCTGCCCCCACTCCGTCACAAGAGGATTTCAAGTGCAATTTTCGCTTGCACATCAAACAGCAATTTCCCTTGCCGAAATCACAACCTGTGAAAACTCTGCCCTAATCAAATCTATCAAGCCCCATTTAGGAGCTGGCTCCTGTCTGTTTATCAGGGAAATGGACTTGAAATTGGCCCCTCTAATGGAATCCCGGCTCCCGCACAAGTGTTTGGAATTAATAGCAGGGCCCGCTGCGAGCTCGGAAAGTTGGGCGCTTGATTGCGGTTACAGTAAATTGCCACAATTTCTGCTCCTCGATACTCTCAAGTGACAGAAGGATTTTTAGGCGGGGAAGAGGGGGTTGTATATGTAAGCGATCCCCGTCTTGTTGATAAAGGATGGTCTCGTTATCATGGCAAGCCCTGTTGTAACAGAGGTTAAAAAAAGGGAAGGTGTTACAAACGCTTAGGTGCTGACAGCAAAATTCAGAACAGGTCACTAAATTCAGGGTTACTTGTTTATTGCCTGCAGCTGTGATGCCTTCTGGTAGGAGTGAATCAGCTTAGCTAAGCAATGCTAGGTCAGATTGGTGCTTGGAAGGGAGACTTCTATGGAGCACTTGGGAACTGCAGAAATAATTCGGAAGGGTGCTGCCGCTCCTTCAGATGCAGTGCTGAGCCTCAGTGGAGTGAACTGCTGCCTTTCAGGTGAGACTGAAAATCGAAGTCCTAGACCCCCTTTTGGGTATAAAAATCCCCACAGCAGCTCGATAGAGAGATGAGATGGTAATTCCATTGCATCCTGGGAAGCTTGTACGTTAAGTAATTATGGTGGTGGACATCTTTACTAAGCAAGAGGGTCTGAGTGATTGCAGTATTTTGCTATCCAAAGAATAAAAGACAGGTACTGTATCTCAGATTCTATTAGTGGGAGCTCCGTGTCAATTTTAATGGTGCCTGCAGGTCATTCGAAGTCCCCCCAACCCCACCCCCATGTTTTAGGTTAGAGATAGTGCTCTTTTCCACTCCCTGCTGTGTTGTGCTCCTGTGAGATGTTACATAGACACTTTGGACCTTAATCTCTCTGTCTCATTCCCTATCTGTAAAATGGGGATAATAGCCCCTCATCTCGCAGGGGTGCAGTGAAGACATATTCATTATGACTGGGAAGCACTCAGATACTGTAGAGGTGTGTGCCATAGAAAAGCCCAAGAGAAAATAAATAATTCGGTTTTCACAGCAGGCTTCGAATAGTGTGTGATAAATAAAGCCTGGGGCCACACTGAACAAGGAGGATGCAACAAAATACAGAATAGCTGTTCATTAAGTGTGCACCCGTCCATGCACTGAATGAGGCAAGAGTCCTGTGGGGGGGAAATAGTATGTGATCATGTTATTAAAGACTGCATCATAATACATCTGCACCAGGGGGCTGAATTAAGGTTGTATGGGCATCCTTAATTCTGACAGTTCCTAACTTTTGAGTGCTTGGCTTTGCAACTTTAATGTTGTTTTAATATAGTTTTTTTAAAAATATATATATATATATGCAAGATATACATTGATACGTATTGTGGCTTCCCTAATGTTGGTGAGTGAGAGAGGCGCTGAATGCTCTGTGAGTAGGATGTTTACTTTGGTGGCTCTTTAAGGACAGCACTGTGAGAAGGCCTGCAGTGTGTGATTTATTTTTTTGTCCCCCTACATGATGACAAGTGGACTGCTTGCCTTTCCTTCTTGGCCTTGTTTGTGTCTCTCTGTAACTGGCTGTTGGATATAAGGGACAAAAATGTGTGAGTCTGTGAGTGCAAAGAGCCACATGTCCCCTCCTGCCACTGGGCTGAGGGTACACGGGGCCAGATCCTCAGCTGAGATGTATCAGCATTGCTGCATTGAACTCAATGAAGCACTCGTGACTTGCATCCGGTGAAGCTCTGACACTCAGCATCCTTCTTGTGTTGCTCAGCTTCTTACTGCATCTGGCTCTACATTCCTCCGTGGAGCTGTAAAATGTTAAAATATGGCTGGTGTGTGTGTGAGAGAAAGAGAGAACATGAACCAAAATGAATTCCATGATATACAAGGGAATAGAAACTATATGAACTATATGTTTGTAACTGCTTCCTAATCAGAATTAGGATGGACGCTGCATCAAGTGAGGCAGGGACACAGACGATAACTGACAATCACTCCAAGATCACGAAGCACTCAACACACTGATTACAAAATCTGTCGCTGGGGATCAGGTCACCTGCCGCTGATGCAGCCACCTCTGGTGTGGAATGCAGCAGCTGTTTAACAGTGCATAGTAACACAGCAGTGCAGGCCTGGAAGGGGAAGAAGGAAAACTAGTCAATGTATGTAACTGTGTCGAAACAATAAAAAGAATGACATATCCACAAAAAATGACAAGAGGGAGCTGCACAAAGGGCCCGGTCCTCCTTGTGTGGTTGCAACAGTGCTAAGTGTATGTAAACTGCTACCAGAACAGAATGGCATCCTCTAATATCTACTTTCCATAGGCATCAATGACAAGATAAGGAGCAAGGCGGTAGGGAGCTGGTCCTGATTAACATAATTTAGGCCTGGTTTACACTGGAACGTGATGCCAGTGTAACTGGCACAGTTAGGTTTCTATGTTAGTTCAGGGCTGGATTTATTACCAATGTAATTATTCCAGTACAACTCCTAGTGCAGATCCATTTATACCAGTACAAAGGTGCCTTCTACCATTATAGTTTATAGCAAGAGCTATACTGCCATAGGCACTGTTATACTGCTGTAATTGCGTCCAAACTGGGGGCATTGTGACGTGTTAGGGGTACAATTCCAACTGCACAACTTTCCACTAGACAAGGCCTTACCCACGCTCGAATTCAGCCACTGCACCCTCCTGAGAAAAGAACCTTTGGGTCTGTAATGATCACCCGTGGTCAGGGCCTTGAGTTCATGCCTTCAGGAGCTCGGCTCAGAGAGGTAACCCGATTCACGCTGGGCTCCTCGGGAAGAAGTGTGCAGCTGATCCGCCTGGAGCCGCTGATGGCAAGCATCATCTTGCAAGCCGCGCTGACCTTCTTAAAAGGGATCAGCAGAGTGATTTGAAGGAGATAAAGGTGGGGTTTGGTTTTTTTGCCTTCTATTAGGGGTTAAAAGGGAAGAGTGAAATTAACAACAGAGATTAATACATGTATTAAATATTTATCTGACCTCTTTTTACATGATCCTTTTATATGATGACCCAGGAAGCTGTTAAAGAGACGTTCCCTCCATCTCTCCTCTCTGCCTTTCCCTCAAAGCCTTTGGTTTTGATTAGAAAGAAAGCCCTTTCCCGACAGCCCCAGGAGGAGGTGTTGGGCCAGCGCGGGTCAAGCGGGAGCCTCGTTAGCTGATGAAAGGTGATGCTGCTAACGATGATGATTCTGACAAGGGAGCCAGCGCGGTTCATTGGTGACGGGGCGGGGGGAGTAATGGATCAAATGGGAGGGAAAAAAGAGAAAACGCCAGGCATGGTAGCTCAGACTATCCATTGGGCTTGGATGGCACCACTCGACTCGGGGTACTCACTGCAGCCTTCTCCCCAGTACAGTGCTGGGGAAGGCAGTACAGAAAGGTGGCACGGACATGCACATAATCCACCTGCCTCCCTAATATACCCGATTCATGTTATAGCAGGGGAGGGCCTCCCCAACCACAACTGTTGGGCCTTTGTTGTCTTCATCCTAGCTAGTGGAAGATGCCGCATTGACAGCCCTGGGGCCTGGAGTGCCCTTTCTCCATGGGACATCCCAGTCCGGGGCAGCGCAAGCTACTCTCCATCCCAAGAGAAAGTGTGTTTCTCTCCCTGACATGGAAGGACCCTTCTCTAGGGATGCGTGTAGAACTCTGTCTCCAGGGCCAGTCACCCATTGCCCTCTCTGCTGAACAGTGCCCATTCATGCCAACTGCACTGTTGGGTTTCTGTGATGTGGGACGTGGTCACTGAGGCCAGCAGTTTCGCCTCCCAGCTATCTGATGACCCAGGCTGGGTTTGAATTGGTAACGTTGAATGGCACAGCAGCAGTCCGCTGACCCAGCCAAACCCCTTTGCAGAGGCTATTCTTTTACACATTCATGCAGAACCTTGTTGTTGATCCTTTTGTTCTTGTGGGGGTGAGTGCCACAAGTTAATTCTATTACTCAAAAACCAAACTTCCTCTTAAAGGACAGTCCTCTATAACCGCTGAGTTGCCTCTAACCTCCCAGCCACCAACCTCTAGTCACTGTCCAACTTCAGTGCTTTACCCTATTTGCAATAGTTGACTTAACTATTCAAACACCACTGAAGTCCTTTGATGGAGCAGGTCCAGCCTCAGAAGGTTCTAGGGTTTTTGAGCTAGTTACTGCTTGGGGAATGTTATCAACCAGTGAACTTCGAAACAAAGGCTCTGTGCTGAGAGGGCAGGAAGCAGAAACAGATCAATGAACTACAGGGAAATCCAAGTTGTTCAACTAAGGATCATGATCAGAATTTCCGAACCATTTTCCCTGTCTGCCTAAAGGGGTATTGTAATTGAATGCAAAATATGTAAAAGTCTTTGTGGGCTAGACCATCTGAGATCAAGAGATGAATGGAAAGGTGTGTAAGACTGGAAGGCTTTCTGTTGTATATAGCTGACTAAGTTCTTCTGACTTCCCAAATGGGCTGAGATAGGGAAGGAAAGGAAGATCGGCAACAGCATATTGTGATTTGAATGCAGCAAGACTTCTAATGCCTTTTGATCAGGTTTCTACTTTACTGCATCGTACTTTATCTGTTGAATCTCCTTCTCTCAATAGCCTCTGTAATGGGGTTCATTCACCACTCTGGCGCCTCCTGCTGGCTGTCTTGGGAATTAGCTCTGCCTGTTAGTGCACCCCTTTTGGGTGGTGCCTCACCACTGCCACTCCTGCTTTAGGACACATGTCTCTCCAAGGACCATGCGTCCTCTTCACTGACACAGCCCTCCGGCCGTGCCACACACTGTGCTCCCCACTTTCGGGGACCTGCAGTCTGCTGTTCAGCCACTTCCCTTAGTGGCTACTACAGCAAATTGTCTGGCCACTTCCTCATGACCCCAGCATCCTCTTTGCTCTTGCCTCAGGGCCTCAGCCTGCAAACCCCAGCAGCCAGCCAGGAGCTGTCTCTCGCTCCCCTGGTCCCTGCTCACAGCACTGCTCTGTCCAGGGTGCTGGTAGTTCTCTCAGTCCTCCAGAGAGACAGTCCTTCCTCCATGGGCTCCCAGCAGAGAACTGCCCTCCTCTGTCCTGCAGCTCCCTTTTTATATGGGCCTGATTGGCCCTGATTGGCTGCCTCCTGCACAGTCTCCCTAGGGCTCTATTAACCCCTTAGAGCCCAGTGCGGGGCAGGCGCCCCATCACACCTTTAAGTTTCAGAAACATTGGCTAACTTGGCATCCAAACTCTGCCCTGTATCTTCCGTCAAGCCCTCGCCCTTCCCTTCTCTGTCTCTTGCCCAAAGCTCAGAAACAGTGGCTGACTGCTCGTGTGAAATGTCCTATGTAGAAACAGTTTGCTCTTACAGGAGAGATTTTAGTCACCCTTTAATTTCCAGCCCAGATTGAGCATTTGTCTGGGAGTCAAAGTTTTGATCCAGCCCCCGGTGAAGCTAATGAGAAGATTCCCATTCACTTCACTGGACGTTGACCAACGTTTTATTCTTGACACAGCCACTGACTTCCTGAATGACTCTGGGCAAGCGGTGTTACCTCCCTGTGCCTCAATTACCTTCTCTACGGAGCAAAGCTAACAATGCCCTGTTGTTGTTTTGCTGAGCCCAGCAGGCTGCAGGTTCAGGAGCAAAGAGGCCCTGGTCACCAAGGGGAAACTGGGGAACATCATTATTTTTTCTTAAAGTTTGAATTGAAATTAGCATTTTCTCAGCCTAGTGCTGGAGGCTAGTTTCACAAATGACATTATTTTCTGGTAAGGTGGCAGCCTCCAATGTCTGCTATATAAATGACCATGTTATTCTTTTTTTAAAGAAACATTTCACATTTTATTCCTTGTGGCAAGCGTCTCCTACCTTGGGAACTTCCATGTTCTTACACTGAGCAGTTACGAGAGCAACTCTCAGCCTTGTTGTTTATTCTATTACCTTAAGATGTAGAGGCCCAAACCAAGATCATGACCTCATCGTGCTAGGCGCTGTACGTACACATAGGAAGAGGCAGTCCCTGCCCTGAAGAGTTCACAACCTTAGTAAACAAGACAAGGGCATTTTTCATTGGAATTTGCCGATTTGTTGAAGTCAGAACGTTTTCCTGGAGACAGTTTGAGTTCAGGACAGTCCTGACGGAAACCGGGCCGAGTTTTGATGGAGCCTTGCCTGGCAGGCAGGTTTCAAAACATGCCTGGTTTCCTGCTCAGCTCCTCAGCAGATCGCCTGACAGAGTGCCTAGGAGTCGGGTAACCGAGGCTGTCCAGGGCCTGTGGTTCTGGGGCAATCCGTCTGGCAGGCCGGCAGAATTTCAAAATTTTCCATTTTCATTCTGAATCGGGTGAAACCAAATTTTGAAATACCCAAATCCTCTGCCAAACGGGATTACTTTTCTCTGCCCAGCTCTAATTATTATCCTTATTTAACAAATGGGGAATGGAGGGGATTGCGGTTGAGAAAGTGGAACTGCCTAGGCAGAAGTGTGATTTTGGGCACAGGGATTAGGTCTGGGGTTCAGCAGACGTATTGCGTTCTTAGCACTACCTGGGTACCTTAAAGCACTTCTGTATGCCTTGCTTTTCCCATCTGTGCTTTTGAAGAGTGTCTTGCTTCTGTGGAATTTGCTGGCTGAGGCTGTCTCTAATAATAACCCTTACCTTTGTAAGATACTCTGAGCTCTATGACTGTGAAGTTCTGGAGCCCTGAGATTCTGTTTGTAGAAATGAAGTGTCTTCTCTTTTTCAGGAACACAATCTTATTAAACAAAATCACCCTGCAGAACAGGAAATCCTCCGCTGGTCAGAAAGGATATTAAGGCTGCTGGTTTGAAAGTGCACAATGTTGTTGTTATTAAACTGAAAGTGATCCTTGCCTCCACCAATCCGAGTAAAGTGAAAACTAAAGTAAGCCGAAGCGTGGATGGTGAAAAGTAAATTGGATTTTACAAATGCTTTCCGTTTCCATAATCTGAGCTGACATTAGTAACACAGCTTGAGGAATTTTAAAATACGCATGTCCCAGTTTTTCAAAAACCGACTGATTTCAGATACCTTGATTTGGGGGTCGGGGGAGGAAGGGGCAACGTGAGACACCTTAAAGGAAACAGATTTGCAGTAAGTGCTGAGCTATCACTCTCTGAAAATCAGGTCTCTTCAGAGCATCTCAGTTTAGGCGTCCAGAATTGCTAGTCCAGTTGTTCTCAAACTTTTTTACTGGTGACCCCTTTCACATAGCAAGCCTCTGAGTGCAACCCCCCCCTTTATAAATTAAAAACACTTTTTTATATATTTAACCCCATTAAAATGCTGGATGCAAAGCGGGGTTTGGGGTGGAGGCTGACAGCTCATGACCCCCCATGTAATGACCTCGCAACCCCCTGAGGGGTCCTGACCCCCAGTTTGAGAACCCCTGTGCTAGTCACTTTTGAAAATGGGGTGGGGAGGCTATGCATAAAACTATCCTTCATCCAGTGGCAGCTGTTAACAATTTAACTAGCTGGTAAATATCGTGTAGTAACTAGATTATTATATAATAGGTGTTATATTATTAAAGGCTAATATATGATTATTTCTGTCTTCTAACACCCACATCCCCAAATGCAGGTGACATGGGGCTTAGTTTGGTCTCCAGTAAATATTATTACACAGTAATCCACAGAAGCGTGTGCAAAGACTCTGCCATTATATGGGACTGATCAACAAGACCTATTAGTGTTCTGTGTAATTAACAAATAGGCTGCATTCTGTCTTCCCTCTCCTTAGCCCACTTGTTATTGCTGGAGAGACATTTAGGGAAGCAGAATTGTGGTGTATTGAACGCTGTGTTAATATTACAAGCTATTAATTTAAGTTGTAAGGTATTTCCCTTTCGTGCTGGCAGGCTACAGGCTCTGTAGGGAAGGGTGGGATCTGGGTTATCTGCAAAGAGCCAGGCAAGTTGATCTGTGTCTTTCTGCCTTTAGGTAAGAGTCTGCTGTGTCTCTCTGTAATTGGTTGTTATGTGTTAGATTTCTGGATTTTAAGAAATAAAGTCATGTTATGTTGCAACTTTATGCACAGAGTACAAATGTTGTTTATCCCGAACTGTCTGCGTGTATTCCGTGACAGAAACAGGGAAACAGAATAACTTTGTGTAAGGCAGATGAGCTGTTGGTGCAGACGTATGATATTCATGTAGACCCTGATTTGCATGGCCACACTTCTTAATTTGATGCACATGCGTAGTCCCTTAGATTTCCAAGTTAAGTATGTGTGAACGTTTGCTGGGTCAGGACCTTAGGATTCAAGAGTTCTGAGGTTCAAATCCAGGAGAATAAGACAGCTTTGGGCATCTGGATTGCACAATGATGAGCACTCTGGATGCAATCAAAACTCTGGCTTTTGAGAAACGGACAGTTTTTTCTAGCAATAAGCACAAGGAACTGAGAGTCAGCATGTGCCTATGCCCAGCTCTGCCAAAGACACTCTGTTCCAGCTTGGACACATCACTTAGGCTCACGTTTTCAGGAGTGGCCTTGAATTTTGGGTATCTCCGCTTTTGGTTTCCTGACCATAGGCATTTAGGGGTTTAATAGCAGTGCTGAATGCTCACACTTCCCATTGACTACTGCTGTAGTTGGGGATTACTCAGTAGAGCTGCTTGGGATGTTTTTTTTTCATTGAAAATGTTTTTCTGTTTCCTCACTGTCAGAGAGGTTGAACACTGTAGCTGGAGAGAAAGTCAGGCCCTAGCTGTTTAAATTGCGCACTCAGTTCAGGTATCCAATTCAATATCAGAAGTCATTTTTTAAAAGGTGGGTCTTCACCTTTCTGTGGCTTAGTTTCTCTGTCAGTGAATTCTAAATTGAGCACTTCTCTATTTCACAAGTGTTGTGGTGAATGTTCGGAGGGCAGCACAAAACTTATCAACCAATTTTTTGTTTCAATGAAAAGCTTTTCAAACCATATGAATTTTTTTCACTAAATATATTTGATTGACAGTTTCTGAGTTTTCAATATAACAGTGCAAACAATAAAAAAAATGTTTAGACTCAAATGAAATCAAAAGAAAAATGGGGTGGCTTTATTTACCTTTTTTTCATTTCCCCTCCTCTTTTTTTTTTCCCAGTGGGAAGCAGGGCCGGCTCCAGGCACCAGCCGACCAAGCACGTGCTTGGGGCGGCACCTGAGAAGGGGCGGCCAATGTTGGGGTGGTGGGGGGGCACTCACGGTGTTTTTTTGTTTTCAGCCGGGCAGCGCGGGGGCTGTTTCGGCGGCGCAGCGCTGGACGGGGGGGGGGGGGCGTCGGGGTGCTGGGGGGAGGGTGTTATGGCGGGGCGGCGCTCTTCTTTTTTGCCTGGGGTGGCAAAAAAGTTAGAGCCGGCCCTGGTGGGAAGGCAGTGGAGGGAGAAAAAAACAGAATCCAAAAAATCATGTTTCGATACTTTTTGATTTGAATCAAAATGTAGTTTTTTTGTTGGCTGTTTTTAATGGTTTTGTAAAAAAAAACTGGAAATTTTCAAAAGATGTAAAAAAATGTGTTTCCTTCTAAACTTTTTGCAGAATTCCAATTTTTTTAATCATCTCTGCTTATTAAACTATTGTCAAGTCCCCTGCGATTCCCAAATAGAAAGTCAATAGGGGCCATATTCAAACTTCAAAGAAGTCATGCTTATTTATACCAGCTGGGAATCTGGCTCTGTGAATGAATGGTCTAAATCCAAAGCCCATGGGAGCACCTCAGTCTTGAATGGGTTTATCCTTCCAATGTCCCTGTGATGTAGGGCAGCACTCTTATCCCCATTGTACAGATGGGCAGCTGAGGTACAGAGAGACTAAGTGACTTGCCCAAGACCACACAGGCTGTTTGTCATAGCATAGGGGTTTGAACCCAGCGTTCGAGGGTCCAAAACTAGTGTTCTAACCGCTGGATCATCCCTTTTCTCAATAAGACTCTTTCGGTTGACTTGAGCGGGCTTGGTATCCGGCCCACAACAAAGAAGAGGAGAAATTAAGAGAAAGTACGATGTTGAAACACAATGTCTTTTGAAGTTTTCCTTGGAGCAACAGTCTGTGTTTTGAATGTAGAGGTTTCAGATTCTCTGATATTCCAATCTTCTTGTCAATCCCTCTGTTGCATTTGTTCCTGTGAAATCTCCTTGGTTTTATGTTGTTTGTTAAGCATACTCTTCCTGATTTTGATCTGAGAGAGCTGTCTCCTAGTGATACCCACTGATTTTTGATAGCAGCATAGAAATAAATCCTGGGTTTTCTCCTTGTTCTCTGTTAGGGAAAGAGGATAGGGTGGCTATTATGACAGAAACCTCCCTACCCTGACTCCAAAACCCAGTTACCGTGACTGGGCAAATAAACCCATTCCCTAATATTCCCCTCAGTGCAGTTGTTTGCACTGACAGACGGTTAATGCATATGTGAATACACAACTTTTTGATTCATTGGCTTTCTGCATTCATCACTCTTTTTTCTTTAAATTAAAACTCCCTCCAGATGGGGTCTCTGACATAGATTTATTGATCTGCAAATAAGCCTCACTCATAACCTGTACAGCTGTCCCGTTCATCTTGCGCCGAAGGAGGGTTCATTACTCTATGGATGTCCCAAGAATGAAAGTGAGGTGCTAACTTCCCCCCACCCCCTCTTCCCATGCCTCTTCTGTCTCTGCCTGTCTCATTATTTTCATGCCACTTGACAATTTCCATATCTCAGCAACCCCTGGTCTCAATGAAGTCAACCGGACTATCAAGTATTCAGTTCTGAAATTTGAGGCACGTGTGTTTAGATGTTAAGGCCTTGATCCTACACCAACAGCGCACTATGAGAAGTCCTCTTGAAGTCAGTGGAACTATTCACAGTTGCATGAAGATTCTCACATGTTTGAGTCTTTGCAGGATCCGGGTTATGGATGTGGGGAAAAAAGTTAGTCTTATTTAACCACATGCCTACAGCCAGAGCATGGTCTTTCCTGTCAGTATGGTCTCTAATGCTTTACCTAAATGACTCAAGAGAGAGAGAGACAAAGTTGGACCAGCAACTTATTTGAAGGACAAGTTGGTAGCTGGAGGCACAGTAGAAGTGCACGCCTCTTAAGGCTGACCACAGGAAGGATGGATGAGATGGCTCAGAAGACAGCTGATTGGCAAGCTTGCCAGAGGAGTGCATACTGCACGTGACTAAATAGGGGTGGGGTTCAGATGGGGTAGGGATGATCAGGAGAGGATGGCTGAACAGGGAGTTGAAGGCCTGAATATTCATTCATCACCGTAATCAGGAAACTAGCCTGGGAAGGTTTTAATCACCGTGTGTGACGATGGAATGCAGAGCAAGTTTATGGTTTGCGGAGAGCAGACTGACACAGCTGATTGATGTCAAATATGTCATGATGTATATTGTAAAGCCAGGAGATTTAATGGTGTAACTTCACGGCAGGCTTGGAAGTGAGGTGCTGCAGAGTAGGGAGTGATGGATGGGCTCATTTACATGTAAAATTGCCGATGGCATTGACAGTGCTGGTATGCGGAGGGAAGATAAGAAGGATACAGCAAGATTCTCTCTGACCCTGGTATTGGAACGTTAAAATATAGCTGTGAGGAGCATATGGGCTTTGCAGAGTGTCTCTGGGTGTGTGGAGGTATGTGTGTAGCTGTGGGGGGCGGGGATATGTGCACGCTCGCCTATATACACTTGTGTGTATTGCCATACACATGCATCTATAGCCCTCTGGTGTGTTACAGGTCCTCCCATGTGCCAATCCATAGAGGCGACGAGTTGTTACAGAGCCTAGGCTCTCAGGCTTTTAGCTCGGGCAGTTCCTGGTTCAATCCTTGCGTTGTCAGCCAAGATGGTGACAGTCACACCCCTACAGATTATACGCATGCACCTAATTCGATCAGCTCCTTCAGGTCTCGGTCCTGTAAGGTGCAAGCTGCTACCAACCCCTGGAGGAGAAGAGCCTCATTCAACTCGCCGTGAATCCAGGAGTTGCTCGGCCCCTTGCAGAACTAGCCCTTAGGCCTGAGTAGTTCTGCTTCCACCTGCAGGGATATTGTCCAATCCCCGTTAGGACATACCCTTCCTGGCTTCTTCAGCTCAAGCACCAATCTCAGTTCTAAATCAGTCCCACAACTCCTGGTGCCTTTGACCATTTTCTCCTAGAGTGAGACATTGTTTGTTGAACTCACGTGGAGAGAGGTGTGTGTGTGTGTGTGTGTGTTTGTGTGTTGGGGGGGGCAGGTGTGCAGAAAGATGAGCATTCTTTCTTCCTCTCCATCTCACGTGGACAGCAGGACTCTTGCTTTGTTTCTCTTCATCCCCCCAGTCCCATTTTTTTTTGACATAGTTGCATCTATCTTCTAGTCCAGCTTTTATCTAATCCCTGCAATCAGCAGTTCCCGAGTGCATGTAACACCAGGATGCAGGTACTGCACATAGATGAGAAGGGCTAGAAGCACTGTTAATTCCCCCACCCCCACGCCGGGTTCAATCATGGGCTGGGACCTTTGTTAGATTTCCTTCCGCCCCTCCTCTTTGGCGAGTGCAGTAGTGGAGAGCTGTGGACAGAAGATGGCAAGAGCAAGACTCTTCTTGCCCTCCTTAGAGGTCCGTGGGTCTGTTGTTGAGAAGGCTCCACATCCAGCACCTTGGGGCCTAGGCATGGGCTCTGTATAATGCAGTGTGCCAGAGCAGCATAGCTGAGGAAGAGAGATGGTTCCTGGAATGGCCTGGAGCCTACCCCCATGGAAAGCTTTGTAAAGGAAAAGCAGTGCAGATTGTACAGCTGCTGATCTACTATGTTCTCTATGGCTTGTCCTGCTTAGGAGTTGGGGCATCATCTCATGTGCCAGCTGCCGCTTCTACATGAGCTTCTCATTTAGGCCCAGCTGGAGTGAGTTCCAGAAGCTCTAAGACCCTGATCCGTTGCCCAATGCAGTCACTGGAAAGGCTCCCAGTGATTTCACTGAGAACTGGATCAGACCTAAGTTAGCCACATCGGCACCTTCCTTTCCCCTGCTACTCTGAGCTATTTACAGACTAGCAAGGCCCTGCTTTGGCAGGTCTGTGAGCCTGCAGCTGATCAAGGATGGGAATTACCCACGATGCTGCCTGCTCTCCTTGCGACTCCCATGAGGCTCCTTGGGGAGGAAGGTCCAAAACAAATCCAAACATTGGTCCAAAAAAGTGGACTTGGGAGCTGCCACTTTTCAAATGAGCTTAAGTGCAATCCCTGCCCTCAGCCCTGCTCTTCTGCATGTGTCTTGCAATAGCCCTGCTAAGGCCATGCCCTGCCTCACCTCCTCTAAAAATAAACCGGGGTGAAACCAACCAGATTCTAGAGAAATCGCCCTAGAGTGCTCCAACCAGGTGCAAAGGAGGGTGGTGCTACAGGGACCCAATTGCAATTACGGGATCCTGTGTCACCTGGTCCCAGCAATTTCTCTCCAGTAGAGGATCAGACTCAGCAGATCTCTGGCCTGGTCTACACTACGACTTTAATTCGGATTTAGCTGCGTTAATCCGAATTAACCCTTCACCCGTCCACACTACAGAGCCAGTTAATTCGAATTAAAGGGCACTTAAAATCGATTTCTGTACTCCACCTCGACGAGCGGAGTAGCGCCTAAATCGATTTTGTTAATTCGAATTAGGGTTAGTGTGGCCGCACACCACCGAATTACTGTGGTTAAAGTAATGGGGTAGTGTGGCCGCACACCACCGAATTAATGTGGTTAAAAACCGAATTAATGTGCTTAGTGTGGCCGCGCACAATCGAATTTATACAACCTGTTTCCCAAATTCGAATTATCTAAATTCGGATTAATCCTGTAGTGTAGACATACCCTCTGCTGCATCATGCACCCCAACCTGGGTGTATTCCCTTTGTCCCCTTACAATGTGGGTGGGGAGGGGGGCTGGTACAGGAGCAGGCTCTGTTAGTGGGGTGAATTCTCCACTGAGCATTTCTGGCAGCTTTCGCTCCACATTTTGTCACTCAAGTGGTGTAAAGGGGACTCAGTGGAGTGGAGAATCTGGTCTAAAGAATGGGGGGTTTGAACACTTCCCTCCCCCACTCCCCAATAGAATTCCATAGTTGGGGTCGCAACAGGGTTGAAAAGTAGGGATGAAACCAAAGATTTCTCTAGGACTTTTCTGTAAGGGGTTAACTTCTCTTCCCTCCTCCCCAGCTAGCAGCCTCCCTGCCCTGCACAAGCCGCCTGATAGCCCTCTGGGATATATTTTTCCCTGCTGTGACTGCACTGAAGCCAGTGGACTTACTCCGTGGAGGAATCTGACCGGTTATCTTTCAGGGAAACTCCGTGAGGTCAGAGAAGTGAGGAGTGAAATCCTGCTCAGAATAGGCCACAAGAGAATTCTGGGAAGGGGTGGGAGCGGAGAGGAGGCTAAAAAGGCTGCTGCTACCTAATGAGAGTGACTTACACTGCTTTATACCATCCCCCCCTGCTCAGCCCTCTACCGTCTTTGATCCTGTGCCTCATTGCAGCCGACTTGACAGTAAGCGGGAGGGTCTAAATTGGGATATTTTTCAGAGGCAGGTTGACTAAGCAGCGACTGAGCTGACCCTGATATAAATGCTTAAGAGGCTTTGGAGGGGATTAAGTGACTGTATTTTAATCTTGCCTTCTTCATGGTGATGTGTCAAGGATTCCAGCACGCTGCCTGAGCTTGCGGATTCATTATTCTCTCTCCCCGTCTCCTGCTCTCGAGTGCGCTCAGGACAGATGGCCGGTATGGAAGAGAACTGTGTTTCCAGGAATTTACTCAGACCAGTCTTTCCTACAATTAAAGGGCTGAACTTAAAGCGATCCAGCTCTGACATCTTTTGGATTGATGTGCTGCTCTCTGTTAGCTGGTGAAGAGGTATCAATTATAGACTAGCTCTATGTCCCAGGAAGAGCCCATGACAAGGTGGGTTGGGTTGGGTTGGATGGGCCTAGTGATAAGGGGAATCAAGAAAGATGTGGAGCTTCTTAAAACAGAAAAACTTCAAAAACAGACTCCAAGGAGAGACTGCTGAGCTGGAATTGATATGCAAACTAGACACAATCAACTCAGGGCTAAATAGGGATTGGGAATGGCTGAGCCATTACAAACATTGAATCTATCTCCCCTTGTAAGTATTCTCACACTTGCTTCTTATCAAACTGTCTGTACTTGGCTACCTTGATTATCACTTCAAAAGTTTTTTTTCTCTTACTTAATTGGCCTCTCAGAGTTGGTAAGACAACTCCCACCTGTTCATGCTCTCTGTATGTGTGTATATATATCTCCTCGATATATGTTTCACTCAATATGCATCCGAAGAAGTGGGTTGTAGCCCACGAAAGCTTATGCTCTAATAAATTTGTTAGTCTCTAAGGTGCCACAAGTACTCCTGTTCTTTTTGCGGATACAGACTAACACGGCTGCTACTCTGAAATTTGTCAAGTTCAGATGCTCATCATGTTCGTTCCGATCCAAAATCCACTGAAGTCATTGGGAGTCTTTTTCTGCTGTTTTCAATGGGCTTTGAATCAGGCCCCAAGAACACAAAATTAGTCTGGTATCCCAGGTCCAAAGCAGCCAGAATCCGCCGCTTCAGAGAAGGGCACTAGAAACCCACGTTGGATTATCAGTCCTATTTAAAATTGGATTATGGTAGTACCCAGACGTTCCAGTCAGGATTTCTGTGCTCGGCGTTGTACACGTCCTTGCCCTGACGGGTTTGAAAGCTAAGAAATTGAGGTGTATCAATATTATTATTTATATTAGCATAGCACTTAGGAAACCCAGTCAGGGAGCAGCATTCCGTTGTGTCAAGCGCTGTACAAATGCAACAAAAAGATGCTATCTGCCCCCAAAAATTACAATTTAAGTGTAAGACAAGAGAAAACAGATGGAGACAGACAGATGGGGGAGCACAAGGAAAAAATTAGACGATAGTGGTTTGTATGATGGGCATCTCAACACACGGCAGCCTCACCAATGTCAAATTTATTGTAGGCATCCTGGCAAAGAAGAGTTTTGAGGAGAGAGTTGAAGGATGACGTATCTGTGCAGGGGGGTGTTTTAAAATTGAACAAATGGGCGATGGAGGCTGACATCTCAGCATGAAGGCGAGGTGATAGCTGTTGGGGGATGAGCCGTGCAGGGCCTTGACAGTGAAGACAATCAATTCATGTCTGATGCAGTGGAGAAAGGGAAGCCAGCGGAGGGATTCAAAGAGAGGTGTGACGTGGCCAAAATGACGGGCCAGGAGACGGATCTCTGCTGCAGCAGCCTGAATGGATGAGAGCAGGGCAAGACTGCATTTGTCAGCACCAGAGAGAAGGATGTTCTAGTAATTAAGATGTGAAATGACGAGAGGCAGGACACTTAGCCTGTCCGTGGCTTGCTGCCCAATCTGTAAAAGGGGGATAATGGCATTGCCCTATCTCACAGGGGAGTCAGTGGGGGGCCCATAGAGCTGCAATCTTGTAAAATCAAACAATCCGATAAGGGTCTGCGAAATCTGGCCCCAGCATGGGAAGAAAGCGTCTGCTTGTTTAGCAGTTCATTAATCCAAGGAAAAAATTTAAGGGGAAGATGCATCTGATGAAGTGGGTATTCCCCCACGAAAGCTTATGCTCCAATACATCTGTTAGTCTATAAGGTGCCACAGGACTCTTTGTCGCTTTTTAAGGGGAACTCAGTAACTGACTCACTTAGCTCTTTCCTTGGATTAAGGATGCCAGTATTAGACACGCTGTGAAAAGGTGACCGGTGTCTGTGATATACATTGGGCTTTCCTGACCTCCAGCCGGGGAGCTCCAGATAAACTGTGTGCTTAGCCACCCGGGGGGGCTCCATTCATTTCTAGTGACTCTTGCTAATTGGGTTAAAAATATTTTTGGCCTAATTGCACCACTAGGGAATGTAGTTTAAAAAAAAGAGAGAAATATATATTTATAGCAACATTAGCCCACCAAACCTGTCATACAGAATTGTGCATCTACGTTCTGCAGAACTGTGCCACCCCCATTTTCAAATCTGGAGGCCTGAGCAGAGTCACCTAAATACGCATGTAGGTGCATTAATACTTGGCCTGATTTTCACAAGTGCCGAGCAACTAAAGCTCCCATTGCTTGTGGGTACTCACTACCTCTGAAAGTCAAGTCACTTATTTGGGCACTTCAGACGTTGGAGGCTCTGTATCTTGATTCTGTGACATAAGTTTTACATCTTAGCAGAACAGTTTCTAATGGGGATTTACTCATAGATTTTAAGGCCAGATGGGACTATCGGATTATCTGGTTTGACCTCCCAAGTCCTGCAAAATACAAGCTTTAGTATTTCTTCCAGTTTCTCCTTTACTAAGCCCAGTAACTTTTATGGTTGACTAAATCCCATCTTCCAGAAAAGCATCTGAGCTTGTTTTGAAGACATCAAGAGGTAGAGAATCCATCTCTTCTCATGGTAGTTTATTTCAATGGTTCATCACCCTCGCTGTTAAAAAATGTGTGCCTTATTGCTCATTTAAATGTGCTTGGCTTTAACTTCCAGCCATTTGGGTTATTTAACATACACAAGCCATTGCAGCATAGGCAGTAGGCCAATTTGGAGCAGATACTAAAGTTATTATGGGGCTCTCAACCACTCACCACTTATGGCAATGAGCTGTGCCCCGTGGCCATCCCAGTGAGTTGTCAACCAATACTGATGTATTTATTTAATGAATTTGTAGGGATACATTTTCTGCTGGTTTCAGTCAATGGAGCTGCACCAGTTTACACTGATAGACAACTTTGTTCTATATTGTATACGGGGTGTGTTTACATTTGTCTGCAAAGCAGCAAGGACACCAGTATCATTCTAGAAATCTTCCTCCTTCTCTTCTTGATGTGACAGAAGAAAGCCTCCTTTTAGAGCATCTAGACCATTTCCCTGGGTGTTTTGTACTTGTACATTCAGTAGGGTGCTGTCCGCATGTTTTTCGCCTCAAATGTCATCTCTCCGTCATCAGGGATTGCAAGATGCATAATGGCCAGTCCCAGCAGTGTTGAGAACAACCGTTCATCATGAAAGCACATTCACCCTAGAGCTTTGTTCTAGACGTGGTCCCTTTCACCGTACTGGGCTACCAAAAACCATTTAATCATGTCGACTAGAGCTGGACAGGAAATGTTTTTCCCATCCCATGAGAATCTTCACAACTTGGACATTCTTGTCCCATCACAAATTGGGACAAAAAGTCAACCTCCAAAATTGTTGCGCGCCAAAAATCTGAAGAAAAAAATCATATTGGGTCTATCAAAATTGATTGATTTTTGACCTTTGGTAAAAACTTTTTTTATTATAAATTTAAATTTCAAACTGGCAAGTCACTTTTAACTGTTTTGGTTTTGAAAATGTTGACCTAGGATGTTTAAGCAATTTTGAAACTTTATTATTCAAAATGATTTTGAAACGGCAAATTCATCAAAATCGACATTTTCTCATGAACGGTTTTGACGTCAACAAATCAACATTTTTTCCCCCCAATGGTGAAAATATTTCATTGAAAATGTCCTGACCAGCTCTACGGGGGACTGAGCCTTAACACGGAGATTGTCTCATGAACCCATCCCTTCCCATTTTCAATAACACTGGATCCACTTGTCCTCATGCGGCAAGTCCCCAGCCCTCTGGCAAACTGAGCAATTGCTAAGATGGCAGAGTAGTTTGTGTATTAACTGTCTTTAAATGCAGCTTAGAGACTGGAAATGAGGAAGAGCCAGTTCCGTGCAACCAGCCAGCTCTTTACAGACCACCAGCATGCATGGCACTCATTTTGAGAAATCCAGTTGCAGACCTTTCCGTTAGGAAATGCTTCCTGCTATTGGTTTCCCTTTGTGCAGTCTCCTCCAACAGTTTGCCATGTCCCGGTGAAATCCCAGTTGCATTGCTGTTCCTTAGCCATGAAGTCAAAGCTCGTTTTTGTTTGTCTGTTTATTTTAATTATCATTTTCCTCCCTGGCTCGGTGCTCCCGCAAGGGAGATGGCGTCTCTGTTAATGGGATTATGCGCGCTGTGTGCTGATGCGTACGTGTGCACCGCTCTCTCTCCCTTTGAATTTCACCCAGATAATTGATTTCTGTCTCTTCCTTGGCACTTGCCTTTGTGGCACAGGGCGTTATTAGGTCCCCTTTGTTCCATTGCTGAGTGACAAAGCCTTTACAAGGCAATCAAGCAAAAGCAATTGTTGCATCTCTCACTTTTCCTATTAACTAACAGGGAATTGCAGGCAGCTTGAAGCCCTCTGGAAGAAATAATAACATAAGCGGCTGCTTGGGAGCAAAGTGGGTCCTTTCAAGCACAACAGGCTGGATTAACAAATCTCTTCTCTTACCCTATTCGTTCCCTTCTCCCCATTTGTCTGCTGCTGGCTGTCTCTTTGCGTCACCTGGGTGTGTGCGTTCCTTTGCCTTCTTCAGTGTGTGGTGCTGTTGTTATAGTATTTGTGTAATGGTAGCACCTGGAGGCCTGAACAGAGATCTAGGCCCGTTGTGCTAGGCGCTGTACAAACACATAGCGAAAGACCAAAGAGTTGTCAAGATTGGGGGGAAGGAAGGTGCTGTTTCCCCTTTCTGTAAAATGGGGAGTTAAAGCACTGTCACATAGACATCCAGGGGTGGATTGTCTGGCCTGCTGTGCTACCTTTGGGCCATTCAGACCCCAGGGCCAGGAGCGCATCAGCGTCAGGGAGAGCAGCCAGATCACAAAGATGCCCTTGCGGAACACGATCATTGGTCAACTGCCCCTGGGCTGGGGCTGAGAATCCAGGATTCCCAACTAGTTGTCAATAGCTTCCTGCTCTCTGCTCAGTGTGACCTGGGGGGCCGGATTGTCAAATGCTCTGTACTAGAGCTGGTCAGGAATTTTTCGACAAAACTTTCCGTTAGAAAATGCCATTTTGTCTGAACTGAAGCTCTTCATGGGAAAAGGGTCAGTTTCAACAAATTTCTTAACTGAAAAATATCATATATTTGGAAAAATTTCAAAATGGTTGAAACGTTTTGTTTCAACACTTTCTAAATGATAGAAGCAGTCCAAAATGCCTGTTCGTTTCTAAATTTGAGCTCATTATAGCATATATATACAATTATTGAAATTAGACCTGGGCAAAACTTTTTATTTATTTATTTATTTTTAAAGTTCAGTGGCAGTTCCAAGAAATAGAAAGGAAACAAATAAATCAGGTCCGGTCAAATCTAATCTGAAATGTTTCGGAATTGTTGGTGAATCAAAGCAGTCAGTTTTGGGTCTGTTCCAGAATGGGGATTCAAACCTGGGAATCCCAAGCGAGTTCTCTTAGCACTGGGCTAAAGGTTATAAAAGGGGTACAGGAAGCAGCAGTAGCAGTAGCAGATCACTACTTCCTCCTCCAACCATTTTCTGAATGGCCAGAACAATAGTTTCAGGTTGATAGAAGCCGCAGTTTTAATCAGATAAACGATCCATCTGAATAACTTCACCCAGTTCTCCTGTGAGTAAAAAGACCTTTTGAAGAGTTCAGATCTATTATTATAAATTACACGGCACCTAAAATGTGCTAGGTGGTTTGCAGGAGAAGTCCTTGCTTTGAGAGCTGATAACCTAGAGTTGCAATCCTGTGAATTTACTACTAGGGTAGTAGCACTTATCATCAGGGTTATGTCTCAAGTACACATTTTGCTCCAGTTCAAACTCAAGTTAACTGATTGCCAATGATCATAGAATCTCAGGGTTGGAAGGGACCTCAGGAGGTCATCTAGTCCAACCCCCTGCTCAAAGCAGGACCAATCCCCAACTAAATCATCCCAGCCAGAGCTTTGTCAAGCCCGACCTTAAAAACCTCTAAGGAAGGAGATTCCACCACCTCCCTAGGTAACCCATTCCAGTGCTTCACCACCCTCCTAGTGAAAAAGTTTTTCCTAATATCCAACCTAAACCTCCCCCACTGCAACTTGAGACCATTACTCCTTGCTCGGTCATCTGCTACCACTGAGAACAGTCTAGATCCATCCTCTTTGGAACCCCCTTTCAGGTAGTTGAAAGCAGCTATCAAATCCCCCCTCATTCTTCTCTTCTGCAGACTAAAGAATCCCAGTTCCCTCAGCCTCTCCTCATAAGTCACGTGCTCCAGCCCCCTAATCATTTTTGTTGCCCTCCGCTGGACTCATTCCAATTTTTCCACATCCTTCGACTTGACTCATATTTTTTGCATATGCTAATCTAGACACTCCACAAACATTTGTTCCAGGACACACACGTTTGTTACTGAATTTTGTGGAGGAGGAAAACCTGTGTAGATAACCCCCCAGTGACTACTCATGGATCTCTAGTTTACATAGCACTGGCTATAAGTCTAGATAATACTTAGTCTTGCCATGAGTGCAGGGGACTGGACTAGACGACCTCTCGAGGTCCCTTCCGTCCTACGATTATGTGTAACATGAATTGGGTGATGTATCACTGGAAAGAGGGAAGGGAGCAAATAGAAGTATGAGGAGGAGGAGGAGCTCTAGAGCAGAAAGCCGCGTGGAGTGTTAAGGAGGCAGCAAAGGTCAATGGAACAGAGTAGAGAGAAGGGTGAGGAAACTGAGGGAGGGAGGAAGAGTTGGAAGCGGGAAGCAGAAGAAGAGGATGAAGCTCAGGAGCCAGCAGGATGGTAGAGGAAGCGTAGGAGGATTGGGATATGATGGGGTGAAAGGACAGGGGTGAATGAGAATGCAGCTGTGGATCTGAGCTGGTCAGCCAGTCCCTGTCTGTATAATAGACTGTGCCAAGATGCAAACACCCCTGAGCCTGGAGAAGATTGGAATCTAGATTTGGATTTAAGAGCATGGGCGCATCGCCATTAATTATTACACATTTGTATACAGGCCCGGCCAGTAAGGCCCTGTCTATCTACACTACAGGTACATCTGTGTATTTTTACCCACGTTGTGAGACTCTTCGCTGACCGGTTAAAGCGTATAGCCGCACAGCCACTTCCTTCACAACAGAGCTGTGTGTGAGTTTGTGCACGCGCACTGCCTAAATGCATTTTTCGGGGGCATTCTAGGGCAATCCGGGTGGCTATCCCATAGTGCCTCTGCCAGAAGAAAACGTTGTCCCAGCCTAGGCAGCTGGCAAGGATGAAGCACGGCTAGTAGGACTGGTCATAAGCTTTCCATAAACATTTCCCCTCCCCGCCAACAGAAACCTGTGTTTTGGATCAAACTGTTTTTGTATTTTTATTTATTTTGTGGGAAACGTTTCCTTCTCTCCAAAATGTTCATCTTTCATCCAAAAAACCAACCCCCTCAAAATAACATTTCGGGGGTAGAAAACCAAAACTCGGTCCGCTTTGGACTGCAACGTTTTCCCTTTTTCATGAGTAGAAAATTGAAAATGTTGGGTGGGGATGGTTTGGCTTTTCAATGAAAATTTCCCCTGGGGGCGGGAAGGAGGAGATGTATCTATTTTCTGGCCAGTTGTAACCCAGCTGCCTCAGCTACAAAGTATTAACCATGATCTGTGCGCAGACACACTTCAGCTGTGGCTGCCCATAGTATTATAAACTCAATTAAAAGTTGTAGTCGAGTCAAGGCTGAAATGGAGATGCCCAGTCCCCTGGGATGAACTCCCGTTAAGCCAACCCTCACAGAGTAGCAAATCAATTTCTGGACAGGATTTCTCTTTCTCAATCCTCCTAGTTTTCATTCTCTTCCATCTCCCTTCCCCTGCAGAATAAGCGATCATTAATCCAGCCAAAGGCAATGAAACTTTCACTCACACACAGGAACACGTCTGAAGTCCACACAAAAAGTAACACATTACCTTGATATCCTGACACCGTTAAAAAAATGATTCTGGGGAGAGCTGCTTGCTTTTCTTTTTTTATCGGTTATTCATTCAAGACACTGAAACCAGCTGGTTACGAGTGGCTGGTATTTGCTTTACAAAGGGAGCAGAAAAAAATAATAAAAAGACGCTTCCTCTAGACACACATTCCTATTCTTTCTACAGATTTGAGCACTAATAGTATTTGACATGTCGGTAATTTGTTTCTTTTTTACCATAATTCATTTAGTGCAGTTCTGCTTTATTATTGTACATTTTACACATTGGTGCACCGAAATATTTTTTTAAAACAATTCTATTCCTTCTAGTAATCATTCATTCAGGTGAGCCGTGCTCTAGCCGAGGTAGGGAGGCGAAGAAAGAGAGAAGGAAGGAATAAGAGAGGAAGGGAAGAGAAATTAAGCAGGGAGGAAGGAGAGAGTAGTGAAGAGATGGAAGAGGAGAGCGAGTGAGCAGGAAGGAAAAGATGCAGAAAGAAAACAAGTGGTGGTGAAGGAAGAAAAGCAAAGGGAAGGAGGAAAAAGAAGATATGACGTAGGAGAAGAAGAGAGGGGAAAACAGAAAGACCGTGGGACACAAGCGAGCAGAAACAGACAGACAAAGGAGAAGTAGAGGGACAGGCACATGTACTTCTAGAAAGGTCGGCCTTTTAGGTGAGGCACCAGCCTGGGCTTCATGAGCTCTGGGTTCGATTCCTGGTTCTGTCACAGGCTCTTTGTGAAGATTTTGCCCAGATCCACTGTTGGAATAAGGAAAAGACCAAACTCTTTAATGGCAAGGGATGTGTTGTTTATTTCACCAAGTGAAGTATTTGTCTGCCTTCTGGGGCTAATTTGTTACTTGTTTTGTAAATTATTTTGAAGCAGTAGTAAAAATATATGAGAGGTTTTCCAGGAAATTCTTCATTTATGTAAATAATTACCTAAAACCTAACAATGTATTGAAGTAGGAAATGCTTCAGCAGACACACTAGTTAGCCATCACCTCATTATTTTGTATGTTACGGTATGATAATGACTCAATGAATTTAATAATGATGGGTTCCAGCTCTGAAGTTTGGATCCATCACCAAACTTCCCCAAAATCTGGTTCTGAATCCTTTCAGGATTATGGTTTGATTAATCATATAGGCATGTTCCAGCTGCAACATGGGGAGCCGGATGCAGATTTTGCCAAAATTTGGGAATGTTCCGATCCAGATTTCATTCTACCCATCTGGACTATTCATGATGAATCTGCCATGCTGGAAGTATCTCTGCAGATGTAGAGCTCCTCTGTGCTACCCTTACTCACATTTCAGTTTGACTTGAGATTAGGTAGCTTAAAATCGGCTTGTTAACATGGGTGTCTATGTACATACTGCCTGTCTAATATAATCTAATATTCTTGAAGAGAGGTTTGAGGTCTTGACTGGGGTTTTGGTCCAAGACCACCTTCACAATTGAAGTTTAAACCCCAAATCAGAAGAACACGTTTTAAACAGGTGAGCTGTGCCATCGACCATCCAAGGGACTATTCGCATGCTTAAAGTTAGGCGTGGTGACTTTAGGTGGTTTGCCGAATCGGGACCATCATGAGAAAAGGACATGGAGTGGGACGTGCTCTGAGAAGCCCAGGACAGACCTCGCCCTCAGTTCACCTTCTGGTACAGTTCACCATCGTACCTAGCTAGTCTCACTGGAGTGCCGCACACCTTGTTGTAAGCTTCTGATCTGCTAAGTGACTTGGGTAAGGAGACTTATGGGGAAAACTCCTTGTGGGGGGAACCCAGAGACTGGGCTCCAGCCAAAGCCCAAATGTTTCCACTGCAATTTTACAGCCCCACAGCCTAAGCCCCGTGAGTCCAAGTCAGCTGACCCAGGCCAGCCCCTGGCGTTTAATGCTTTGTTAACATACTCATAGAGGCCACTGTTAGCAGTGCTGAAGTCAGGCAGGCAGAGGCTGGCCTAGGAATAATTGCCTATGGTAGGATAAAGAGACCCCATTATCTAGAAGTCAGCAGTAAGGATTGTGCCATGCTCCTTGCTAAGGTGAGCCCGAAGAATGTGTGATAATAGCCCTAAAGCTTGGAGGAGCCCAGCTCCCCGTTAGCCAGCCCATCTCAATGCCATCGCATTGATTTGTTCCCTAGCAGGAGCCTCTCACCAAAAGGCAGAGGAAAGTCTGTCAGCAGCTAGCCCTCTCCCCTGTGTTCTGGAGATGCAGTCTCACAGGCAAGGGCTACTCTTACCCATTTCCCCTGGGACCTACTTGGTCCTTCTCCTAGTGCTCAGTGGGATGGGATTCCCATGTGCCGGCCTCTTCTCAGCTGCTTCTAGCTTCAGAACCATAGATACCTTGCACCGTAATAAGGCTGTATATTATGGACCAGATTCTGCTATCCTTACTCCTCGAATAGTGCTAGTGGAATCAATGGGACTATCTATGTAGGAAGTTACTATGCCATAGGAGAGGAAGGATGGTTCAGTGGTTAGGGTACTAACCTCCGACATGCAAGATGTGAGCTCCATTCCCTGATCTACCACAGGCTTCCTGCGTGACCTTGCACATGTTATTTAGTTTCTCTTTCCCTCAATTCCTCCACTTTAAAATAATAGGATATCTCAGGAATGTCGTGCGAATAAGTACATTAAAGACTGTGAGGTGCTTCAGTAGTACCCTATCTCAGCAAGACAAAGGCTGGGAGAGCTGAACCTTCAGAATCAGCCTTCTCCGACCCCGTGACAGAGATGATGTCTGGCCTGACACAGGGGCCTGTGTCTCACCGTCGCAGGCCGTCCTGACATTGGAACACATGTTCCAGCCGGGGACAGCTTGAGGGACGTGAGCTCGAGGAAGGCGATGCGTATAATATCAGGTCTGATATTAAACAAAAATAAATTCCCTCTAATGTGAGTTTTCAGACAGGTTGTCCTAATATATTAACTTCTGTCTGTGTTTTGAATAGTCAATTTCACGGTGAAATGACTTCTTAATAATATATTTACCACCTGGGAGAAATCTCCCAGCCATCTGGAAAGGAGTGGGGATTTAGTGCCTCCAAATGGAGATTGGATTGGATTGGATTTATTTATTTATTTACATTTCCCTCTCCAAGCAGGATGCTTTGGCTCACACTGCACCATCACAGCAGGTACGGGGGCGTCCCCCGCCTTTTATGGGCATGTAGGTGGAGGGATTTCCCAGTGACTTCCCCAGGCTGCAGATTGCGGTGGTGGAACATGGCTACTTTGCCTCTGAATGACTCAGCCTGGTATTTGTTCTGTTCTGTGGACAAAGAGGCTATGGCTGGGAAAGGTGCGTGGTGCTGGCTATGTCAAGAGGCTCCGGTGTACCTAGGTGTCTACGGAGATGTTGCATTTCTTTCCTTATGTGTGACATCCAGGCCTGTTTCTTTGTACACCAATGTGGATGAATGACTAACCTTCCCTTCTAATTTCCAATGAGGAAGTTCTATCCTAGTCACTATAGGAGCTCTAGCTCTCCTTTAACTCATGCAGCAGAGGCACAGGCATTTGGAGGTGAAAAACCGGGGTTCTAATCCCGTCTTCTCTACAGGTGCCTGTGTGTTTCATTCAACCAGCCATAGTGTCCATAAACATAATGTTCTTGCACCAGCCGAGGCTACCTCCTTGCGTGGAGATGTCAGCAATAGATGGTCCATATTCAGACTGTTTCATTCAATGACCCTCCCAGACTTTGGTGGCTGAGATATAATGGAACCGAGATCCAAAGCACGCTCGGGTCTGACGACCAAGGGAGGTGGCAAAGTCATCGTCTTTAAATCAAGATTGGATATCTGCCTAAAATGTATGCTCTAGTTCAACCAGAAGCTATTGGTTTGATAGAAAGAAGAATAATTCTTTCTACTTCAGGAGTCACTTCTATCACCAGGGTTATGCAGGGTCAATTATCATAATGTTTTGGTATGGCCTTAAAATCATCAAATCTGTGAAAACCTAGTATCATTAGCCCATGGAGAATGTCAACATGTGGCCTCCCCATCTTTTCAACTTGTGTAGTGCTGAAGTCTGAAATTCTCGTGTCGTGCAGGAACTCAGTGTTATCCAATGGAAATCACCTGCAGGAAGAGTACAAATTAAAATCTCCAGGATTGCCTTGCTGCAAGGGTCAGGGGGAAGGAATTCTGATCAGGAATGGAGCTTTGCATCTCTGGCCCATCTCTACTGGAAAAGCATTACTTTTGTTGGCAAAAACGACATCATTAGCACTTCCCTATCTGCTGCTTGATATTCCGTGCAGGTCACTGATGTCACACTTGAGTGAATCTCTTTGCTACATTTTGTTTTGCATACCCCATGTATGGCCCTATCAGCTTTAATAAATTCCTCCAGGCATGTTTGTACATGTCATTACGGTCTGAAGAATTTGCAATTTTGCTGTCTGAATAATCTCTTATTTGTGGGTCTGAGTAAACGTCACTGTCGCAACCTGGAGTTAGTTAGAACAGGAGGCCATTCTGAACACTAGATATGAGCTTTACTCCAGAAAGTGTCCTCTGATCTTATGGGTGTCTTCATTGGAAATGGTGGAAACAGCTGTGTTTGGAAAACTGGGTTAAAATTA
Source organism: Terrapene triunguis (assembly GCF_002925995.2). Classification (NCBI taxonomy): domain Eukaryota; kingdom Metazoa; phylum Chordata; order Testudines; family Emydidae; genus Terrapene; species Terrapene triunguis. The sequence continues at coordinate 7,418,418 of NW_020664725.1, forward strand.
CAAGCTACCACTTTAATTTGTAAGGGGTTTTCCGGCCCTGTTTGCAAGCTAGGAGGCTCTGTGTAGTGAAGTGTGTGATCTGAGCCAGTTTGAAAAAAGCCAGCCTAGAGCGAGATGGGGAGCATTGTGCTTCTCTTCCTTAGAGCAAGACAAAGCAGGCTGCTTCCTGTTTGGGGTCCTTGTGTGTTAGGGTTCTGGATTCTAAGACATTAAGTAGTGTTACACTGCAGCCTTGCAGAACTTCTCCGCGTGCATGCCATGAACATAATGGAAAGAAAGTCCAGCTTTCACCAAAAATCAGGGCATAGGGATTGTCCATGGAAATGATACCAGCTAATCTGTTTTGGCAAGAGATGGACCCAACCAAGGCACAGAAGAGAGATCTGAGGGGGCTGTCCAGGGTGCCGGCAGTGCCAGCGGAGGTTGAATGTAGGTGAATGTATCACGTTTGAGGATTAGTCCCTTGGGGTTTGCTTTGGTTCAAGGGCTGTTGGTGAAGTTCACATCTCGATCTGGGTTCAGATTTCAAACTTCAGCAAAGTTCAAAGGCATTCAAGCTCTCTGCTAATTCCGGAATGAAGTGAAGACACTTCACTTAAACCAGGGAAGTAACTGATCCAGGGCACTTACAGTCCTTGATAGACCCATTCATAAACCAATGAAGGAAAGCATTAGTAGATTCAGAGAGCAAGGCAGGCCTGATTGGCTGTAAGTTCTAATCTCTCCAGAAACACCAGGTCCAGGCAGGGCCGGCTCCAGGGTTTTGGCCACCCCAAGCAGCCAAACAAACAAAAAAAAGCCGCAATCGCGATCTGCGGCGGCAATTCGGCGGGAGGTCCTTCGCTCCGAGCAGGAGTGAGGGACCGTCCGCCGAATTGCCGCCGAACAGCTGGACGTGCCGCCCCTCTCCGAAGTGGCCGCCCCAAGCACCTGCTTGGTAAACTGGTGCCCTGGGTCCAAGGGAAAAAAACCATTTTATTTCTTGCCCATCCTTAAAATCCCTTACTCCTGCCTTTGATCTTTGTTTTTAACCTGCTACTTCAATTCGGCTTGAACCACGTGCATATCTGAGATCCAAACTCAGCGGAAGGAAGGATGGTCTGGGTAAGGCACTGGACTAGAATTCGGTAGAGCTGGGTTCATTCCTGGCTCTTACACAAACACTTTCTGTCACTCCGTGGGCAAGTCACTTCACTCCTTTGTGCCTCCTTCATTGCTCATCTGTACAACAAGGATAATATTTCCTGTCTTATTGATTTAGATTGTAAGGTCTTTGAGGCAGAGACGGTCTCTTATAATGTGTGTGTACATCATAGAATCATAGAATATCAGGGTTGGAAGGGACCTCAGGAAGTCATCTAGTCCAACCCCCTGCTCAAAGCAGGACCAAGCACCCCAGGACCTAGCATAACAAGGTCCTGAACTTAAGTGAAGTCTCTAGCCATTACTGTAATATATATAGGGGACAAACTGGATCTGATTACTATCTTTACAATAGGCCAAGCCAGCCCCATGGATTCAAGCCCCTTGACCCTTGGGCTGTTTGCAATCCAGGTCCAAATTTTTGCAGCTCCAGTTGCAGCATGCTATTACTGTGGTTGCCGTTATGAAAACCGTTAAAGCTAGAATCCAAGGCTATATACTATGCTTGGAGTTTCAGCTTTCAAATGTATGAAGCATCAATCTTTAGCTAGCAGCTCATGAGCTATCAACAGCTACAATCAAGGGTAAAAGACTGTGGCAAAGGCGCTTAGTTGGTGGAAGTGTACAAATGCTTTCTGGACCAGTAAACACTTCCAAGTCTTGGTTCTGGACCAATGATTAAATGTGATCCCTGATTAAATATGTCAGCTGGCTACTAATACTGCATACGCTTAACGATAAAGAGTGGTCTGGAGCCTGAGAATTTAGTTTCGTTTCACCCAGCTTCCAAACAAGTTTTGGGCATTTCCTTCCTTTTTTTTAAATTGTTTTTTCCTAAATTGCAAATATTTTCTTCTTTTTTTTAGTATAAAAATGCTGCTCTTGACTATATTGATAAGAGATAGGATGGCAACATACTTCTGGTCATAAAGATGCATCCTCAAGGGTTGGAACTATTGTTGGCCAACAAAATGACTTCCCTCGTCTGCAGTGTTTGTCTGCTATGCAATGTCCAATTGGCTTGTGTGAGTATGCAGCAGTTCTCAGTAAAACTTAAAAAGAATGTAAGAGATTTAGGAACCTAAGTCCCATTGAAAGTAAAACCAAAATGACAAGTTTTACCCTCTGTGTCTAAGAATAATTCCATCAGAGAGAGAGAGAGAGAGAGAGAGAGATTCAGACAGGATGACCCAGCTGTATTTGCAGATGCACAGCTTTGGGAACAACTGCCCCGCAGTGAACAATAAGCATTCCTCCAGGGTCTCACTGCCTACCCAATCAGGTCAACAGAACTTGTAAAACTAGCTGTATTAGTGCCATCTGGTGACTCCCAATAATACCATGTGGTCTCTGGCATTTTAATAATCACAATGTGAAATTAATAACAGGTGGGATTTTTCACAAGTACCTGAGTGAGTTAGGAGCCAAACTCCCCTTTGACTTTCACTTTTGAAAGTCCTGTCCAATATATACCTTAAGAATCCATATTTTAATAAATTCATGGCTACCTAGGATGTCACTCTTCAATGTGCTGAACACCATAGCCCCTGGAGAGAGCAAGAGGTTAAAGCTCAGACCCACATGCTTCTAAAGCACAAACTGCTATTGCTTGAACAGAGGGAGAATCTTTGTTAGTTGCTAGTAGTTTAACGTTTATGTAGGGCTGGATTTAAGTCATGGACACTATAAACCCATCCTCAAGGCCCTGGCTTCTGGGATCATGTGATGTGGGAAGAATCTCAGCCCTCATTATTTTAGAGAGAGTCTCTAGCCCACACGGTTGTGATGAAAAGTTTGGCAATGCGATCTGAGCATAAGCAATGCGTGGACGTCTGCCTGAGTCTGCAGACAGCCTGAAACCATCGTTCTGAGAGGTGTGAGCTATCTTCTGCATCTCAAGGGTATTAACGCCAAGATCTGCTGCTCTTGCAGGGCCCACCAACCCCACCCCAGCAGGAGACTCTATATAGCCGGAGAAAAAGAATGCAGATGGCCTAACTCTCATCCCAACGAAATGGATACACCCTGGCTGCGGGGGTAAACACTGAAGGTCCTTTCAGGCTGCTGCACTTCTCCAGCAGGAGAGGGAGCCCCCACTGACACTCCTGGTGGGGGAAATGAGGCCCTATGCTGCTTTGGGAGTCTCCAACACTACCGCTCCATGTAGGGGCAGGGCAACAGAACAGATGTCAGGCCATGGAGGGTGGAGCCAGGCGGGGGGGAGTCCAAATTGGGATGGGCCTTAATCTGGCCTTGGTTTGTGACACACAGTGGGGAAATTCTGATTCAGTCCAGCAGAGGGGAGTGGTGCATGCCCACACCCCAGCCGGTTCATTACAACAGTATGATGTACTGCTGCTGATGCAGTCTCACAGCCAGACACAAAAGAGTAGCGCTCAAGTCACCAGCAATTCCAAGGTGGAATATCTTTGCCTGGCACCTTTGCCTATTAGCTCACTTTATTTATTTATTGTTTAATAATGCAGAAGGTTCAGAATGTGTTTCAGTGGAAACCGTCTCCATTCACAGTCCATTTTCCATAAGTCATTTTACTACCGATGTGACATGATATCAATAATAATGCGGTTTCTTACTGCCTGCTGTGCAAAGGAGTTTCAGAAAGCACATTATTATAGAGAATAATGGATGGACAGTGCGGGGACAAAGAAATAATTGCATTGAGGAGGCTTGGAAACATCATAAAGCCAGGAGTGGCGTTTGGCCGGTCTCTAATGTCACAAGCTCTCCGAGACTAAACTAATTGTCCATAAATCAGTGGAACCCATTTAAGTTTATGGCTTTTCATTGTTTCTTTAAGAAACAACAGCATGAATACGGGAGACAGATTACATCTTGCTCCCAGGCCGCAACTATTATTGTTCTTTATTTGTAACACCTTAAACTCCTCAGTCACGTACCAGGTTTCCATTGTGCTCGGCACTGTACAAACATAGCACAAAAACAGCTGAACATCTTGTTGGCATTGTTTGGGTCTGTTAAAAGAAACAGCAAAACTAGCCCTGGAGTTCAGATCCAGATCAGAAACGTTCCCAGCCATCTAGTTTGCCAGGAGCCAAGGTTTGTTGCAACTTGAATTTGTTCAGCTATTAGAAATAACTGAAGCCATTCAAGTGGTTAATTTATGAGCATGACCTGTTTGAAATGGGTTGTAAAATTACCCGCAGGTGCTCCGATGCCATGGTGATAGGGTATAAAAGCCTAGATGGATACAGTGCTGCAGTCTCCAGGGAATTTCCATGCATGACTCAAAATTGATCCATTTGTGAAGTTCAAAGCATTTGGACAATTCTTTCTTTCCTGGTGTTTTCTCTATGGTCCCTCCCTAACTGGTTGCACATGGCATCGGCACTGCCAGTGTACTATAAGAGAAGCCACTGGCTACACTGCCTCTGATAGCTGGATTAGAATTTATGGCTGTTCCCTATCTCTGTAGGGGTCCAAACCATGACTCTAGCCCACAGACACTCTGATCCTTGGGTAAGTTTGGCTCTTAACCTTGAGACTCAGACACATGTCAAGACCAGCTGGTTAAAAGACAGCAGCACATCCTATTGGATATTAGGAAAAACTTTTTCACTAGGAGGGTGGTGAAGCACTGGAATGGGTTACCTAGGGAGGTGGTGGAATCTCCTTCCTTAGAGGTTTTTAAGGCCCGGCTTGACAAAGCCCTGGCTGGGATGATTTAGTTGGGAATTGGTCCTGCTTTGAGCAGGGGGTTGGACTAGATGACCTCCTGAGGTCCCTTCCAACCCTGATATTCTATGATTCTATGATACTCTATGGGGTGCACTCTCCAGGACCAGCAAACATCTTGCCACAAAATTTCTCCGGACAATGTTTTCCATCTCTCTCTGGGTCAACTTGCATCCCTCATATTTTGCTTTGCTGGTGACATTTTGCCCAAATAGCTCACTTCCCGTTGAAAACACGAGAGAAGTGAAATGTCTGAATGTGGGCCTTTCAATTTTCAAGTTATTTCACTCCAAAGAGCCCTGGTTTCCACCCAGAACTGGCTCGTTATCACTCGGAAAGGAGCCCGTCTTGAGAGAGGCACATTTTGTGCTCTGTATCCTATAGGGGGTGCCGCATCCCTACTCTCTACTCACATCGGGTGACGCATCTACTCCCTGGGATCAGAGAGCTCTCACTGATCACAGTGTGGTGAGTTTGTCTCTCCAGGAAGGGAGGAGAGTGAACATTTTTGACACCCTTAAAATAGACATGCTATATCTATTTTTTAATCAAAGGGAGAAAGAAAGGGATTCTTCCTAATGACCAGACTCAAGCTGGATTCCTTTCTGCTCAACCATCATACTGTTTCTCCTACAGTCATCGGGGGGGAAAAAGACACATTTTCCACATTAATGGCACAATCATCTTCAAGGGGGAAGGCCCTTTCCAGCTTCTGCTTTGCAGTCCGCTGCACAAAACAGGGCTAACCCTTATGCAGCCCTTCTCAGATCAAAGCAAGTCCCTTATTCATAGTATTTACTCTTAATCAAGAGAGAGGCAAGCACCCTTAGGAGGCAGAGATCTGGAGCGCTTGAAAGGGGCAGACAGTTGTTAGAATGAAGTGTTCTGGAAGGGTTAATACACAGAGGTCTATTTGTCAGAGGAGTAAACATACACAAACTGTCTGGCTTGAACTATATCAGGATTGTTAAAGCAGTACAGCCCCGCTTGCATGGATCAGTTATGTCAGAATAAAGGTGCATTACACCGATATAACTATACTTGTATGGAAAGGAAAATCACAGTTCAGCTGACTAGCACAATCACTGTGTCTAGACCATGCGTTACGAAGGGAGGCCACCCAATTCCTGTCTTGTACCTTAGTCCAAAAGGTGATGCTTGAAATTAATAGTCAAATATGACTTATTTTTCCATCTTTGAAGCACTGAACAAATAAAAATTCTTACCACGGGATATCATCGTCATCCCATTTTACAGATAGGTAAACTGAGAGATGGAGAGGTTAAGTGATTCCTCCAAAGCCACACAGTGAGTCAGTGGCAGAGCCAGGATTAGAGCATTAGAAAAGCACTTGAGTGCAAATTTGACTACATCCTTATTCAGGAAATCACTTAAGCATGTGCTTAAAGTTCAGCATGTGCTTAAATGCTTTGCTGATTCAGGGCTTAGAACTCAGTCCTGGGTCTCATTCTGCGCACAGTCCACCCGATCGTCCTGCTGTAGTTATAGGTGTAGGTTTCCCTTCTCCATCCCCTTTGGAGCAGGCACCTTTGCTGCTACCCAAGCAGTTATAGTAAGTCACGTAAACCTAAAACAAATAACAAAATAAACAACGACACTCTGAACAGTAACTCCTTGCTTCTCTTTACCCCAAATGAAAAGAAAAGCCATTTCACACAGTTTGCCACTAACCTGTGGAACTCACTGCTGCAGAGGATTAGAGTCCGGTATTGTGGCTGAGAGGATAGCTCGGTGGTTTGAGCATTGGCCTGCTAAACCCAGGGTTGTGAGTTCAATCCTTGAGGGGGCCATTTAGGGATCTGGGGCAAAAATCTGTCAGGGATGGTACTGGGTCCTGCTGTGAAGGCAGGGGACTGGACTCGATGACCTTTCAAGGTCCCTTCTAGTCCTACACTTCTATGATCTATGTCTTCTATGAGAGAGATTAAAGAGGATGCCATTATTTGATGATCCCGAATAGCAACTGTAGCTATGCAAGCTTTAGTCATGAAAAGGGCAGTTGAGTCCTGTGGCTATCAAGTGTGACACCCGCTATGTCCAGTTTGAATCCCATTCCCGCATGTGCACAGCATTAGACAGTCAGCTATCGTCTATTCATGAAAGTGTATTATTAATTATATGATCATAATAATTATTACCAGTACTGATTATTAGTCCCTCTGGTAGGGGATGTGCCCTGAGCCACATAGTCCAGGGGGTGAGACGGACACTTTTTAAAAGACTTTTGCAAATTTATGGCTGGATTCTTTCATAATAACAAGTTGAGTCACTTTCTCCCTTGATGGTTTGGCGCCTTGGAAGCAGCTTTAGACTTTGGCTGACTTGGCTCCTTCTTTCTCTTCTCCTGATTACTTCACACTCCTCCCAGTCTTACCCCGGAAGGGACCCAGCAGGCAGCAATCTTCTCTCGTTAGCTGTTGTGCCTGAGGCAGTCTGGCTCAAGGCATAGAGCTTTGCACTAGGGCTGGGGCATCTTGAGTTTTGCTCTAGGCGCTGCTCTACTGTCAGGCCTTGGGAAAGTCACGTCCTGCCTCCGTTGGCCTGTGCATAAAATGCCAATAATCATACTTGTCGTCTTCTGGAAAGTACTCTCTGATCTGGGCATGCAAAGCACTATATGGACCCGATACCAACCAGTGGGCTTTGGGTCAAGCCCCGTAAGAACTAAGCAATGTTACTTTTAGGCCACTCTGAGTCTTGGGTTCAAATTCTAAGAATCTTGCATCATAAGAACATCGGAATGGCCATAGTGGGTCAGACCAAAGGTCCATCTAGCCCAGTATCCTGTCTTCCAACCAATGCCAGGTGCCCCAGAGGGAATGAACAGAACATGTCATCATCAAGTGATCCATCCCATTGCTCATTCCCAGCTTCTGGCAAACAGAAGCTAGGGACATCATCCTTGCCCATCCTGGCTAGTAGCCAGTGATGGACCTATCCTCCATGAACGTATCTTGTTCTTTTTTGAACCCTGTTGTAATCTTTGCCTTCACAACATCCTCTGGCAAAGAGTTCCATCTCTCCATCCTTTTGTGCAGCAGAGACTAGTGAGGGGCTATCTAGGTCTGGAAGTCCTAGTCATTAATCAAAAGTCTGGCTAGAGGGATGGCAACCTCCAAATCTAGGCTGTAAATCAAGTGAAAGTTGGCTCCGTCCAGAGATTTCCAGTGCTTCCCATCAGGCTGGCTAGATGAGAACAGCTTTCTGGGTAGTATTTTGGCCCTTCCACTACTGAAAGACTAAAAGGCAGACCCTCAGCTGGTGCAATTCAACGTAGTTCCATTGACGGTAATGGCATGGTGTTGATTTACAGGAGTTGAGGATCTGGCTCGACGTTTTAGAAGCAAGGGATTTGGGACTAAGTTCTCCAGACTTTCTCTGATTTAAAATGAGAATGGTTTGGGGTCCAATTGAATGTTTTGAATGAAGCGTCGGGTCGGTTCTGTATCTGACCCGGTTCACACACCCGCAGTGGAGACCCGAGAAACTCATCACACACTGGTCCTCCTGCTGCTGGAAGCTAGGCTTGTCCTTGGGGCAGAGGCAGAGAGCGAGGGAGCCCGGGAGGAGCGTTCATGCTGGGACGCAATGTTATAACCTGCTGATGCGACTCCCCCTGGATCCAGGAGTTCGGTGCGAGTGGCAGTCATGGTGTGCTTTGAAGCTTGAAACCTTGAGAACTTCAAACAAGCAGAGGACGGACAGATGATCTATGGGAAATTAATAGCTAACAGGGATAAAAATTGCTCTCAACAGCATCCTATCCCTCCTGCCCAGTAAGGCCCTATTTACTTTCATCCCATCTGGAGCATTTCACACACAGGGACCCCTCACACCTTTCGTTTTTGAAAACATAAAACCTCCAATTTCAAATGCATCCATTTGAAATGTTTCCCATTTTCTCTCATTCTTTCTGTCTTCCCTTTGAAATGCTGTTTTCCACCCCCTCTCTCACCAGAGAGCCTCAGGAGAGGAAGGGAAATGAGCAAATTTGGAGAGGAAAGTGATTTGAGAACAGTTGTGTAACTCTTTTCTGGCTAGTGCTCTGCTGAACTGGCTGAGCAGCCAGTATCCTGAGAGCAGAGGGGACAGTAAGGGGTTACTGGAATGATCAGTGCTCCAAGGGTCCTTTCATGGAGAATTCTGCAGTAACAGGGCCGATGTGTCTGACCGGGGATGAAACTGGAAAGCAACCATGTGTCCTGCTCCTTCTGTCTGCATGCCACTGGAAGCACTCAGCAGCCCTACAGGGGCAGGTATGTTCTTCCTGGTTGTAAGTGGTGAGCACCTAGGCAGCAAATGCAAAACTCTAAATGCATGCACTCCTGTTAGATGTGCAAAATCTGCATTTGCACATCTACTCCTTTGCTTGTCTTGTGTGCACACCTCAGTTGGCCTGTGCTCTTAGAGGTTTCGAAGAGAGCTTGGGGAAAAAATTGGGAATGTGAAATTTTTATCCTGTCCTGAGTTGAGTTGGAAAGACACAATCTCAAACTTTCATAAACTGACAACTTCTGGGGAGGGGGAATGGTTTGGGTCAATCGAACTATTCCATTTCAATCTTTTTTAATGTTTATATCATAATTAGCTTAAACTTCTAAACAAAAAAATCATTTCAAACCAAAAACCAGAATGAAACGGGACATTTTGACAAATTTGAAACTCTTCCAAAGTTTTTTTCAAAAGGAGAAACTTGACAAAACCGACCCTTTCCTGCTAATAGTTTGTTTCGACCAATCAGCATTTTCTATTTAGTTGTAAATTCCCGGCTAGCTCTGGTTTTGAGCATGGATTTTTCTGAGCCCAGCGTGAGAGACAACATTGTAAAATCATGTCCTGGCACAACAGGCGTGTTTAGAAGGCTGGTTGAGAGTCTAAAGAGGTTTTGCAACTGGTGTTCAGGGTTTTGGAAACTTCATTTATTTCTCCAGCCCAGAGGTGATGTAGCAGGCAAGATGTATCTCTTTCACATTAGTCTGTGCCCCTGTTCAGCCAAAGAGAGAGGATGTGCTAGCAAACTTGTATAAAATGGGCAAAGGTATCAGAGATGAAGGATGATTCTGTGGTTATGGAGCTACCTTGGGCCTTGAGAATGCAGCATTCAATTCCTTGTTTCACCCCGGAGATCTTGTGGGATCTCTGCCTCTGGGTCTGTTTCCAGCTATCAAATGCCCTCCTGATAAAACTGCCCTATCTCGCAGGAGCGTCGTGAGGATAATGCATTGAAGAGTGCTAGTTGCTCTGATGCTGCGGGGACGGGGACTATAGGTAGTTACAGAGCCTGCACGTGGTTTGCGTGTCTTGTATTTATTTCAGTTATGTGGCGTTGTGCATGTGATTTATATGTGGGGCTCTCAGAGAGGACCTAGGTTTTCTCTGGCTCCTGTGTGACTTGCAAATGTTTCCTGTAGGGTTAGTGTGGATTGGGTTGATGGGTTTTTTGGATGCCTCACCTGGGGCTTGTCAGGGTCCCCTGTCAGGTTTGTGTGGCTCACATGTGATTTGCCTGGACTCACCGATGCTTTGCATATCTGCCTCCCCAGGCATTTGCAGCGTGCCCATCAGCATGGTACTGGGGGCACCAAATGCAGCAAGGAAAGAATTGCTCTCGATTTGTCAGTGAGGGTATCTCTACGCTGCAGCTGGGACCTCTGATTCCCTGCCTGCCTGAACAGAGTCTCACTAGCTCAACACAAGCGAGAGCTCTAAAAATAGCAGCATGTGCATTGCAGCCCAGGTGGCAGTTCAGGGTAGCTGCCTTGGGTGGGTCTAAGCCCACCTGACCCTCTGGGTCTGAGTTTGGGTGGCTAGCCTGAGCCGCAGCCACCAGTGCTGTAACAGTCACACGCGCGAGTAGTCAAGCCACGCTGGCAATCACACCTCCCAGCTGCAGTAGTGATGCACCCAGGGGAACCACTGCCACTTATGCAGGGCCGGTGCAAGGAAGTTTCGCGCCCTAGGCGAAACTTCCACCTTGCGCCCCACCCCCCAGCCCTGCGGTAGCTCCCTTCCCCCCCTCTGCCCTGAGGCGTCCCCCCCGCAGCAGCTCCCCACCCCAGCTCACCTCTGCTCCGCCTCCTCCCCGAGCACGCCGCCCCCGCTCTAATTCTCCTCCCAGGCTTGCGGCGCCAAACAGCTGATTGGCGCTGCAAGCCTGGGAGGCGGGAGAAGTGGAGCGGCGACCGCGTGCTTGGGGAGGAACGCTGTAAAAAAAAATTGGGGGCACTGCTTTTTGGCGCCCCCAAATCTTGGCGCCCTAGGCAACCGCCTAGTTCGCCTTAATGGTAGCACCGGCCCTGCACTTATGGTGACTTTCCTTTCTTCCTCTGTCCACGAGGCCCCTTCTGATGGCTCAGCCCTTCTCCTGAAAGGTTCGCTTTCACCTCCATCATTCACAGTGCCCCTGCACATTTTTCCCAGGGAGCTTCTCCAGTGCTGGAGGGCATGCAGTTTACATAGGACTCCCGTGGAGCTTAGGTGGGTCACCTCTTTCCATCTTATTCAAAGCAGGCTGAGAGCCTGTTATGCTTATAAGAAGCACACGGGATTTTTTTCAGGGGAAACGGCAATACACCGCATTTATTGGAAATACAACAAGTAGCATATGCATTCAAACACACTCACACTCTGGCTCACCAGTCAATGTAATAGTTACCAGTCCAGAGTCAGGATTAATCTAGTGGCCAGCTAGGTTGATCACGGGTAGGGCGGAGCCGTGTTCTGTCGGTCGCGACACGATGCTCCGGGTAAATCTTGGCAGGACGAAACCAAAGTTTCATGGCAAGGCACCCTGTTTATATAGTGATTTTCCTTCATTGGGTCCAATGAGTTTTGCACCGTCATGCTGTAATCAATTGTTGTTTGATGAGTGCTTGTTTTTTTTAAATTGTCCTTCTCATTCTTTATTTTGTTCTTTTATTAAGTCTTTTAGGGAGTTATCCCATGCTGGTTTTGATCGCAGCTATTTTGTACCCATTGATAGGTGCCTGTCTCATCTTTAGAGTCGTCAATCTGCGGTCCTCTGACATTTCAATAGGGGCGTGTTGCAACAAGGAACCATTTATGCTCAGAAATACCAGAGCACCTGCGACATCCCAGGACAAGAGAGGGGTGGCCCAGACTGGGAACTCTGAGTAATATAGGGGCTGGAGAAATTGTTAAAAGTGCCATTGTGTGAAGGCGGGTTGGAGGGGGAGGAAGAAACAGAAACAGAGGGGAATGATCTGTTTCACAGAGGTCCACACCCATGGTCGTGGTGCCAACCTCCCAGACTGGCTTTGCTGGTGTCTGCTAGACAAAGACAGGTATTGCTTTAGCAAGGGACACGGGGGGCTGCTGGCTGAGTCTCCTTCCCCTGGCAATTGCAACCCATCATGCTTTGGGGGCACTGGAGCAAATGGTTCTGGGGTGATGGTGGAGCATCTGGGATATAAAGAGGATGAGCTGCATGTGGCTAAGCAACAGAGAGGTGTTTCAGAGGAGGCCCGCAAGGGAAGCATGGTGCAGAATGTGCTTAGCAGCTAGCACGCGATGTTCTGGGCCATGTCTGCTAGGAGAAAACGGAAGTCAAACCAAGCTGTGTGTTCTGGGTGATGAACAGGTCAGAGCTTGTGTGTGGGAGGAGAGGATCCAATTCAGTGTGGAACATGCGGTGTTTTCCAGCCAATTCCCACTGAATCAGTGGTGTCCTGTGGTGTGTTCATTGGAGTGCCTGACAGTGGGTGGGGCGTCAGCTTCTGGGAGGCATTTGGGGTGAGGTCAGGGCCACGCTGCACACAGGTCCCTGGTTCCACTTCTGGTCTCAGCTCTTCACTGGGGATGAGACCACTGTACAGAATGACCTACACACCAGGGCAGAGGGGCTTAAGAGGAACTTTTGTAGTGTCTAGGGGCTGGGCCCAGGGGGTGGCCCTCTGCACAGGGGTGAATTTCACCTCCGGCCTGGAATTTCCCTCTTCTTGTCAATCACCGGAGATCCACCAATACCAGTGTCTGGGGGTTGATATTTTCTCCAAGCACAAGCTAGGACTGGTCCCCTGCAGCAGTTGACCCATTTATGGCCCACGATGATGTCCTTTAAATGGGCGCGGTCAGCTGGCTCTGCATCCTCCTGGCCAGGGAACCGAAAAAGCAAGACAGAGCTGAGCTCAACATCTGTCCTCTCTTACAGGCCCGTGTTTCCCTATGAGAGGGTAAGAACTATACATATCAGCCAGCCATACGGAGGTGGGGTGACTTCCATTGCCTAAGGACTGCATACTCGGTGTAAATCGGGATAGCTTCATGCCAGTTAATAGAGCTATGCTGATTTACGTGGACTGTGGCTCCAACCCTAGATGTTTGGATTTCAAACACTCCCCCAGATGCACCATGTTAGATCTGCTCCGCTTTTCCTCACTCCCCCTTTTAAATCTCTCCCCATCTGTCTGGCTGCCTCCCCTTCTGTTCAGCTCTCTGTGTCCTCTATCCATCTTTCTCTTTCTTGGCGAAAAATTGAGGAGAAAAAAACAACTCAATAGATTTTTCCAATAACCTTCCCTGAAGTCTCACCAGGTTACATTATGCTTTAATAGCATTTAAGCCAATCTGCCTGATGCCACTAGAAAGGTCAATTAAATTCACCCTAAAAATTTCACTCCTGGCTCATTATACATTTGGAAAATGAATTAGAAGCACAAGCTGCCCCAGAGGTTTCTGATATTTTGCTAATGAATATGTCTGAGATTGCACACACACAAAAAGTGTTTCTCCAGCCATGTTGGGGTAGCTGTGTCAGTCAGATAGCCCCAGATTGTGTCCTAATGGAAGTGGAAGGAGAGGGAGATAAAAGAAGAATGATGTGATGTCTCACCCGGATGAAACTGATGCTCTTGGTCATGCAGTGAGGACTTGGGGAGGGGAGGAAGCGGGGCGTGTATCGCCAAGTGAATTAATATGCATGGAGTGGAACATGGGTCTCGTCCATGGAATTAATGGGCCAGCTGATGGAGATGCTCCTGTAGCTCCAGCACCTGGTGGTTTCATGGCAGGGAATGTCCTGAACAGAAGGGTGAACTGTAGCAATACCCAGGTGCAGAATGGCCTGACCCCAGGCTTCTTTGGAAGAGGAGACTTCATCAACAACCAGCAAAGCATTTCCCAGTGCTGGACTTATTAGCTCTGGCGGGACATTGAAGTCCCCTGAAGCCTCAGCTGACTCCCCGGTTGCTGGCACCACTACACAGGAGGAGTTGGAATGGAGAGTGTCACGTGGTCCATGCAATAGCGCAGCCAGGCCCCTTCTCTGGGCACCATTTGGGGTCTGTCCATCATTGTGTGATGTGATGACACGGGACAGCAACAGTGGGGGAGCCATATTCCGAGGTGGCGTCTGTGACATTTCGCAGACGGAGTGTGCGTGCCGGTTGGTACACAAACCCTCATTCCTATCGTTTTCTCACCGTCTTTAATGTGTTTACCCTCACAATACACCTGTGTGGTAGGGCACTGCTGTTATCCCTGTTTCGTAGATAGAGACCTGATACCCAGAGACTGTGACTTGGCCTACACCACACAGGAAGTCTGAGCAGGAATTGAACCCAACTCGCCTAAATACCAGGCTACGATCCCAACCCCCGGGCCAGCTTTCCTCTTAGAACTTCCTACCATGGCCCTGTCTTCCCTTGCACACCACATGCACTGGGCATTGAGGTGTGGAGTTGGCTCAATAATGCAATCCATATTCCGCAACTATTCAGACAAAGGTTTAAAAGCAGCGGCTTCCCCATGTCCCGGCTCCTTTTGCATTTGCGCAGCCAAGTTCTGCCAGCAACAGTGTTCGCCGAGCTGCATGTCCCAGTGCCGGTGGCTATCAAATGTTAGATCCACCCTCGTTAATGCACCCACCGGAAGTGCTCACCCACGCATCCAATCAGCATCCGTGTAGCTCAGCCACCTTATGGCTTCCCTGACCAATCACAATTAAGTAACACAGCTCAACCTTTGAATCCTGGCGGTTGGTCAATACAATAGATACCTCTGACTAGGAACGGAGCTGTAGGGAATCCCTTGCTGCTCACAGGCAGAAAAAAAGGTTTCATTAATCAAATAAATGATTAATTTAACATTGTGACCAAGATTTTCAGAAGATACTATTCATTTTGGGTGCCTCAGTTTTGAGATGCTCAACGTGAGACACCTGATTTTCAGAAAGCGCTGAGCCCCTGCTCTCTGAAATTCAAGCTCCCAAATCATTAGTTGTTTTGAAAATTTCCCATGAAACTAAACTTTCAAAAAAATGTGCTTTGGGTCAGTGGAAACATTCTGTTCAGATAAAACCCACGAGTTTCATTCTGATTTCAGCCTTTTCATATTTTAGGGTATCTTAGAATTTATAATGTAATATAAAATAAAATACATTTCAAAACAGAGTTGTTTTGAACCAAAAAAAAATAATAATCAAAATGTTTCATTCTGATTTTAAAAAACACAAGATTTTGTCAGAAGGATCCTGTTCCGTTTGAGAGTGTCTGTTTTAATGAAATGGCATTTTCTGAGGGTCGAATATTTCCTGCTGGAATGTTTTTCCATCTCTAGAGCTGTGCACTCTGGCTGCTTAAACATGTGCTTGTCTTTAGGCATGTGAACAGCTCTGCTGATTGGGCTACAGGCTCAGATTTTGAAAGGAATCTTGATGTCACAGCACTCAGCGTTGCAAACCTAACTGATTTAGGAGCCCACGTCATTTTCAAAAGGGATTTAGGCACTGAAGAGCCAAAACACCATCAACTGTCGATGGGAATATGGCTTCTATGTACCTAAATCCCTTTTGAAAATGGCATTTGGGATCATAAATCAGTTAGGTGTTGCAATGGGGAGCAATTCCTAAATACCTTTAAAAATCCGGACCTAAGTGCCTTGCAGGATTGAGACCGTAACTCCAACTGCCACGTAACCGCTACCACTAGGAATGCGCTCTGTGAATCAAGCCGAAAGTGTCTGCAGTGTATCATGCCGTCCAGGGGGCGTGGAAGTCCCTGATGGGGTGAATAGTCAAAGCGAAGAATCTAGCAGTCAGTTTTTCAGCAAATCTCTCAACTAGAAACAAACCCTCGCTCCACAGAGCCCGAGACCACTGGCAAAACCTTCGCATGAGCAGTCAGCAGCATCTTCAGGTCGCGTGTGAATTAACCTTCCCCCTGCCATCTTTGCCTCCAGCACAAGTTGGGGCTAAGTCCATTCTGCAGTCCCTGGCCATGAGGTTGCTGGGAGGTCTCTGGCAGGCCTGGCCCTTTGGCAGCGGGGGAATTTGCATAAATGAATAAATAGATTGTAATTAAAAACAACCCGAAGGAGGGGAAAAGCCCACAAAAATAATCAGGGGAGGGGAAGGGGAAAACAAAGCGTCCTCGGATGAAATGACTGCCCCGTATAATGTGTGCTAACAGGGGAATGTGATTGCACCAGTGCTGCTTGTATTGGTTTGGATTGAGTGAAGCACGGCTCCTCTGCAGCCCAGGTGGTAAGCAGGACATTCACAGGCTCAGAAGGATTTTAGAGAGAGCAGGAAGGGGAAAAGGTTGTTCTCGTCCCTCTTCCATGGAGATTAGGGTTGAACTGGGGAGATCAGTGTGGTGCTGCGATATCCATTATTAGCGCGTTAGTAAATTAAATAACTAATTAGCCATTAAAATTTCCGACGTGTGTCATCTCCAATGCTGTAACCCCGCAGCGCGTTGTTTATGCCCTCGCAGCAGGGTTGGGAAGATGGATCTGTTCTGTCTAAGGTTCTGGACATCTTGGGATGGAGTGAGGGAGGTTATAGCCAGTAAGAAAAGGACTCTGAGTTTCACTGTCACGTAGAACTGGGATGAAAACAAGGTGTGGGAGGGTGATGGCAAAGTGTGGTCCCTTGCAGTGTATGTGTGTGGGCAGAGGTGTTCCCAGTGCGTGTGCATCTGTGTGTCTATCACTGTGTGTGTGATCACGCTCTTCCGCGATGTGTGTATATCCCTTGCAAAGTGTGTCTGAGGGTACAGGGTTCCCAGTGTGTGTCCATCTGTGTTGCAGTGTGCGCATGTGTTGTCACAGTGTGTGTCTATCCACCGTGCTCAACATGGCTGGATTCCCTGTGTCTGTGAGAGTTTTTCTTGGTCAGTGCTGTTCTGTAACACTGGTATAAAAAACAACAAATGGCACAGAAGTCAGCCTGGTCACTCGTAATGCAAGCACCAAGGGACCTGCTAGGGAAACTGAAAGGCAACATGTGTAAAACTGATAAAAGGAAATAATATTTTACCTGTCACAATTATCCTGTGGAACTCATTGCCACAAGATATTGAGGCCAGGTGCTCCCTAAGGACTACTTTTCTTGTCTCCATGATTAGTTTTTTCCCCTTCCCCAATACGTAATACAAGGTTCTGGCTGAAGGAGGTGTGGGGGCTGGACATCTGTGTGGCATAGGCAAAAATCAGATCCTATGGAAGGAGGGAACTGCTTTGCAGGTGCATAGGGGCCTGCTTGGGCTGGCTGGGCCATGGACACTGAATTCCTCTCTTAAACCCTGAGGTGGTCACTCCAGTTCAGGGTTCAGCCTGTCCTGCTCTCTGTGCACTGCCTTGTCTGTAGAGGGCTCCCAGGCCTGTCCATTCAGAGCTAATCTCACAGCCAGATCCTACCCCCCATCCCCTTAAAATGGCCCCTGATTTGGGGTGCTTCAATTTCAGGCTGCCCCCCCCGCCCGGTATACTTCGGATTTGTCTCCCTAAAACTGGGGCACCTCAAGTCAGGGGCTGATTTTGAAAGTTGGGCCCCTACCAAACAAATCACCCAAATCCTCATCCTCAAACCCCTTTCTGGGTGCTCCGTGCACAGGGAAAGGACTTGGGGTGAACCAGTGAACCCCACTGGTGAGTGTGTCATCTAGGTCCATTATGCTTGATCTACAGAGGATACGGATGTGGGACAGCCCGAGCTAGGGGTCTTTAGCTCAAGCTATAATAGCGCACGCTTTTAGCACTGGGGATCCCTGGAGTGTCAACCAACACTGTGTCTGTTACGGTCTCTCCCTCTTGTTGTGCTGCGTAAAGGCTGTCTCTTTGAAGATGCCATTAGTGCTGCATAGACTGGACCTGGTTCTGCTTCTCAGGACAGACAGGGGCTGCTCCCAGATGTTTGGGACTACAGGCTTTCCAGCATGGCTTCAGTCCAGGGCCGCTTACTGGGGGAGATTGTGACATTTCCCTCTGGGAATAGGGCGGTTGAAGCTTGGTTTCTTGGGGGCTTGAACTTAGATCATTCTCCCTCTCCCACTCCTCTGCTAGCTGGGACCATGTGTGATCAGTTTTAAAATGTGAGGCATGGGGTTTTTTTTCCCCCTGGGACCCCAGAACAATAACCACTGTCACTTCCCTGCTGATGTTTTCTAACCCCTTTGCCTCTCTGTCCCACACGAAGGCCAGCCCCCATGTGAATCACATGTAAAGTGGTATGAAGGGCAGAGGGACGGAGGCCGAGAAGGAGTTTCACAGGAAAATATTGACAAAAAGATTAGACATTTGGTACTGAGTATCCTGGAGCGAGCCTGCAGGGAGACCGACCCTTTCCAGGGCCAGAGGAAACAGCCGCTTCCTGGCTGACTCCCGGGGATCACAGAGCATCCTCACGCTTCAGTAACCCGGCTGGCGGCTGCTGTCTCCTCTCCTGCCGTAGCTGTTACAGCTACATTAGCCTTGTCTTCCCTTCTCCCCGGGGACCGCGCTCGACCCCTATGCTGTCAGTTCAACTTGGCAAACTTCTGTATGTCCCATTGTGCCGAGGGCCGGATTTCTGTCCCTCTCCCTCTCTTGGTTGCCGGTGCTGCTCTCACGCAGCATCCTGCTCCCCGCGTATTTTCTAGACGGGGGGAGGGGGACACTTGAAAGTGGGTTGTCAAGCCCAACACAGCATCACTCTTGTCTCTGGATCCAGTCCCTTTGCCTGCATGCCAGCTGCCTCAGCCTCTCCCCAAGAGCTATCACTGCTTCATTTCTCTTTTAATTTTGCTGCAGTTTAGTAACACCCACTGCTAGGTCAGAAGTTACAGCGATGGATATCGACGTCCTTAGCAGTGCCCTGACCTCGTCAATTTCGTCGTGTCCTTCCTTCGTTACACTTGTCCTAGCTTTTTAAAAGAACCAGCCTCCCACCTATTGGCCTTTTTAATGCATAGAGCTTGGCTCATCAGCTTTTCCTTTACAGGTGGCCAAAAGAACTCATTATAAAATAGGGTCTGGAATTAAAAGCTGGGGGAGGGGGATGGTTATGAACCTGAGTAATTGTGGTCCCATCCTGCAATGGCTAAAATGCCAAGCGACCTTAATGCTTAATCAAAGAGGGAACATGATATCCTATTAGTTGCTGAATCAAATTTTCCTCCAGCACCTGTGTCTGTGCCCCTCAAGCGTGACATGCTACATTTCCCATAATTCGTGTCCTGTCCCCCATAACTCTAGACTAGCCAATGCACCCCACCCTAAATTGTAGCATCGGCTCTGCCTATGCCCTTTGATCCTCATCTGCATCACCTGCTGCTGCTTCAGTGCTGGTCCCCCCGGTGCTCTGTCCCTGCACTTCTATCCTGATCTGCAGCAGCCCCTGCTAGTCCGCTCCTGGGTATTTTATCCAAACAGCATGGCAATGTGCTGAGCACATGTATGCAGTGGAAAGTAGGTCCCTGTATTAACTGGGCCAAGTTCATCTCTGGTGGAAGCACCTTGAGCCAGTGTCTCTTGTGTGACGTTTCATGTCTGGTATTGTCGATACCTTCAGGCAGGGCCCCGCCCTAGACATGTTACCCACTGGAGATGGCTCACTGCGATGGGGGCAGGCTATCAAGCCAGGCAGCTCTATGTCGCTCAGCAGCAGCGGTTGTTTAGCTTGCTTGCAATGAGTTAGGGAGAGTTTCTGTCTAGTTCCCAGTAATTAAAAAGTCATTAAAATTGGTGCTAATCAGCCCCCTTTCTGGCAATATCAGCCAAGGTCTGAATGGGCCATCAAGAGAGAAGTCCCCTGTCTTGCGAATAGGTGATTCCCTCCAGGGTAGAATTGTAAGTGCTTTGTACAGCACCCAGCACCTAGCGCAGTGGGGTTCTGGTCCATCACTAGGCTCCAGGATGCTACAGTAATACAAAAAATAAATAATAATGTCTTTAGTGCGGAGGAAACTTTGTGACCCCTTTTCCTGTTCCGTGGATAAATAGAGGACGTCAGTTTCCAGGTAGCCAGACTGGCATTAAATTCTGTTAAGGAAATAAGTCTTTGTGGCCTATTAGAAAATATGGTGAAGCTAATTTTAGGTGTCTCTTATCTACCCATTGAGAAACTTCTGTGGCTCAGTAACTCACAACCTTGCATCCTGTTTGCAGCTTGGCTGCATCCCCTCTGTCCGCCCCGATGCTCCCGTCCTCTTGATCCTCCGTTAAGCTGGCGTAACGTTTCCAGATGCTTGGGCAGTAAAACTCGCTGTGCACAAACTTTTTTTGCTTTTTTGGTTGCGTTCATAAAACTGGCCTGGAAACTGCTGGAGCTGTAACCCTGTTGGTTTTAGAGGCAGCTGCAAATCAGACCCACTCTCCAGCGCGGCTCCAGGAGAGTTTTACGTGCCCTCATTAAAAAGGCATTGCCCCCTGGTCTGCCTTTTACCCAGGCTGGCTGAAGGATGGGATTTAACTGCTGCATGGTAGTGTATAGTTCTTTGTTGGTGGGTTTTCGGCCCTGTCTAAATGATCTCCAATAGAATCATGTGTTGGTGATGGTGGATATTGGCATGCACACCTTTATGCTGCTAGCTTTGCCCATCTGAAGCTCTCTCTGTTTGGTTGTGACTGAAATGTCTTACCTCCTACCTCGTGGGCTGCAGAGTGGGCACAGGGGTTCTCAAACTTCATTGCACCACAATCCCCTTCTGACAACAAAGTTACTACATGATCCGGGGGGTGGGGGGAGACCGAGCTCAAGCCCTGCTGCCCCCTGTGTGGAGGAATGGGGGCTGCAGCCTGAGCCCCGCTGCCCTGAATGGGGGTGGAGCTCGGGCCTCAGCCCCGGGTTCCAGCAAGTCTAATGCTGGCCCTGGCAACCCCAATAAATAGGGTAGTTTGAGAACTGCTGGCTAGAAGGTTCTCAGTCGAGTGGGAAAGGGGCCATATCACCACTGCTGCCACCAGCACCAGACGGCGCCATTCGATAATCACAACAGAGGCTCGGGAATGAATGGGCCATGTAGACTGAACTCCTCATTGCTAGACTTGGCACGAGGGCCAGGGCAGGAAGGGAGAGCGCAGGCTACTGCTGTCCTCATTCCGTGGGTAAGCAGAGGGCTCCAGGACTGTTGCTCCAGCGCCATTCGCTGGCACCACGCAGTGGAGAACTCCTGAAAAGATCGAATTTGCTACTTTGATTGTTGGAACCCTTTATGTGCGGTGCAGTCGGATTGTAACCGGCAAAGGCGAGCAGTGGGGAGAGGTGACCCTTGTCACCCCACTGCACCCCTGCCACAGCTGGGTGGAAAACCACCCTGAGTGCTCGGTGCTGCCTGAGAATGCTCCATAGCCCCAGAAGTGGGGGTGGGAGGACGTAATCAGTCCCTTTTGAAGAGCATGCCCCCACCGGGCATAATGCATGCTTCTTACTGCTGCTGCAGCAGCTGCTTGGGGTGTTGTTGAGCATGCTTCCGTGGCCCCATGGGGCAGCATGGCTCAGAGAGCCTCCACTGGGCTGCTCCATCTCAGCTCCCCTCCCTCTGGCCCAGCACCTCCCCCCCAGAGAATTCAAACCATAGTGCAACCCTAAATGGAAGGGTCCAAGCCCCCATCGCCTCAAGCCAGGAGTTGCCCCTCTAACACACATCCGGGGTCAGGAGAAGTACCATGCAGCATGAGTTTGCGTATTTCCACCTGCCCTGGCCGTTAACAAGAAGACCCGCCTTGTGGCCCTCCCAGAACAAACAAGACTTTAACGCTAGTTGAGATGCAGAAACCCAAGCTGGCCTGTCTCCTGCCTCTGGCTGTTCAGAGACGAGGCAAGGCATGTGCTGCCAGTCGAGGGAAGCGGACCTTTTCACTTGGAAATGGATCATATTGGTTCTACAAGTCCATCCAGATGTAGCAACTCTGGCACCCCATTGGCCATGGTGGGCATGGCAGAGGTGTGATTGCACCTTTAGAGCTGGATCTCTGAGCCTACAGCAACCCCAGGGCAGGGCCTCAGGAGCCAGGCAGTCCCCAGAACAGCTTTTCCACACCGTCCCAGAGACGGTGGTCCAAATTCAGACTCGATGTAAGCAGGTGCAATCCAAGTGACCCCACTGAAGTTACATCCACTGACACCAGGGCTGAATTTGACCTGTTTTTTTATACATTCTGGCAAGAGAAAGCCAAACTGGAAAATGAGCCTTGCACCCACCTGATATATATCCCTGCTGGGATCCCACTAAATTATTCTTTCAGGGCTCTAGCACAGGCAGTTAATAACCTGGAGTTTGCTGGCACCGTCACCAGAAGCATGACAGATAGATATAAATAACGCACATTTGTATGGTACATTCCACACTAAGGATGCCAAAGCTGTTTACAAACGGGTGGCTAGACAATCGACACAACAGGATTCACTTGGCCCACCACTGAAATGCAGCCACTTCTGGGGTGGGAGGAGGCAGCTGTTAAAGAACACACAGAGCAATGCTGCACGGCCGTTTCAGATAAGAAGTCAAGGGACCCCATCCAATTACAGCGAGAGGGCAGATTTTAGATGAGCAGAATGTAATTACTCCCCCTGGACTTTGGCATGGGCATCCAATCTATAATATTTCGGTGCCTGTGAAAAGTCGGGCGAGGTCTGTAGTTATACCCCAAGTTGTCAGGTACTTGGCAATCCTTTGTTAATATTGCTGTTGCTGGGTGGGAGGGTGGGGAGGGTTTTTTTCTGAATTTAAAAGTGCTGTTTATCCTGAAATTTCATGTGGCGCTAAGAAATACAGCACGATCCCTCCCTCTGTCTGGCAGAGTGTCAGGGGAAGAGAAGGACCGGAGGGGAAAATACCAGCTAATAGACCAACCACAAGATAAGAGTTACCATCCTGCTGGGAGGCAGGGAGGGTTGAGAAATGACACTTGACAATTTGTTTGAACTCTTGAGTTATTTCCAGGAAAGCAATTTCTCTGACATTTTCTCTTGGCATTTGAAGGGGAAGAAAAGTAGCTTCCCCCACCCATGTCCATTCCTCCTTTCCCTGGAGTGATTTAACTCCTTGCTCTGTAAAAGTCAGCAGCTGTCTGCAAGCAGTGAACAGTAGGTGCGAGTGTTGGGGTGTGTGACAGAGCGCAGGTGTGTATGTGACAGGGAGCACGTGGGAGCATGTACCTGTTTGAGGGTGAGGAGATGCGTGTGTGTGAATGGTAATGTCTGTGTCAGCGTATATGGGAGGATGTATTTGCGTGTGAATACATAAGTGTTGTGAGAGAGCGTGTATGGGAGTGTGTGTGCTTGTGAGCACACGAGGATGAACACAAAGGAGAGCATGCTTGAGTGTGAGTAATGGGCAGGTGGGATCATGGATGTGAGCATTTGAAGGCCTATAATAAAGAGCCCATGAGGGGGTGAGTGCTAAAGTGGGCAGTTCTCAGGGAATGCTAGTGAGCACATATGCGTGTGAACATATGAGTATGCACATGGGACATGTGATTTATGAGGAGAGGCTGAGGGAACTGGGCTTGTTTAGTCTGCAAAAGAGAAGAGTGAGGGGGGATTTGATAGCAGCCTTCAACTACCTGAAGGGGGGTTCCAAAGAGGATGGAGCTCGGCTGTTCACAGTGGTGGCAGATGACAGAACAAGAGCAGTGGTCTCAAGTTGCAGTGGGGGAGGTCTAGGTTGGATATTAGGAAACACTATTTCACTAGGAGGGTGGTGAAGCACTGCGGGAGGTGGTGGAATCTCCATCCTTAGAGGTTTTTAAGGCCTGGCTTGACAAAGCCCTGGCTGGGATGATTTAGTTGGGGTTGGTCCTGCTTTGAGCAGGGGGTTGGACTAGATGACCTCCTGAGGTCCCTTCCAACCCTGAGATTCTATGATTCTATGTGCGATCACACGGCCATGGGAGCTTGCACGAATGTCTGGACATGTGCTACATCTGTGCATGCGCTTGGACATCTGCAGTCCGTTTGGTCTCTGAGCTGCGTGCCTTTGGGTGCTCCGCTGCACAGGAAGTCTGAGCAGTGGGATGCTCCAAAGAGACAGCTCTATACATCCCGACACGACACTCCCACAGCCTGTTTCGCTCCTGTGAACATGACACCCACAAAGCAACAGTAAAATATCAGCAGCAGCATGGCTGGGCTTAAATCTTTACTGAGTCTCCATTTTTCTTTCGTTAACCGCTTACAGAATAAATGGAATTTATAATCAGACTCCATAAAATTGCTGATTTATAGCTCATCTTGATGACAATATTTAATAACTCGTGTATATTTTATTGCATCTTTTTAATGCCCTGTTGTGGAATTTTACTTAGGTATTTCACCCTCTATATCACCCTGTCGCAGCACAGATGGGCTGGTTTTCACTCTGGACTGAGCACTGAGCCTGCCAGTACCCAGGAGCCATTCCAGGTGGGCTATGTAAGCCAGGCAGAGCTCTGCTGAGGGCTGCATTCTGAATCACTTCCAGGTAGGGTCGGGAAGCCAGCCTGCACTCTGTCCAGGGATGTATTCTGAATCCAGTCCCAGCCCCTCTAAGAGCTGTGCCCAGAATCCAGTCCAGCTTCTATCAAGGTGTGCAGCCACATTTTGTTGCAGGTGGGCACAGAAATCAAACCCAGGTTTCTCTGGTCCTGGAGCCCTTCCCACGGTGTGGATTCTTTTCCTGAATCCAAGCGCATTTCCAACCTGGGGGAGCATCCAAGTGCATTTCCAACTAGGGGGGAGGGATAGCTCAGTGGTTTGAGCATTGGCCTGCTAAACCCAGTATTGTGAGTTCAATCCTTGAGGGGGCTACTTAGGGATCTGGGGCAAAATCAGTACTTGGTCCTGCTAGTGAAGGCAGGGGGCTGGACTCGATGACCTTTCAGCGTCCCTTCCAGTTCTATGAGATAGGCATATCTCCATATATTATATTATTATTATTTTATCCATCCCTGCAATACTACCAGTGCTGCATTAGCTAGTCCAGGCTAGCAATGGCCAGGACTGCTTCAACACGGTACTCATTTTGTTCTCTTCATTTTCCCAGGGTGGTGAAATACGTGAGCAGATTAGACAGGGTCTGATATCCAAAACCAGCCTCCTCCCTTCCAGACAGCTTCTGTAAGCAGCTCTTTGTGTTACCACCACCGTAACCACTCTGAAAACTCAGCATGAAAGGGGGGGGGGTTGTCTGGGCAAAGGGTGGAGCTGGAAGAGGAAGGATGGACTAAGAGGGCAGAAAGAGTGGCGGGGGTGGACACACAGGCTCAAATGAATCCCCGGTGTGAGCATTTGCAACGGCCTCGATGGCTTCTGGGCCAAGATGAGCAGTGGGGTCAATGGTGATGTGGGTCGCCCATGGGGTGGAAGCAGCGAAAGTGGCATTCGCATGTTCTGATTTGGGACTCGGGTGTGGGAAGTGGAGGCAACGTACATGCAGAGGAAGTGCAACAGGGTGGGACAGAGCAGGAAAATCAACTCCCCAGGAGAGCGTAGCATGAGGTGCAGGGG
This sequence comes from Terrapene triunguis, assembly GCF_002925995.2. Classification (NCBI taxonomy): domain Eukaryota; kingdom Metazoa; phylum Chordata; order Testudines; family Emydidae; genus Terrapene; species Terrapene triunguis. The sequence goes on from NW_020664725.1 coordinate 7,444,000, forward strand.
CTTGTTTTACTTAATCCCTGCCTGCTCCCACCCTCTCTGCAATCAGACTCTCCTCTCAGAGTAAGCTACCCTGCCATGCAGGGTGGCTCCAGGATTTTTGCCGCCCCAAGCAGCAAAAAGAAGAAAAAAAAAAAAAGCCGTGATCGCGATCTGCTCTACCGCCGCCGCTTCAGTCTTCGGCGGCAATTCGGCGGCTGGTCCTTCGCTCCGAGAGGGACTGAGGGATCCGCTGCCAAATTGCAGCCGAAGAGCTGGACGTGCCGCCCCTCTCCGTTGGCCGCCCCAAGCACCTGCTTGCTGGGCTGGTGCCTGGAGCCGGCCCTGCTGCCATCAGTGGCGTTACCCCTGGTATAAATCAGAGAAGGATCAGGCCTGTGGCTTGTCAGTTACCAGGGCCGGCTCCAGGCACCAGCTTACCAAGCAGGTGCTCGGGGCGGCCACTTCGGAGAGGGGCGGCACGTACAGCTGTTCGGCGGCAATTCAGCGGACGGTCCCTCACTCCTGCTCGGAGCGAAGGACCTTCCGCCGAATTGCCGCCACAGATCGCGATCACGGCTTTTTTTGTTTGTTTGTTTGTTTGCCTGCTTGGGGCGGCCAAAACCCTGGAGCCGGCCCTGTCAGTTACACTCGTTTTGCACGTGTAGCCCACTGGTGTGTGTGCTCCAGGTCCCCTCCTGGGCCTGATCCGCAGAAGACACGAGTCTGTTGTCGCCCCAGCTACAAAGCCTCTTGGCTCTTCACCTCGTGCTCTAGCAGCTCTGGAAATCCCCAATTCAAGCCCTGGTGTGCTGGCCAAGATGACAGCTGTCACACCTGCTCCACTTGTGCTGGTGCACGGTACACCCCGGTAGCACTTCCACCCTCCTCCCGCTGCTGTTGAACATGACCCAAGGGGCGGATTTTTCTCTCTTTTAAAAACAAACAGCTGGCAAATGTCACCTTGGCCCCGCCACGCGGCGCATCGTGCCCCGACTGTCCGAGCACAGCTCTGACACCCATGATCTCGGCAGGAGCAGTGCCGCGTGAAGAGCCTGCTGTTGCGTGTGGGGTCCTCGGGCCGTGTCGTTCGCCTGTACACTGGAGGGGCCTGGCGCTCCGGTCCTTGGGGAGGACGGGCTCTGTTGTATGGGGGGAAGCAACTGAGCTTGGTGAGTATTGGAGCGGAGAGGAGAGCATGTTGGAGGGATGGGATGGGGTCGGGGAGAGCTGACAGGTCTTGTTTGCATGCCGAGTTCAGAGCTGGTGAGAGTCTAGGAGCTTGTTCCAAATGTCTGTGCGACACTCGCTTTGCTGACAGGTGTTGCCCATCCATCCATCCCTCCTTCCCTTCCCCTCTCTGCTCTTGGCAGGAGCCGGGACAGCAAAGCAGCCAGGTGGAGAGGAGTAAACAGGCCAAGAGAGCTCGCTGGAGCTCAGGTCAATAAAAAAGACATTGCTACTGAGCTTTGTGCTGGCTGGAGCTGTCCCTGGGTCGCTGGCACAGCCTCGATATAGCCACCCACGCTCCTGGGAAGCAGAGGTCACGTGTGCTCTGCCTGATCGGGTTATCCTAGGGTGGGGGGGGGGAGCTTCTGAAAAACAGCAAGAGGGAGTTGGGTGTGGGTCTGAAATTCAACGACGCAGCGAGGGAGAGGATTTCCAAGCATGGCGGGCCTGACTCAACCCTACGTCACTCCCAGTTTACACTGCCATGCCCCAGGATCATTGGAGTCGCACTCTGTATAGAACTGGAGTAACGTGGCAGGCACTCAAGCCGGGTATGTTCTGTATGCTGGGGAAGGTTCACCAGGATTCCCGAAGCTTTCCTCAGACCCTTGTATAAACCACTGGCGAGGGTGTACTGTGCATCTGATCCACGGAGAATGTGAGCTTGCAATAGGCCCCTGCTACAAAGCTTGGGTCTTTGGCTCACGCGGTAGAAATTCACGCTCCTAGCTCTGGAGATCCGTGGTGCAATCCATTGCTGATGTGTTGGTCAAGGTGAGCTTCAAAATCAGCCTCGATTCACTGAAAGCTGCACTCAGGTTCATAAATCTTTTGAGGGGAAGTCAGGGGCGGTTTTGAGCAAACCTGGGGATGATTGGTGGCTTCAAATGGAGACCGTGAGACATCTGCGGCCTGAGACGGTTTGGACATTAGGCAGATCCAGCCACTGTCACCTAGTTTGAGTTTCATAGCAAGGCTTCTCTTCTAACATGTGCCTACAGGGCTATGCAGGCCAATAGCTCCATATTACTGATGATGGCCTAGATTGTGCCCTTACAGAACTTGTCTCTGTTTGGCAGAGCAGCAGTACCCCAGGGGAGCTCCCTGTGCACCATCCCTCAAGAAGATGCAGTGTGCAGTACCCTCTGTGCCAGTGTAAAGTGGGGGGTGCCATGGGCCAGGCCTGGGTGCCACCTATACAAGGCCCCATCACAGTCTGGGACAGTGTTGTTATTCAGCTGCGGGCATTTCTGTGGACTTCGTGTGACTCGCCAGGGGGCATTGGGAAATACCTGCACAAATTCTTGGGTAGGGAAGTTTTGCACTGCTCATTCGATGGGCAAACCTCAAACTGTTCAGTTCAGAGGAACATCCCAAAAGATTGAGGGCTTGAGTCTCGGCGGGTGTAAATCAACGGGGTTCTGTGGAGTTAGACTGATTTATCCCAATTGAGGATGTGGCTCTGAATTTTGATCCAAACTCTCCACGCTGGTCCCTTGGGAAAAACCTAGTGGCTGTTTTGTGTATGGCGTTCCATGAAGGCATGTGTCTCTTTCAGGTCAGATTGGTTCCACATCCCTTGAGATTCATCTCTGTAAGTTTCAGGTTCATCTGAATTCCTCCTGGTGAGGGTGAAATCCAAATTGAACTGGTGACTTTTGTTAAACTCTGCAGGCATCCTCTACGTTTGTGTGACCCAGGTGACCTGCCCTATTATCAGATGCTACGTTTCTTTTTGAAACCAGCAGAAAACTCTCGCCTTACCCAAAGAGTTTTGACGAATGTGTCTCGGGGCCCCAAATGTTTTGTGCAACACTCCTCTGGTTTTGTTTAAACATTTGCGTTTGGAATTTTAGCCACATGGACTCACCTTCCCTTGGGAAAGGTCTCTTGGATCTGCTAATATGAGGCAGGAAATGACTTCCCTCTAGATATTTTAGCATTTCTGCTTCCAGAAAAGAAAGAGTCACCTGAAAATAAAAATGTCAATTAAAAAAAAAAAAGAAATGTGCAAGATCCAACTGGACTTTTGGGTGAAGGATCCAGTTGATTCCTGTCCAGACAGGTTCATCATTCCCAAATCAAACCACGCCTCTTTGTAACTGAATAGCAGAGATCCTGAATTTAAAATGGTTGGTGCGGTTTGTTTTTGGTCTGTAGCTGAAAAAAATTGCTCCCAGCTTTCCCCTGTCTGAGAGCGATGGGCGTGAATTTCTTTAATATCCCTTTGCCTGGGTGGGGATCTAACCGGAGCCTCAATTGTTGCCTTTGGGGTGAACGATTCTGAGCAGAAAACCTGGGAAAAGATGTTGCCAGGTCGGACTCATTCCTGATAGTTCTGAAAGCAGCCAGTGTGGAATTCATGGGCATGCTCACTGTGAGGCTATACTGCCTGGGTCTAATGTTAAATTATAGTCTACAGGAGAGTCCTCTGAGGTTGGGCTGCAGGGAGAGGGGAGAATGATCTCAGCCTATAAATACCTTCAAGGCAACAATATAAATGAAGGAAGGGAATTATTCACAGTCTCAGAAGCTGGTAGGACGAGGAGTGATGACCTGGAGCGAAGGAAAGAAACGTTTTTGGCCAACTACGAGTAAAAAGTTCTCAACAGTAAGAGCAAGCGAGCCGTGGAATAGATTCCCAGAGGGCGAGTGGAGGCACCATCATGGCAGAGGTGTGGAATGAGCTAGACAAGATATTAATGGGAAATATGATGGGAGAAATCTTTGCAAAATGCAAGAGGGCAACCTGCTGACCCAAGACATCTCTCTTCTGGCTTTGTGCTCGATAGATTCCATGTTCAATTCCACTTATGCCGTTTTCCTGCCGATACCCTACATTTTTGCTATAAGGTATGTTTACACTGGATTGTAAACCCCAGTCAGTGGGACCCGTGCTTTTGGACAGGGTGTTTCCAAGCCCACGCTTGAGCGTCCACACTGCGTTGAAAACCTTGGCTTACAATTGCAGGACTCGGCTCTCACAGCTGAGCTAATGCGTCCACACTGCATTGCACAGACCTTCTGACTCAGGCCTGTGGTTTGAGATGCATGCACACTGCAAAATGACAGGGCCTGGCCGTGAGTCCCATGCACCTGAGTCCTAGGACCCCCCCCATTTGGGTTGTAGGCTCCGGGTCCTGGGGGCTTGCAGATCTGAGTCAGAAAGATGTGTGTGTGTGTGTGGATGGTAGGGGTGGTTGGGCTCAAACCCGCGTCTGAGCCCACTTTACAATGCAGCATATATATATATCCCAAATGGGTAGGAAGTTCTGTCGTTCAGCTGCCCCGGCCCCACCTAAAGCAGAGTCCCACCTTTTGGTCCTGGTTTTAAGCCACAGCACAGCATCTCAGAGGCAGCGCTCTCTTTTCATTAGGCTCCTCATCAGTGTCAGGACTCCTGGGTTCTTTTCTCAGCTCTGCCACTGATTTGCTTTGTGAGCTTGGTCAAGCCCCTGGGGCCCAGCTTTTCAAAAGTTGCCTCTAATATTTGGTGCTTCCGTTTCTAGGTGCCCAACCTGAGACACGCTGGGACTGATTTTCGGAGGCGCTGAGGACCTACCATTCCATCTGAAATCAATGGGCGCACTGGGTGCTCAGCACCTCTGAAGAACAGGCCCCTTCAAGTTGGGCACCCAAAATTAGTGGCTGCTTTTGGTCTTAACTTCTTAACACCTCCATTTCCTCCTCAGGAACGAGATTTTTCTACCCAAGCAGGGTGTTTTCAGGCTTAATTCATTAATGTACTTGAGATCCCAGTGCTGCCAACTCCCATGATTTTATTGCAAGCCTCATAATCTGCGGTGTTTGTCATAATCTGGGGGGAGGGATAGCTCAGTGGTTTGAGCATTGGCCTGCTAAACCCAGGGTTGTGAGTTCAATCCTTGAGGGGGCCACTTAGGGATCTGGGGCAAAATCAGTACTTGGTCCGGCTAGTGAAGGCAGGGGGCTGGACTCAATAACCTTGCAAGGTCCCTTCCAGTTCTAGGAGATAGGATATCTCTATTAATTTATTTATAAAACCCCAGCTCCTGGAATCATGTGATTGTGTGAGAATCTCAATTTTCAGAAAAAAGTTTCTAGCCCTCGTGGTTGCCGAGAAAAACTTTACAAACCAGACCTGTGTGTGACCTGGAGGCAAATAAACCAGAAGGGATATAAAAAAGAACCCTAAATTTATCATTTTGTAATTTCATGATGGGGCGGGAGGGTTAGCTCATGAATTTTTTGAATGCTTGGGATTGGAAACACTGAGCTCCTGACATGGAAGTTGTTTTATTGGCTCCTGTAGCAATGGTGCAGAAGGCAGGCAGGGACTCAGTGTAACAGGAGAGTTCTGTCCCAGTGCATGCTGGAAACAGATCTGCAAAAATGGCTGCTTCTGTGGGAATGATCTGTAACTGGGGAGAAAGGAAAACTAATTTTCTCCGGTATTCAGGGTGGTCATCAGTGAGAGAGTCAGACTTTAAAGAAACATAAGCTCTGTCCAACCTTTCAGGCCATTGATCGCTGAGTGTTCTAGTCTGTCTCCAGAGGTTGGGTTGGATACGCACCTCAGAGTTCCAGAACGGACACTGTGAATCCTATCGTGGTCTGATATGACCCTGGGATGGAACAACTCCTTGGAGACGAGCCTGGGGAGCCTGTTCCTTCCTAACTGTGGGCTAGCTCAGGCTAGTCCTGCAGCATCCCCACAAGGCCATTGCAGAGCTTAGAGTCCGAGACATGCTCTGAAGGTGCGCAAGACCCTCATTGCAAATGGTGGAAGGAAAGGTTGTGAGACCTACCAGGCATGGGCAGTGCAGAGGATGCACTGTATGGGGCCTACCTCCCAGAATCTCCAAATCACCCCTATGGGGCAGGAACATATGTTTCCTTCTGTCTCCTCTTGAGTATTAATTCATGCTCGACTCAGGCCTAATCGTTTAGTTTAAAAAAAAAAAATCAGGAGGGGGAGGGGAGAAAGATATTTGAAGGTGCAGTCTTGTTCCGCCTGGATTGAATTACAAATGGTTTGTCCCGAGGGTCTGCTAGCGACAGCGAATAAGGCTTCTGCCGTTATCTAGGCGCAACGCTGCGGGTGGGGTGTGTGGGAGGGGGAAGGAGCGAGTGCCCCCTTAGAGAGCAGCTGTTTCTGATGACCCCCGGGGGACACTCCCTCGAGAGCATCCGCATTCCATTATAACGAGCGGTGTATAAATGCCGAAGGAATCCATGGCCCTTTCCAAAGGCTGTTACAGTAAATTGCTAGCAGACTCCAGTGCAGCAAAGGATCTGTCTGTATCAGCTGCCTTTTGATAATCTGATGTGAAGGGTCCCCTTGTGAATGTATCTGAAGGAGTCTCTTCTTCTCAAAATGCACAGTGCTCCACCAAAGCTCCTAGTACTTTGGTCAACTGTGGCATGCTAGAGAGGAACCTTTGCTACCCTCCATGCCTTCAGGGGGGATGATGTGTGCCCTCCCTCCCACCCACTGGAGTGTGGTAAACTTATTTCCTTCCCATGTGCTCACTGAAGTCAGTGGGGCTTCTTGAGTGAGTCAGGGCTGCACACTCCTGGGTCAGGAGTGTTAGAGGAGGCATGAAGAGACAGAATCAGGGCAGGGAGAGATGGAGAAAGACCGACTGAGAATTTCCCCCTTGGAATAACTTTCTGATGGAAAATGCCCTTTTTGCAAAATTGAAATTTTCCACAAGAAAATTATGGCGTTGCCAAAAAAAATTTAAATTTGGGGAAAAATCAAAAAAGATGGTCCAGAAGCTGCCTGCTTGGGTGGTGGTTGTCAATTTCACTTTGTCCCTGCAGGCAGAAAAGGAAATTGACAAGAACCGTCCAGCCAGGCAGGCTGCTAGCTGAAAAATTACATTTGGAATCTTTCGGCAAATCCCTTCCCACAAAAAATAAAATAAAATAAAAGTGTGTTTTACTTTTCATCCTGATTCAGGATGGAAACATTTGCAAAAACTTGAATTTTTCCATGGGAAGAGATTACTATTTTCCAGCCAGCTCTACCCATTAGGTTCCACCTAGTTCAGCCAGTGGCATGAATGTTCCCCCCTTCGGTATATTCTCCAGTATCCAGTATAACAGTTGCATCTGAAGAAGTGTTTTTTAATCCATGAAAGCTTATGCCCAAATAAATGTGTTAGTCTTTAAGGTGCCACCGGACTCCTGTTGTTTTTGTGGATACAGACTAACACAGCTACCCCCGATACCAGTCTAACTCTGACTCTTTCTGCTGATGGGGCTTCTGCAGGGGCGGCTCCAGGCACCTGCCGGTCCCTGTGAGGGTGGCAGGCATGCTGCCGAATTGACATGACCAGCGGACCGCCCGCAGGCGCGCCACCGAAAGCCTCCTGATTGCCATGCTTGGGGCGGCAAAAAACTTAGAACCGCCCCTGGGCTTCTGCATCAATCCCCATGGGAATCTATTGTACAGTCTCTGCCAGGAAGTGTTTCCTGATAGCTGAGATGTACTTTTTCTGTTTAGAATGTTAAAAAATGAAGGCATATCTACTGTCATGCTTCAGGGCATAAACCAACCTCTAACTAATGCAGGTCAGGAGGGAACTTTCCCTGGGAGTAGATTATCCCATATCTTCTACTGCAGGTTTTCTTGCACCTTCCTCGGAAGTAGCTGGTACTGGCTACAGCTGGCAACAAGATGGACTAGATGGACCTCGGATTTGATCCAGGCTGGTACTTCCTGTGTTGCTAATTACAGCCATGAGGTCAATCTAAACAATTCCTCTCCATTTGGATATGTTTGCTTAAACTGAGGTCCACGAGGTGCAGTATTCCAGCTCCACAATCGCTCAGGGGTCACCCAATGCCACTGTTTCCAAGATAGTGAGGGGAAATCTGTTTGCAGAACTGGCAGGGTGGCACTAAAGAGGGCCTGAAAGAAAAATCTGGGTCCCAACACAATACATTGGCAGACTGTCATGTTCTCCTTTAGCAGTTGGTCCACCTAATGGAATAAGACCCTATTACTACTATCCCCAATAGAATTATTCCCTTATCTTAGGTGTTAGAGCAGTGTGTGTTGTGAGAGGGCAGCTCTTGCGTTCAAACCCCCCTCATGGCCATTTTGGAGGGGGCGGGGGGCATAACACAAAGGGACTTAGGAAAGCTCCTTCAGGCACTGTGGTTAAAAAGATGAAGGGCCCCCGGGGGCAGGAGCTGCCCAGCGGTGGCCAATATGTCTATGAAGGCCAACAGGGTGCTGCATAGCTGCATGGGAAATGAACGCTGAGCTAGGATACAGAGCAATGGGCTTAAAAATGCTGTGGCTTTTTTGCCTGCCTCAGACAAAGGGGATTAGTACAAAGAGCTTCCCTAGTCAGCGTGGAGTTGGTCTAAGAGCTGTGGGCTAGGCATGATCTCAACCCCTGGAATAAGGGCTGATTGGGAGCAGGGCAGGGGTGTGGCCAGATGCACCATGCTACAGCTGTTCTCCACTCCCCAGGGGCCATGAGAATTAGAGCCTAAGGTAAGCGCTGTCCCCTGCCGGGCCCCAGGATATGGGGGGTGCAAAAATGACTTAAAGACAATCCCAGGTGCAGAAGCAGAGGAACTGAGACCTGGGCCCACTCTCCTTTGAACCCGCGGGAGCGCTCCCGCGGCAGCGCTTTGAAGTGCGAGTGTGGTACTCCGCCTCCACGAGGGGATTAGCTTACAATGCTGGGAGCACGGCTCCCAGCGCTGGGGCACTGTTTACACTGGCGCTTTACAGCGCTGTAACTTGCTGCGCTCAGGGGGGTGTTTTTTCACACCGGGGAGAGGAAAATTTCCAGCTAAAGCAAAATCTCTATCCCATCTGATTGCATTTTCATGCCCACATGTCAGCTCTCCATAAATGCAGTTAGAGCACAGGGGGGAATAGTTTCTCATTGCATTAGTGCATAGTGCAAGAGAAAGGGGTTTAGTTTGTTCTGAGGCTTCACTGAATTACAAAATGACTCAATGGATATTGTACCACATGTCCCTGCCCGAGCTCGGCCTCTCATTGTGAGCAAGTGACTCTAACTATGAAAATAACACGTGGTGAATAAGATCTACTGGGAGACCTGCAAATCCTGGCCACTCTTAGAGAAATGGGGAACACCATCATAAACCTTGAACTTGCCGAACTTTTGAACTCACTGGCAAAATCTCCATTGACTCCAATGGTGTAAAATCAAGGCCCTGGAAGACGAGGCTGGAAACCACTTTACTGGAAGGATGGTCCAGTGGTTAGGGCACTAGCTTAGTACTTGAGACACCTGCCATCATGTCCCTGCTCTGCCACAGACTTCCTGTGTGACCTTGGGCACATCACTTTCTCTCTCTGTGCCTTGGTTCCCCATGTGCACAACAAGATGACAGCACCGCCCTATCTCACAGGGGCATTGTGAGGATAGATACGACTGTGATGTTGCACTCCATAATGCTTTATACAAATGTTTATAAGTGTGAATATGATGTAACTGGAATATGCTTGATGCAAAAGATCTCTTGTAAGGTATCATTACAAAGCTTATAATCTACTGAGTGTGTTCATCCTATTTGTATAAATGTCTCATTCTTGTATCTGAAATTAGGAATATGAGATATAACTCTGAGGTCCTATTGTAGTTATGCAAAGTGTGGGCCATTAATGGCGGATAAGAATCTTGATGGCTCCCATTGACTAGGACAATTGGTTGTAAATTGCTCTGTTTACTTGTAAGCCTTCCTGTATACATGTATGCCAGAGAGTGGGTAATTAAGTCTCACAGGACATGTGAACATGTCACATAGGTTGACCAGATAGCAAGTGTGAAAAATCGGGACAGGGAGTGGGGGTTAATAGGAGCCCATATAAAAGAAAAAGTCCCAAATATCGGGACTGTCCTTATAAAATCAGGACATCTGGTCACCCTAATGTCATGTGATACTGGAATCCATCTTAAACCTGGTGCTTTTCCATTTAGAAGGAGGGGTGGAAACCCAGAGAGAGACAAAGGATTCCCGCCTTGTACCAAAGACATATAAGGGGGTGTAACCGTACAAAGGGGGCAGCCAGTCATGAGAAATCCCCGAGTTATCACCTGAGCTGAAACTAACAAGATTGTACCAGGGGAAAAGATTGGGCCCAGACTAGGTAGGAAGGAGTCTAGTCTGTAAAAGAAGTTTATTGGAACATCTCTGAGGGTGAGATTTACCTGTATTCAGTTTCTTAATGTATTAGGCTTAGACTTGCGTGTTTTGTTTTATTTTGCTTGGTAACCTACTTAGTTCTGTTTGTTATTACTTGAAACCACTTAAATCCTACTTTTTATACTTAATAAAATCACTTTTGTTTATTAATTAACCCAGAGGAAGTGATTAATACCTGGGGGAGCTGTGCATATCTCTATCAGTGTTACAGAGGGCGGACAATTTGAGTTTACCCTGTATAAGCTTTATACAGAGTAAAACGGATTTCTTTGGGGTTTGGATCCCATTGGGAACTGGGTGCTGGAGATAGGTGACCTGCTGAGCAGTTTTTGGTTAAAGTCTGCAGCTTTGGGGACGTGGACCAGACCGGGTCTGTGTTGCAGCAGGCTAGCGTGTCTGGCTCAACGAGGCAGGGTTCTGAAGTCCCAAGGGAAAACGGGCTCAGGGGCAAATTCAGCACATCAGGTGACAGTCCCAAGGGGGTCTCTGTGACCGAACCCATCACAACTACTGTAACAGGGGCCATGTAAGTGCCTTGGATGGGCTATCTAGTGCAGAACTGTCTCCTGCTGAATATTCTCCAGTCCTTTGTCCTAACTTTGTTAGGCAAGCAACATGGGAGAATATTCCCCAGGCTAGTCAATCTCAGCATAAATGAATGTTTCCTGGTATTCAGCCGACATGCCTCTTTCCTTAATTTCATACCACTGCTCCTAGCTCTGCTCCTCTCAGACTGCTCTAGTCAATTCCACTTTCTCCTTGGGGTTTACACCCTTCAGATATATGCCTGCTGTCACCCTGCATCCCTTCTAAAGTTAGCTGGAGGGAGTATGCATATAATGAAGTGTTGCAATGTATAATAGAGGGGCTGTAAATACCCTGCAAATACAGCATCATGGTTATGCTTTTGAATAACTGCACCATTAAATCACGTAATCAGAATTTTCTCTACGTCAGGAGTTCTCAACCTTTTTCTTTCTGAGGCTCCCCCAACATACTATAAAAACTCCATGGCCCACCTGTGCCACAACTGTTTTTCTGCATATAAAAGCCAGGACCAGTATTATGGGGTAGCAAGCAGGGCAGCTGCCCAGGTCCCCACACCATACGGGTGTTTGTGATGCTAAGTTGCTCAGATATTGGCTTCAACCCTGGGTGGTGGGGTTCAGGGCCCTGGGATTCAGCCCCATGCAGTGGGGCTTCGGCTTTCTGCCATGGACCCCAGAAAGTCTAATGCTGGCTTGGCTTGGCGGACCCCCTGAAACCTGCTTGCGGCCCCCCAGGGGGCCCTGGACCCCTGGTTGAGAACCACTTCTCTACGTTACAGAATTAAGGTTACCTACATGACAACAATTACCCCTTTGCTCACTTCATATGTGTGTTTTTAGAATTCAAGTGCATTAGTGACATTGTTATTAATCACTGAGTCAAGAATTTAAGGCCAGAAGGGACCACCAGATGGTCTACTCTGACTTCCTGTATATCACAGGCCACCACTACCCCCCCCAGCACCTGAACACTACCCCCAACAACCAAAGTTAGATCAAAATATTACAGCCCGCAGGAGGCTAGACACTGATGTGCCACATGCAGAGACTAGGGAGGACCAAGGTGCCCCAGCGCCCAAGAGCCCTGCAATGGCAAGGAATTAAGTGAGATGTACCCAGATAATCCTGGCAGGTGACCCACACCCCGTGCTGCAGAGGAAGGTGAAAAAAAACATGATCCTTGTCAATCTGACCTGGGGGTGGGGGTGTCTTCCCTGAACTTCTGTGAGAAGAAGCTATAAATATGGACATAAGGAAGAATTCTTCATCTCTGGACTGTTTGGATTCTAATAGGGCAGAATAACCAAACGAGAAGACGGAGAGTCTCTGAGTTATCTGAATAGCTGTAAAACACTTTTGGGAAATTGGCAGATCATTACATCTCTGCGACCTTGTGAAATTATAGCCTGTGATTATAGACTGTACATATATATATATTTTTTACCTGCTTTAACCTCTCAATAACTCATTCCCTTTTCTTAGCTAATAAACCTTTAGTTAGTTTACTATGGAATTGGCTACCAGCATTGTCTTTGGTGTGAGATCTGGGCTGCAAATCGACCTGAGTGAGTAACTGATCTCTTGGGACCGGGCATAATCTGAATGTTCTGTGATTTTGGGAGTAAGTGACCATCTACCACATAGGCCAGCTTGCCTGAGTGGCAAGATAGACTGGGGTGTCTAAGGGGACTGTCTGTGGCTCTATTATAAGATTGTTGTAGTGCTTTTGGAGTTCACATTTGGTACTGGGTTGGTGAAATTGAGATATCGAACATACTGCCAGTTCGAGGCGTCTGCGCTGAGGTAGGCACTCATGATCGTGAGCCATTCCAGACGGCCTGACAGTCAGATTCTTTAATGTTCTTGGATGGAGATTATCTGGGCCCCCTGATTTGGTCCCATTAAGCTGTTTGAGTTTGACTTCAACCTCAGGTGTGATAATTTCTACGTCCATATCCTTGCTCCTATTAGCCACCCAGCCACTGCCCCCAAGTCCCCTCATTAACCTTATTAAAAACGGAGACAAAGTATTCATGTCAGTGTTGGGCCATGCCTAGATCATCTTTAATCTCTACCCCATCCTCAGTACTTCGCGGTCCCACTTCTTCTTTCCTTGTTTTCTTTTTATTTGTATGGCTAACAAACCTTTTCCTATTGGTTTTAATTTCCTTTGCGAAGTCCAACTCTGCCTGGCTTTTGGTAGTTCTCACTGTATCCTTACACTCTCTGACCGCCAAGAGGTAGCTTTCCTTGCTGATCCATCCCTTCTTCCAGTCCTTGTAGGCTTTCTCCTAATAACCTGTTTCAGATGCTTGTTCATCCGGTTCGATCTGTAGACCCTCCCTATGAATCTCCCCCCAACCACCTTTGCTTGGGATTCAGGCTTCTGCAACTTGGACTTAAAGTAATTCCAAGCCTCCTCCATATTCAGATCCTTAAGTTCTTCAGTCCAGTCCACTTCCCTGACTAATTCCCTGTGTTTTTGTTTTTTTTTTAATTTGCCTTTCAGGTACCCTAGTTGCAGCCCTATTATTGTTTATCCTTCTATTTAGTTTAAACTGAATTAACTCATGATACCTTCAAATCCCTGTCTGAATTCCATCATTGTCTCCAGCTGCATTTCTAATCCTTGGATCTTTTCTGCCCTGAGCTCTATCAGGCAATATTTCATGCGTAAGTAGCTTCCATCAGATACTCACTCAAGGATGAAATACATCCCGCAGCTTCTGCTTCTGACCATCTTCTTTGTCTCCTCTCCTCCCGGGGCTACGTCTGCTGCTGCCTCGGTAGTCACTGCTGTTTTGTCTTCCTAGCCCCTACTCCTGAAGAAAAAGAGGACACAAATCCCCCGAAAGTCTTACCTGCAAACTCACACAGAAACTCCCCTGTTAGCTGTTTGCTGCTCTAATGTTTGCTAGCGCCTTGCTTTTAAACCTTGCCAGATTAGATCAGGATCGCCCCTTCCTCACAGTCATGGAGTTAACCTTCTAGGTATGTGAATGCAGTAGAAATTACAGGTCTCAAAATCATAACTACCATGTAATCACACTGTAATTGCTGTGAACTGTAGTGGTTGTATTGTAAAGTGTAACCAAATTAAGGTTTTCTTAAAAACCTTGCTTGGAACGATCAGAAAAGATCAAGCCAGAGGAACAGATCCTCTGACGTCATCAGGCACAGGCTCCACTAGAGCTACACCAGTTTTCCTCAGCTGCAGTCTGGCCCTGTGACTTGGTCAAGACATGAGCGGCTCTGCCCCACCCCCTTGTGGGTCTGCCGGTGTACTCCATGTCGCCGCCCCCGCCGGTTCTTTCAATCAATTACCAGACTTACCTCCCACCCCCCGTTTGCGGGCTCTGGTTTATTCATTCATTCTGCAGAGGGCAACTCACTTATTTAATGGCTCATGTTCACCCCCACTCTGGGTCCAGGTAAGAGTCCTGGCCAGGTTCCTCCCCCATTCAGGGGGCCCCAGCCCTTCTCCTGGAGCTGGGTTGTACTTTGGACAATCCCTCTGTCCCGCTCCTTAAGAAAGGAGCCCCTTAGCTCTCCTTCTTGAGGCTGGAGTGGTACTTTACGCCAGTTGTAGAACTGCAGGCAGCTTCTCCTCAGCTGGCCCTTTTCCCGATCAGTCCTTCTGTCCTCCAGCTGGCAGGGATCAGCAGGCAGACCTGCCCCTGCTGCTGTCCTCTCCCTGCTAACTCAGGGCCCGACTGGAGCCTTCTCAATCCCTGAAGCGCCTGTTAGGAGAGAGGAGGCAGTATTTATGCTGGTCCTTTTCTCCCAGCTCATCCCCAGTTGGTTGGGTGGGGGGGAGCCTTGCCCCACTTCTCTACAAGGCTCCTGATGCTGGGCTCTTAAAGATACAGTGATGTGATTTCCTCCCACTCACCGGTGGTTGCTGGGACCTCTTCCTCTCTCTCCACATCCCCTTTTGGTCCTTATATTGGCCCTTTCAAGCCCTAAAAGGTCCATGCCACGCGGCAGGGTGGGCCGACCACTAGGCACTACTGCCTTTAAGGGGCAGACTACCCCATCACAGACTTCTGTGGAGCTAGACCCAAGTATATCAGTTGTGGATCTAGCCCATTAATTTCAGTGGAGCAACACCCAGTTACACCAGTTCTATTCAGCAGCCAATGTCACATTGCCATGGAGATAGGAAAGGCAAGGTCCTTGAGTCCCTGAAGAGACAGGTGTGGAGGCAGCTTCCAGCCTATGCGCCTAGAACTTATTCCTGTGCTGAGGCAATCATACCGAGGAAGGGGGTGTTAATATTTTACTTGCAAACGAAAGAAAGTTCAATCATGGGAGCTGGAAATGGAGAAGCCCTGATAGGCCACAGAGGGAGGAATAACCACAAGGAATTGAGGTCTGAGTGTACCCCACTGTTGGTGTGTGTGGTACAGGTCTCCTCCACTTGTCCTCAACCCACAGAGGATATGAGTCTGTTACAGCCGCAGCCAGGGACGGCGGGATCTTTAGCTCAAGCTGTAACCACTCATGCTTTTAGCTCGCGAGGTCCCCGGTGTGTCAATCAAGATGCCAAATACCACATAAGTGGGGGGCTCATCCAGGATTCGAGCTGCGGTGGGCCTCAGACACTTGAGATAAGCTTCCTTCATCAGAAGCCTGGAAACCAGGAACTTCTGAGATCTATTCTGCCTGTGCCTTTGGGCAAATCACCCAAGGGCTACATGTGACCTAGTAGTATTGAGCAATGTCTACTGGCTAGCATATATATCATATTAATAATATGTATAATCTGTACCATATATTTGTGTATTAGTATGCATTAAGCACAAAGAACATTACACACAAATATAGCTGAGATATAGCCTAAATGGGCCTATACCTTTACTATAATCCTGTTCTCTTATGCGAAGTATCCCATAACACCTTGCATTAGGTGAAGTAAGCTTTGGCTTAAATAGGCAGGAAAGCTGTCAGGTTCAGGACATATGAGTATTTTACCATAGCAACAGGTAGGGAGTTATTCTCACAGGCCAGTACTGGAACGTCCCAAAAGAAGAGGACAAGAGAGATGATTAGTCTACCCTGGTACAAACCTAGAAGGTACCTTCCTGGACCAGTACCTGGAATTCTAGTATCCAAAACCTTGATAAGGAAAGGAACAGAACAAGAAGTTAAGGAACGGGGCCAAACTGATGGGGTGAAGTTGAGTGACTTGTAAAGAAATATGTATTGTAAAATCATCCTATAAATATTACCAGCTGCGATGTGTAACTTGGGGAGCCCACCTTCTGCGTAAGGCGAATGTGACAACGCTGCACGAGACAGCTTCCCAGAGCCGGGTATCGTATAGAACTCTTGTTATTGGCTCGTAGCAATAAACCTGACTGACGTTGGTTATTTGGTCTCTTGAGTAAATTTCATAATGACCCAAAGAGTGGTCAAGCAAATGACTACACCATTTATGAACAGTGGCTGGAACGCTGGGCTAGGAACCAGAAGACCTGGCTTCTGTTCCTGGTTCTGCCACTGCCCTGCGACCTTAGGCAAATCACTTCACTTCCCTGCGCCTTAATTTCTCTCTAATTCACATGGAGATAATGATGTTTGCTTCCTTCTGTGAAGCACTTTGAGATCTACAGCTGCAGCATGTCATAAAAGAGCCAGTATCTCTTCCTATTAACCTCTCTGTGACTATTTCTGCATAATTGAAATGGGAGTGAGGAAATGTACCTGCCTCACTGGGGCGTGGGGCAGATTCTCTGGGTCAGATCTCTGTGGCACTAAAAGGAAGTGATGTGCTACGCGACTGCTGGCTGATATTGTTTGTCAGGAATCTGCTTTACTTAGTTCTGGGTCTGTCCCCTCCCCCTGCAAAGACAGAACATAGTCCCCTCAGCCATTTCCTGCACCAGGCACCGTTCCTGCCATACAGATGCATGCATGCATCGCCAGCTGGACTTGTGGCCTCCAGTATGGGACTCTGGACCAGATTCCTCCCTGGTGTCACTCCACCGACTCCAATTAAGCTACACCGAGGAGAAATCTGGCCAGCTCCGTTTGTTAGATGTGCACCGGTGCCAGTCGAAAGGGCTTATTAAAACTGGCAAGCGGGATGTTGACAGTCCAGTTCAGCCAGTGACTGATGACTCTCAGACAGAGGTGCCTGAAACTTGCAGAAAAACTGATTTTGTGGGTGGCGGGTGGGAGTGGAAGGCGAGAATCAAAAAGCCTATTCAATATAAGGGCACAAGGAGAGCCCTATTCCATCCTCTGCCTCACACACCCTCCTCCCCTCCTTTCCCCCCTCCCCCCGCACCCCTGAGGCTGCCTGGAGATACAGAAGCAATACAGGTTTATTCATCAGTGGGATGGTGGCCACTTAATAATACAGGCCTGATTCAAAGTGGAAAGACTCCCTTTGACTTCACTGGTCTTTGGATCAGGCCCATTGGGTCCATCCACTCCATTGCAAACAGCACCAGCAACATGAGCGACAGCTCAGGTCCGGAATCCTGTTTCCACATGGAGTCAGTGGCAGATATGCCCCTTGAGTTCACCAAGGACAGACACAGGCTTGGGCGTTCAGCTTTTCTCTTTAATGGGGGGCTAGTTTTTTGAGCCTGGGTTCGATTCCCTGCTCTGTCACCGACCTCTTGTGAGACTGTCGGCGAGTCACTTAGTCTCTGTGCCTCAGTTCCCCACCTGTGCAATAGGCATAATAGCTCTGCCCTGCCTCCCAGCGGGGGTTAATACAGTAACATTGTGAGGTGCTAAGATACTATGGTGACAAGGGCCAGGTAGGTAGATGGGCCCAAACTGAGAGGGGCTTTCAAACATCACAGGAACTATGAAAACGGGAGCATGGATTCAGCGGAGCATAGTTCGTAAATCCTGCGGTTAGGGGATAAAAGCAAAGGCAGCCGTCTGGTAGATAGATGGGCCCACACTGACTGGAATCTCCCCCTGCTCCTCCCACACACACTGAAACGCAGCCCGCTCTCCAGTGAACCATAGTGGCTGTTTGACGAGTCCCAGCAACGCTCCGTGACCGTTCAGGCTGAGACGGGAAGCAGAATCATGTATCCAATGGAATCTCTAGGGCATGCTAAGCCCACAGGAGGGTGGGCACCAGGGCTCATGCCCCAACTCTTAAGAAAGCTGCCCTCAGATCTGCATCACTTCATTGTTTCCTTGTGCTCCCCCTCCCTGTTTGTTTTAGGGTCTCCACCTCCTTCCCCAACCCAACTCTGACTTCCACTGGGGAAGGACCAGGAATCTGCTGCCTGGCTGGAGCAGCAACACCCCTCCCAGCTCCTTCCTCTGACCCTGGGTCTCTTCTCCCTGCCTGAACAGACTCCCTCTTATAGCCAGTGCCGCCCGCCCCTAATCATGGATTGGCTGACTCAGCTGCGGGCCAGAGCCTTGCGACTGGATGCTGGAACTAGCACCCAGTTTGAAGCACTAGTGCAACAGAGCCCTGGCCACTAGGTGCTACCGTAATACAACTAACAAACAATCCTGATCATAACGACAGCAAGAGTCCACATC
The DNA here is from genome assembly GCF_002925995.2 of Terrapene triunguis. Lineage (NCBI taxonomy): Eukaryota > Metazoa > Chordata > Testudines > Emydidae > Terrapene > Terrapene triunguis. The sequence goes on from NW_020664725.1 coordinate 7,462,458, forward strand.
CTCTGTTTCCAATCGCATCCCGAAGAATGGCCTGGAGGCGCAGCTTCTCAAGGAGATAATTCTGTCGCCACGTTGAAAGTGGAGTAAAAAATTCCACGCTGGCAGATCTGGGGCAGAATTTAACGACGTCGGGGTTTTTCTCTCCCTCTGAAGTGAGACGCATCCGAGACGGCTGCCTTTGCTTTTATCCCCCCTAACCGCAGGCATTTATGAACCATTCTCCGCTGCATCCATGCTCCCGTTTTCACATTTCCTGTAGTGTTTGAAAGCCCCTCTCACAATCGCTCACTTGGAGGCATTTTTTATATATATCTATATAATTAAGTTTAAATGCGACAAAGTTCGCTCTCTCTCTTTTCCCTCCCTTTCCTCAATCTGTTGAGAAATGTGTCCTGTGAGGGGATAAAGCAGGAACTGTCTGGTGCAGGTAAAGAGGAACATGGGTTTTAACCTCTTCTCTCCTCCTCCCCAGGCTCCAAAATATCATCTCTCGCTTTCCCCCAACATCAGGTTTCCTGCTGCAATAGGGACATTAAGCACAATCTTCCTTCCAAAGACTGTAAGCTCTTTGGAGCAGGAACTGTCTACTTCTCTGTACAGTGCCTAGCATAATGGGGCCCTGGTCTTGAGATTGGTCCCTCCGCGTCGCTGTAATAAACCCGATTAATAGTGATCATAAATGGGAATGTCAAAATAACCACACACTCTCTTCAAGACCAAATTCATTTCCCATTTTGTAGGATTACATTTACTCTGTGTGTGTGTATGTGTGTGTGTGTGTGTATATGCATACACACATGCACCCACACTGTACATACATAGACTCGTGCTTATATATGTTGACTGTCTCTCTGTCACGCACACGCACAGTATATATCTGTGGAGAAAGCACAACACTTCCCAGCTAACAAGTGTATGCACATAACACCAACTGTTATGTGCACACAACAGTCTGTCACTGGCATGACCCTTTGGGCACACTCAAAAGTGGCAATGCTAGTGCTGCCAGCGCCCTGACTCCTAATCCAAGGGGTACCCACCTGGCACCCCCACACTCGATTTCTATCTCATATGCACATGCACTATCTACAAAGCTTCCTTTCTCTAATAGGTTCTAGACCAACCCTACTTGTAAGTTTTATCTCATTCCGCACAGCTTTGAGACTGTGCGCGGTCCATGCATTTACCACACAGACCTGGCGGGGAAAGGGCTGGGCCCACGTTGCCCCACAGCGCTGGACTTCAGAGTCCCAGCCTCCGAGTGACTTTGCCCAGCGGGCAGTCGTGGTCGGCCAGCTCGGTCTCCTGAAATGTCATTCCTGGCCCAGCGTTCCCTGGTAGGGAACATCTGGGACTGACTCACGGCCGACAGCTTACAAGTAACCTAATGTAGCGTGATCTGGGAGGACTGTTGAGGGAGAGGCAATGCACACGAAATAAAAGGGAGGTAAAGGGAAGGAGGAGAAAGTTGTAGCATTAGAAATTGTCTCTGATGCCATTAGTAATTATCTCTGCAGGGCCCCTTCTCTCTCACTCGATCTCACACACACATACTCTCTCATCCTGTCATGCACATGCTTGCTTGCTCTCACGCTCTGTCTCTCTTTCACACTTAGCCCTCCCTACATCAACGTGTAGGGGATGCATGAAATGAGGAGAAGGAGGCAGGATCCTGGCTTTGCCCCCCTGCATGCTGGCCAGCAACATGGAGAGATGTAGCCGCAGGTGCACATCTGTCTCTGCAAACACGGGTGACTCCTCCCAGTACCCTCACTGGGAATTGGCAGCTCTGCTCAGTCCCTGACTGGGCTGGGCGTAAATGGGACAACTGACTTTCCACCTTCCCATGCAGCATGAGCCGATCGGCTTAGCGTGCTGGGTTTCCTTAGCTGACACGCTCTATAAGTTCCCATCGGGGTTAGGCTGCCATTCCCACCGAAACAAGGAGCAAATCAATCCGGTGCTAATCAAAGAGGATTGGCAATTGCTAATAGGAGCTCAGTTGTACAGCCTCTCCTTAGAAAGCCAAAATGAGTCTACTGTAGACTTTCTTGGATCAGGGATTGTAAACATCTCTGAGTCCTCGTGGGAGCTGGAGGCTCTAACCCCCTTCCCTTCTTTGCCTCAGCCTTATTGCTCGCGTGCATCCCTAAAATGAGCCTCGTAATGTTAATTAGCTGGATTAATGAATAGGCTTCTTTCCAAGTCATTGTGCTTTCTGTGGTAGCAAATCTTGGCTCGATCTAGCATTGAGGCTCAGCAGCGCAATTGTGGGTACATTCAAATAGGTGCAGACTATGGGGTGTGCATGGAAACAGGTGTCAAGGAGTGTGTGAAGGTGGCTGCGCACTACTTCCGTGACGTTACACGCGCAATCTGACCACTCTTATTGTGCTGCTGAGAGCGGATTGGCTGTTATAGAAAGAATTGTGACTTTTGTTAAGTGTGTGTGTGTAAACAGGGTTCTTCTGTAGTCTGTATTCTGCAGACAGAAACCCTCCAACCCTTCATTTTGCTGGTGCAGGGGGATGAATGATGTATGAAATCCAAACCCGCTTGATTCATATGAGCTATGTGAACCTTGCCGAACAGGCTGTTGTGAAAATAATAAACCTCCTTGTCTGACTGCCTAGAGAGGGCGGTAGATGGGCACTGGGACTAGTTAGACCCTCTTTGTTGCAGTTCCAAGGGTAGAGGAGCTGCCAGGGAAGAGCGTTTGCCATCCGTGGGATGGTTGTGCAAACGGTACAGAATAATTGCTGCAGTGTCTGGGACTTTGACTGAGATTGGGGCCCCATTGTGCTAGGCACTGTACAGATATACAGAAAGGGACAATCCCATCTGCAAAGACCTTAAAATCCATATGGATGTGACAGACAAAGGGTGCGAGGTGAAACAGGCGTGGAGAGGGGAAGTGAGTAGCCGAAGGTCACACAGCAAGTGAGTGGCAGAATCAGGGCTAGAATCTAGGTCCTCTTAGTTCCAGGCTATCCACTAGACAACACATTGGACACCCTGTCAATCATAGTGCCGAGTCTTGAAGAGCTTTCTCAGTCCTTGCTGAAGCTGACCCCACGTTGACTCCAAGAGAAGTTTTGCCTTCGTACGGATTTCAGGGTCTGGCTCATAGAAATCAGAGGTGCCAACGCTCTATTGGATGACCTAGTCCATCTCTCCCAGCCAATGCAGTGCAATGTCCAGTGCTTTGTCCATTCTGGTTTTCATCTTTTTAAGCCACAGCGCATCCCCCGATTTGTGCACCGGGTTTTAAGGATGGAAAATCTTACCCCCCGGGAGCAAACCATTGACAAAAGAAGACACATCTCTGCAGGGCCAGTTGCTTTGTGTGTGTGTCATTTCTGCAGCCCTTTGTGTTTGCATGGCAACCTGTCTCCCCCGTCGTTACGCACACCTCCGCCTTCTGCTTTGGCTCGGAAGTCCTGATCCTGTGTCGTTGGCATTGCTCACAAATTCAGCCTCACTGCTTTGCTCCTTGCAAGACCTCCCCCCCGGGCCTCCAGGGCACTAATGCCACTAGAGCGGCCTCTCACGTAGCATTGCGTGCTTCCAGCCCCAGGCAGCAGCCAGTGTGTGCAGACACCACTGCAGAAAGGAGCGTTAATGGAGGGGAAAAGTTAACCACTTTTATTGAACTGCAAAAAAGGTTGTTTTTGTATTGCTTTATTGGAATATAAAGACAGCTTTTATAACCCTTTAAAGAGGCATAAAAGCAGCTTGGAGACGGGAAAGCTCTCTCCATTTTAAGACAGACAAAGAGAGAAAGAGAGCAAGCATCGGCCATGCGCTGAGGTCAGAACTAACCAGGTTCAGTGCAGGATTAATTCCTGGAAGAGGTTTCTGCATGTTTGCACTAGCAATGGGCCTGAGTCCAAAGCAACAGATAGACACTCCTCGACTTTGGGGCCATATCTCAGTTAAGCGGATTGGACCCATCTGTAGGCTTTGACGTGTGTTTCCTTTCCGTGTAACTGCTGAGCTAGTTCCTCAGATCTTTAGGGGGTGGAGTAAGTGTGGTGCATAATGATCTAACCTGTTTTATTTCATTCTCTCTCTTGTCCTCGTTGAATATATGCCCCTCTGGCTTTGATCTTACTGGAACAAGGAAGTGTGTCTGTAAATGACTTAGGCTACATATCCTCTGGGAGGGAGGGGTGTGATTCCCAGCTCCCCTAGACACACTCAAGCTCGAGTGCTAAACATAGTAATGTAGTTGCAGCAGCGCGGGCAGCAGCAAATGGAGGCCTGACTAGCCACCTGACTACATACCCATGGAGTCCAGGCGGACTTGTGTTCAGAGCGGCTAGCCCATGCCACCACTCACTGCTGCCCAGGACTACACTGCTATTTTTAGCACGCTAGCAGCTAGCGTGAGTATGTCTGGGCTAGCTGGAAGTCACACCCCCAGCTCCAAGTGTAGACGTGGCCTCAGTTTGAGGCTTTGGTGAAAGGCTGAGTTAATTCTTATCCAGCCAGAGCTATTCACTCCCAGTGCAGTGTCACTGTCAAGCGTCATGCATAGGTTGGGAGCCTCACCTTTTGCTTCTGATCCTACACCTGCTTATTATTCTCACTTTACTTGTATTTCAGTTGTACCTAGTAGCTTGTGCTAGGCACTATGCTTACATATAGTAAGAGACAGTCCCTGTGCTGGAGAGTGTACAGTCTAAATAGACAAGACTGGTAAAGGGTGGGAGAAAGGAAGTATTGCAAGCCCCATTTTACCTATTGGAAATCAAGGCACGGAGATGAAATGACTCACCCAAGGTCACACAGGGAATCTGTGGCAGAGCTAGGAATTGAATCCAGATCTTCTCACTCTCAGTCCAGTGTGTTAATCACAAGACTGTTCTTCCTAGTCCTGGGGGCTACACACAGGAGTCAAGCTAAGTATGTGCATAAGTCTGGGTGGTGTCTTCGCAATCATTTAGAGCCGGTCAGAAAAATTCTCATGAAACATTTTTTTTTTATTTGCCCATTTGTCTAAATTGAAAAGTTTTGTGGGGATGGTACAATTTCAACAACGTTCCAGCCAACTGGTTTCCTGCCAGTTTGCCAGCCCGGTTCCTCGGCAGCCCTCCTGCTGGCCTGCCTCTGAGTCGGAGACCCCAGGGTTGATGGCTCTGGGATAGCCCACCAGCCCACCACCTCTGCTTGGGGACTCTTGTGGTTTTCCCATGGATCTGGGTGTAGGAGTCGGTCAGATATAGCACTTAGAGGGGAGTCACCCAAACTGATCTTCATAACAGTATCCCCCTGAGGAGAGAACAGTGCCCTGCAACCCTTTCCGGTAAATGAGTGTGCCTTGTGCCTTGTTTGTGGTCCTCAGGCGCTGCTCCCCTCTGCCCTCCTTGGATTCTGGCTAATGATCCTACATTGCAAAAGAGCAGCAGCGTCTACTGCTTCCCAGAGAGGAAGTGGCACCGGAGACCTCCCCTTGTTCTCTGCACATATGTATCATCATTGTAAAGGGGAAATGCCACTGGTATTAATGCAGTTCTCACTGGCAGAGAATTGTCTTCCTTCCATCAGACTCGATGTTTAGTGAGGAGGCCAGTGCCCAACCCTGGGGCGGGAGTGTATGGGGTGGGGGAGTTGTTTTATACCTAGAATGATGGAAACCTGCACAAGTTCCTAGTTGAGGTGCGCTTGGAAAAGTACCACAAAGTGTGGATGTTTCTCTGTACTTGGGGTCAAATGGAGCCTCTTTTTGCATCTTCCATCGACATGAATGGAGCTGAATCTGTATAAGTGATAAGAGAATAAAGAAAGCTGACGGGTGTTTGGATGGTGGGCTTGCTTCAATCTGCTGTGGAGACAGAGCCAAGATCCCAAGGCCCCCATCCTGCAAACTGGGCATCCTCCTATTGAAACCATTGGAGTCTACATGTGGGCACAAGGATCTGTCCCCAGCTGGCAGCCTGCACGATCCAGCCTCTGTGCCTGGCTCACAGTCTGCACTGCATCCACATTCAGATCTGGGCTGTTGGTAACAGCCAGTCTCAAGTCACAAAGTTTGTAGAGTTATTCTACACAGGGCTCCAGTTTCCATCACCCCTCAGCCTCCTTTTATTTGCTTTTCCCACTAAATATTCATCAGTAACATTTAAGACAAAGGAAAGAGATAATTACAAGGGGAGAGTTTTTTCGAGATATTAAAGGTTAACAGAATTCTTGGCATTTGTGCCTCGTCAATTTCCATGTAATTATGCTCAATTCCCAGAATTCAGAGGCGACTGTGCCTTTTAACTCTCAAAGATGGTACCCCGGGAATTTAATTTATGAGATCATTTCTCAAAAATTTCAGCTTCAAATCAAGCATCTTGCTTAATAGCATGGTTATTATTAATATTATTCTTGGATGGGGAATGCTGCGAGGGTCAGTAGGCCGGCAACCAAAGTAAAATTGACTCACTGCGACAGTGGTGAGCCCTGCTTCTGTTACTCAGAGTGAATGATTTGTCTGCCCCCGTGCCATGTGAAATGAAGCGCTCTTACTTTATGATCAGCAAAACACGAACCTGATGAAGAGCCACAGATTTGGTCTGGGAGGAGCATCCAGGCGCAGAGTTGGGTGAATATTGGATGTTTTGATTTGCTGGCAATTTAAAAATAAATACATAAATTAAATAAAAGCGATTCTTTTTTCCAGAAATATTTGTGTGAATCAAAAAGTCAATCAAATTTCAAGTCAATATCGTGGTAAGAGGGAAACAAAATGTTTTGTTTTGACCATAAACAAATCCATTTAGATTTTCAGGCCTTTTGACAAAAGCAAAGGCCTGAATTTACACAACAGCTGCAGGAGAAGCTCGGGCCTGCCTGGTAAGCTTTAGCCCAGCAGTTAGGGCATTCTGCTGGGATGGGAAACTCCTTGGTTCGATTCTGCCTGCTGTGGAAAAGGGATTTGAATTTGGTTCCTCTCACTGGGGGTGAGGACACTGGTCTATGCTGCTGTGGGGCTTTCTCTCTCGTTGAAGCTGTTCTACTTTTTATAAATCATTAAAGCGTCATTGGGGGCCCTGAGTCTGCCATATCTTAGCTGTGCCACCTAACTACCAGTGTGACTCTGCCTGGCCCACGGTCTATTCATTGTCATCGTGAATGATAATGAACTGCTGGTGTGATTGACAATGGATAGTTGTCGGGTCAGGGCGTGCTAGTATGAATAACTATGTAGCCTGGTGATTAGGGCCCTTACCAAGGCAGTGAGAGAACCGAGTGCAAGTCCTGCTCTAATTATGTTTTAGTTATTTATATAAAGTGGAACAGCTTCCAGAGGAGAGACTGGCAGAGCCCCACACCGGGCTATCCCCTAGCTTCCCAGATCAGGCCTTTCCCTGCAATGGGGGCCAACCAAGTCCAACTTCTTTCCCCACCTCAGGTAGACAGAATTGAACCTGGGATCTCTTATTTCCCAGATGAGTGTCCTAAGCACATCGCTCTAGCTACTAAGAGAGCACCCTCCGCCAACTTCTCCTCTGGCCATTTTTTGAATCCAGACTTTTATCTTTGTCAAAATGCCTGAAAGTCTCAACAAAGTTTGGGCTTATCAGCATAAACTAGCTCTTTAAGGGTGTCCTGGGTTGAGCCTCACCTGTGACTAGTTCAAATCTCAATCCAGGTGTCATATGTAGGGCCGACGAGAGGGGGGGAAGCCGGTACAAATTACCGGGGCTCGGTAGTCCGGAAGGGGGCTCGGGGCCCCGGCTCCCCCCCCCTCTCGTCAGCCCTGTTTAGCCGGTCCGCCTTTGCTGGGGGGGGCCGAAAAAATGTTTTCACCGGGGCCCGAACCCGCTCTCAGCGGCCCTGGTCATATGATTAGAGCATGTGACTAGGGGTATAAAGGCAGTGTGAGCTCAGTCAGCAGGGAGGAGGAGGAGGATTGTGATTGTGTGAGTTGTACTTTATAGACTGACTTGCCTCCATTCCCAGGTGGAGGGCCTAGGGAGTCAAAACCTGTAGAGAGCCAAGTGCTGGTGGGAGACTTGTATTATTCTAAAGTTTACATTAATATCCCAGACTCGACGAAGGGGGCGACTTAGTGAGAAAACCTCCACAGTATAAAGTTTGATTCCCTGGAGAAAAAAACCGCAGCACTGAAGCCAGATCTGGTAAGCCCCTGCTACTGGGCTCCGTTCTGCTAGGTTCTGTAGACACTTGTAACGAAAAAGACACTCGTTACCCCCAGAGAATTTACAGGCTAAGTCTATGGCAGAAGAAGAATAAAACTACCCAACTGGAAGCTTTTTGTCTGTGGTTTTTCAAGTTTAACCAAACTGCTCCAGTGCTCATGAATGTTTTAGGTGAAGATTTAGGCCTTGTTTGATTTTAGCCTATTCAGCTTTTTTTCCCCTCCGACTCCCTGTTAAAATTCAGCCTGGAGTGAATTGTAGAGCCCTGAGTTAATGCCATATGCCTATAAAATACTATTAGATGGCTGATGGCATGCTTTTATCTGACACCAATAGATGTCTCTGGCACCTGGCTCAGCCCTGATCAAATGCAGGTGAGGAAGCAGTGTCTGACTGTGGAGTGACTTTTTAAGTGTTACTGCAACCAACTAAGCTCCCAACAATGCCACAAGAAACAGATTTATATAAAAAACAATATTGATTTGTACCAAGGAGAGCAAAGATCAATTCTGTTTAATAACTTCCACTGTGCCTGTGCTGCTCTGGATTTCCAAGATAACGTCTTTGGACTCCCGATATAAATATTAAAGGGACACATACAACTGTGGCACGAGGTAAATAAAATCATTGTTTGAGGTTTGCTGGGTAAAGGTAGGCAAGCAAAACAGATAGTGGGGCCCTGATTCTCCCATGGGGCTGAGGAATGCTTGGACTAAGACTTGAGGGAAGGTGCAAAGACAATTGTGCACCCCCGTCTCCCGCAGAGCCTATACCCTGGGGCTGTCTGCCCAGTCCATGATACATTAGAGCAGCCTAAAGGTTGCTGTAATCTGCCCCAGCAACATGTGGCTGTTATAGCAGCTGGTGGCTACCAACCTACAAGGGCTTACTCCTAGCAACAGTGCCCCTGCTGGTGCTGAGGGGAGATGGTTCAGGATGACTGTAGACAGCCTGAGGATTCTCACAGGGAAGGGGAATCTTCCACTGGCCACCTAAGCCAGCTGTGCACTACAGGGTAGGAGCTGACTCATTGGGAGCCAATCCTGCAACTTTTAAGGACGTGGCTGTTCCCTACCCACCCCAGCAGCCCCCTTGGCTGTCAGCGGGCTTTACTTGTGTGAGCAAAAGTCTGCAAGGTCAGGCTCTTCGCTCAGCCTCCAAAATAGCCTGTCACGGGCTGGAAAGAGTTAAGTTCCATTTTAACGTAAGACCCAGACAGCGAAGAAGGGAGAGAGAGACGAAACCAACCCCAAACTGACTAGCTTTTTAAAGGGCAAAGAAAATGTTCTTTTTATGGCCAAGTGCCTAGTGTAAAGTGCAGGGAAGAGAAGGACCGGAGCTGCAGAATCCCGGCTAGGCTTTAGGGGAAGGCTCCCAAATGCGCAGTTAATTTAAATTTAATAGGACAGTTACTGTAAGTTTAAATAAATGCCAGTTAAATATTAACTGCATCTTTATTGGGGGATTAACGGAGCCTCTTGTATTATGTTTTTTAAACTCAATAAATATGTTGCTAATAATCATCGCTCCTCTTCAAATGTGACAGCAGCTGCTGCTGCTACTGCTGAATCTACATCAAACAATTATTTGGGGCAGCTCCCGGAAAGCATTAGCCAGACAAGAGCTGGAGCAGTTTGGGGGTTTGGGGAGCCTGGGGATTGTGAGACACCAAGGGGGGAGGGGTTTAAAAAAAAACAGCAGAAGGGAAAGTGAATCACGCCTCGGGTGGAGCTGTGGGGTGGAATGAACTATAATTATTTGGGAACCTCTGAGATCTGACACAGCAGAGTTGCAGTGGACCATCCGTGAGCATCATCTCTGTTCATGGTATGAATTCCTCTGGGGAGGAGAGAGTTCTGAAAGGTCACCAGCCATATACCACGTGCTATCATTGTTTCCTAATTGGGGCCACTATTAGCAATGGAAAAAATTAGTCTGTGTGTCCTGTGTCAGTGCGGAGGGGTGAGAATCCTTTGTATTATCAATGAATCTTTATTTTTTAGACTCTTAGGACCCACTGACTTTAATGGGGGGGTTGCTTACGTAGCGAGTGTGCGGTTTTGCAAAGCACATTTATAACCCTGAGGAAGCTGAAGGATAAATTTTAACATGTTGTATGAAAGAGGTTGATGCAATAATTGTGTGTATGTATGTTAAGGGTACTGTATGCATAGGTGTTACAGTGGCTATTAGAGATGAGTTTTGGATCAATTAAGTTTCAGATGAGAGTTAGCAATTTCAAAAGTGTATACGTCTCCAGCCATCGTCAGGTTTTATGCTGTAGTATCTGAGCTCAGTGCAGAATCTGAGCTCTTTCCCCATAAGAGTCTGTAAATTGAAACAAAATGTTGCTCATCTAGTTGTATACATTGAATATACCAAGAATTTCTGCAGGTGAAATTGTATCTGAAATGAAATTCTTCCATGTTAGTGGGTATATATTTTCTGTGTAGTGTTTGGTTCTTTCATTGTGTGCGTGTGTGTGTGTACACACCTGTATATCAATGGCCTCCTACACACACCCACATGTAAGCTAAACATGAACACTGTGCCAAGTTTGCAGAAAAACAGAAATAACGTGAAATTGACCTGGCTTCACTTGACTCACAGCCCTTAACTACAAATTGACAGAGAAACCCTGGCTGCAAATTTTTGCATCTGGAACCTGATCCAGCTCCTCAAAGTTCAGAAGTGTTCAGATCTGGAGATTTTGCTTATGCTTATTTCTAGTTTTGCTAAAAACCCCTAGAAGCTCAGCATGTGTGTGTTGGTAGGCTTGCAAAGCATTCACAAGACCCAGGGGTCATTTTTGCATCAGAGCCGAGTGAGGATGCTAACGCAGGTGGAACTTGGTGGTTTTTACAGAGATTTGCTGCGAGTTTAGGGGTGTGTTTGCAGGAAAATGCCCTTGCTTGAAGTTGAAGGTCATAGCAGAACTGTGACGGGGCCATGTGAGTCAAGGGTGGAAAGATGTAAGTCCTTATGAACTGCTGAATTTTGCACTGTCTGCCTGTCCAATCTCGCCCTCTCCGAATTTTGCACTGTCTCTGTCCATTTCTCTCTAGAAATATGAGTAAATATCACCTCAAAAGCATTTTGCTTCGCTGATACAGCCAGGCTTTCAGCCTGCTTCTCCACACCTTATCCGGACTCTTAAAGCTCCCATCCACTCAGCCTATGACACTGCAAGATTCCTGGGAGCTCTGCTTTCATTCAGATAGCTTCTACCGCCTTCAGACTCTCCCTGGGGATTTCTCCATAGACTAGACACATGAACTATTGCTTCTCCTGCCCCTTCGCCTTTCCTAGGTTCATCAGTCGATGCAGCCCCATTCTCTCCAGTTTCTGATAATCCCAGGGAAAATACTATCCCAGTTTAGACTGTCTTTAAATCTCTCTCTCTCTAATATCTCCCCACCACCACCCACACACACCCACCAGTACCCTTAGCCAGCCTTCTCCTTGCCAGTCTGTACCTTGCTTTGCAGAACCTCCTGCACACTCTGTTTATGGACTCTGCCAGGAGAGGGGGGCATTTAGCCCTGTTAGAAAGAAGGAACAGGTTGGGGGTATTTTTCTTTCCATATTTACCCTGGGCAGGCAACAGGCACAAGGAAAACAGATCTTTATTTATGAAGAAAGCTGGGAGAGATCAGAAAAAGATGCCACATTCCCTGTTCAGTTGGATGCCAGTGTGCAAGCGCCCTCCCCATGTATACCAGACCCCAGCCTTCTGTCGTGGTCCAAATCCAGCAAAGGAAAATGATTGCCCGTGTCCCCAGAGGAAGCTACAAAGCTCTCTCTCTGCTGCTACTGCACAGTCACAGCTGGACTCGACTGCTGGCTCCTCCGCTCCTGGAGTCGCAGACTATTTCAAAGGAAGCTGGATTTCTTTTTCTCTTTTGCTGTTTGTGTGCATGTGTTTACTGTCTGTGGATAGTTTTAAAATCTGAACCAATTACAGTGAACGGCGAGGAGATGAGCTGTGACAGGCTCATTTGTTTGTACATTGTGTATGTGCAAGAGGGAGAGACAGAGAAGTGGAGTGGGGAGTCGGTACGAGCAGGCTGGATTTGTGGGGGGGAAATGACTGAAAATCATCAGAGCATTGCCAATCTCCTATTGCTAGGTAACCCTGCCCCACCTCACTCTATTCTATCTATTCTATTTTATATATGGCCCCCATTCCTGTAGAGTCTTAGCTCCTCATAATTACTGTATTTACCCTCACAGGTAGAGGTAGTGCTTTTATCCCCATTGTACAGATGGGGAACTGAGGCACAGAGTGACTTGCCCAAGGTCAAAAGAGAAGTCTGTGGTGAAGCAGGGAATTTGACCCCTGGTCTCCCACGTTCCAGGTTAACACCCTAACCACTGGACCATGCTGCTTCGTGCTTGACCCAATCACAGCGTCACGGATCAGCCAATGAAAGTGCATTCCAATGATCCAGTGTTTGTTTCTTTTGTTCCATTGGTTGAAACTTTTGCCGCTCGGTATCCTGCATTGTGAAGAGCTCTGTGTGGTCCGAATTGGTTTAGGGGATGCGTCAGCTCTCCTGTTTGTGTAGCTGAATTAATTTCTCTTTAAATGCTGCTCAGATCTTTCTCATATCCCCCCAGTCCAGACTCTTCAACATTCCTTTCATCCTCCGCGCCCGCAGCATTATTGCCTCCAACGCTGCTCTTTTATATTAAATGGGGAGGGGAGTCGATGCAGAGAGGCTGGCAGGCTGGCCTGTGGAAAGATCACCCCAGGCAGCATGGTGGTGTAGTTAGAGAATGGCACATTTAATGTTTAAAGGCAGCCTTGATTTTGACAAGTGACAGGCTCACTCACTGTTTCCTATCCCAGCCCTTTTCATGTGGGAGTCATTCTTCGCTTTGTCTAAATCCACTGGAAAAAGGGACCGGAGGCTGCATGAGAATGAAGGACAGGATGGCTCATAGAGGGAAGGAGTGGGGCATATGGATGGAGGCTAGTGTTACTCTGCTGACTGTCCCTTTATACTAGTGGGGTGTGAAAGATGGGAGGAAGAGCTCCCCATCCGATGCCCACCCAGGACTTGAGAACAGCCAAAGAGAATCCATCCGATGATTTCAACTGAGCCCAGTGTATGCTGTGGTGGGACTTGGAGTCTTAGTGAGTGTTGTACAACATTCCTGTGATCAATAAATCTCATGGGTTTTATGTGTACTTGAATAACAGTGTTCACATGGAGGGGGTCTACCTGAAAAAACTCCCCAACCACCATGGACAGGCTTTAAAGCCTTTGATTTAAGCAGCTCCCACTAACCTAGAATACAACACAGCACCTTGTGCATTGGGAAACAGGCAGATAGGAGTTATCTGAATGGCTCTTAAGAGTTCCTCTTTTGCTGCTAAAGGAGAATGGTCTCTTACGAACAGACAGGTCATGAACAGCCTGGAGGAGAATTGGGAAGATCTGTGTGAAATAAGCCCAGTTTGCTCTCAGGTTTCTTCCTAAAAAAGCCTCCACACTGCCTCATATGTATCTTCCACTCTGTTTTGTACGGTGGGTTGCAATGGGGTTCCAATCCTTACTGGGGCATTGGAGCATTACAACAATAGCGGAAACAATGAATTAAGTCAGTTTAACCCTTTGTTGGCAGTCATCGGGACCGAATGGACCACTGAGACTGAACTCCTCATGCCAGTGAGTGTCTCCCTACCACAGCAGGGGGCAAAATAGGAACTTAGGGCTGGAAGGTGCTGTAAAAACACCAAGCTCTCACTTTAAATCCTAAGGGTATTCCTGGTCCTGCTTGCAGGCTAGAAGCCTCTGTAGGGAAGTGTGCAATCTGGTGGCTCAGCAATCAGTCTACAGGGAAATAGTAAGGTGGGGTGGTTGTGTCCCTCTGGTTTGGGAAGCAGCCTGCTCTCTGTTTTTGGGTTCCTGTGTGCGTGATCATGCCAAATTCTAAGAAATAAAGTAGTGTTACGTTGGAACCTTCCAGCCCAAATATTTTATGCTTTTAGCTAACTTTGCTGTATGTATGCTGTGAATGTAACTGGAGGGACTTCCTGGGTCATGTGGTCCAGTCCCCTGCTATCACAGGCAACCCCATCATAAACCTATCAAGCTCCATCTTAAACTTAGTTAGGTTGTTTGTCCCACTCCTCCTATTAGAAGTCTGTTCCTAAAATGGGGAAGCTGTGGATAAATATGACTTCTGCCTCTAGGGTTGTCAATCCATTACCTTCTACCAGTGCTAAATTCAGAGCAAACAAGCTTTAAAAAAAAAATGGAACAAGAAGGCGCAAAGAGACTGGCAAAGCAATCCCCTTCTCTTGTGATCCATTAGCATGCTCAATAATAATAAGGCTTTATTTGATAGTGTCTTCTCTACCAGGCAAATCTCAGAATGTTTGAGAAATTAAATAGCACAGTTAGTGAATTAAATAGTAGTTTACAGGGGAGTGGGAGACTCAGGGGATTAGTAGCAGGCTATGGATCTTTTCACATCTAGGTCACTGGTTTGAATCCAGCTCAGGTTGGCAGGAATTTAACAAAAAACGGTGCTCTCTAATAGCTGGTGGGTGCCCTGTGTGTGGAAATGAATTGGGAAGTCTCAGATCAGTTCCTGGGTGTCTTCACCATTTACAGCAGGCAAGAAGGGCTTGACTTTCACAAGTGCTGGGCGCCTGCAGCTTGCACTGACTTCAGTAGGAGTTATGTGTGCCATGGCTTAACACTAAGGTATAGTGAGAGACTGGCGCTTCGGCTGCCTGCGTTGTACCTGTTCGGCTACATAAAGGACTTTGTTCTCCAGGGCTGTCTACCTGGCACCTTTTATCTGCAGGAAATGGTGCATAGAAATGGCAACTCACTGAGCAGCTGGTGGAGGGAGGGAGAAATGACTAGGCATAATGCAACTGCAATATGTCCGAAGTTATGAGTGGATTAAAAAAAAGTCTTTAGGGATTAAACTAGCTACTATGTGAGAGCTTCTCAGCCCCCTGTTAGGAAGTGTGGTGTTATGGCTCGCACACGCAGGACTGGGCGCCTTGGGTTCTGTTCCCATTCCTTTCACTGACCCACTGGGTGATCTTCCTGCTCTGTGCCTCAGTTTCCCCATCTGTAATAATCCCGGGTGGCTTCAGGGGCACCCCTCGCCGTCTGCCAGGCAGTAATTCCTGCTTGCCATGGGCTTGGCGCTTCCCTGCTCTAGAAGGAGCAAAGTAGTTGAAATGGGTGGCCGCGGACCGGCGAGCGTGTTTACCGAGGGCGTGGGGAGGAGGGGGTTAAACCCGGCCCGGCGCGGGCAGGGTTAAAGTGGGAGAGCCCCGCAGCCGCTCCGCGCGCGCGGCTCAGTGTGGCGGGGCCGGAGCCCGGGCGCTGGTCAGTGATGGAGTCGCTGCCATGACAACCCCGGGACGGCAGCGCCCGGGCGGGCGAGCTCCGCGGCGATGCTCCCGGCCGGGAGGGAGCGCGCAGCTGGGCTGCTGAAAGTGGGGGCAGCCGCCGGCTCCCGCGCGCCTCGCCTGCCAGCCTCTCGCCTCCCGCCGGCCGCTGCGTCCTCCCCTCGCTGAGCAGAGCCGGGGCCAGCCGGGCTCCTTCCCCGCGCCCCGCGCCCGCCGGGGATCGCAGCCGAGCCCGGGCGGTCCGCAAGTTGCAGCGGCGGAGCGGATTGCGGTGCCCGGCTCCCGCGGAGGCCTCTGCCCGGCTCCTCACTTTCTCGCTGCTGCCGGGGGAGCCGCTCCGGAGCTGGGCGTTTAGACCTCGGGGGGGCAGGGACCGCCTGGGCAAAGTGAGATTCCGAACTGTTCCTGGGAAGAGCCGGCTGGTGAAGCCCCCCCCGCGCCTCCCCTCCTCTTCCCCTGCACCCCGGTGCCCCCTTCCTCCTCCCTCGCCCAAGGAGTACTGGGGACTCCCTCCGGATGCTCGGTTCTCCGAGGCTGGATTGCCAGGGGCGCTGCTAATCTCCGAGGAGCTCCGTGCCTGCCCTGCGCTCCCACCCTGTTTGCCTGGTTTCCCCCCACGTTTCTCCTGGTTGCCTTGTCGGGTGTGTTTCTGGCCTTTTGGAAAGTCCCTGCTGCCCAGGATGGGGGTCGGCGGGGGCTTAGTCGTGCCCTGGAGGTGCCTCGTCGTCCTCTGTCTCAGGCTGCTCTTCCTTGTGCCCGCAGGAGTGCCCGTGCGCAGCGGAGATGCCACCTTCCCCAAAGCTATGGACAACGTGACCGTCAGACAAGGGGAGAGTGCCACCCTCAGGTAGGAGCAGATGTTTTTCCTCTGGGTATCTACAGGGGTCTTGCTCTGTGGGTGCTCCAGCCCCAGGTGCATGCCAGGGGCTTTTGATGCCACATTGCTACGGGGGGCGGCTGCTGCTTAGCCTGGGCTCTGGCCGGTTTTGTCCTGACTGTGGCAGGATAAGACCCCCGAGTTGGGGAAGAAAATGCAACGCTGTGTCTGGGGCTCCTGCGTTCGGGGCAAGTGGGGTGGGAGGGGGGCAGGAAGGGTTGCTGATATAGGGAAGCGGCTGCCGGTGCAGAGAACGCCACGGTGTCTGCAAAGGAACGAAGAGGGCAAATTCTGTTACTCCCTTGGCACTGGAATGCAGATGCCATGCAGGGAGCGGGCAGGCAAATATAGGTGCCAGGCAGTGAAGCTGGCAGTGAGATCTGGTTGCCAGGCAGGGAGTTACTGACACCCCCGTTCCCTTCCTTAAAGTTACTGAAAGGGAAGGGGAGTGGGAATTAGTCTTTATGCCTCTGTGCCGGTATCTGCTTGGATTGCCAGCATGGTGTTTAAGGCTCTGGCATCTCTGGCAATGCTGGGGCTGGGGCTTGGTCACTTTGTAGAACATGTGGGCTTGTGTGTGCCTGTATTTTGGGATCAGGAGAGAGCTGGTCCTCTGAGGCTGATGTTGCTGTTAAAGATGCCTCCGTGCATGTCCAATAAATATGAGCTGGGATTGTGTGTGTGCAAAGTATAAATGGTGCTGAAGTTGGAGTCCCCTGTTTGGTTTGCAGGCACCGACAGGCGTGTGGTGAGAGCCAGAAGCGGGCTCTTCTTGGCACGAGAGGGGCAGAGTGAGGAGCAGCCATAAAGTGTCAGTGATGGGAGGGGTGTCAGTTTGGTGCCAGGCATGGCGGGTGCAAACGCCAGCGTGCCTCGCCCGCAGAACTGCTCATTAAAATCCCATTGCATGCACGCTCCGGCGTGGGGGGGTTCCACTCCCTGCAGGCATTAACTCTTTGGAGCGTTCAGAGACGGCTAGGGGCATTTCCCTCCTCCTCTGTTAGCCATGCTGGGGGGCTGTTTAAAGGGAAGAGATGAGCTTTATTCAAGGGATGCAGAAGCTAAGGATGCTGCCAAACACATAATGTCTCAGATCGCAATCAATGCGATATCTGGGTTGTCCTTTACCCGGACACCCATTCCTCCTCTGGCAGCAGACGGACATGGTCATCTAATAGGTCTTTTCTGTCTCCGATGACGAGGATCTTTCTTTTTTTTTTTTTCCTTTTCTTTAAATGATTCATTTTAATTGCAAGCTTCACAACCGGCGATTAAAACTCTCTGGTGCTCAGGAGCGACTTTTTAGTGGCCGTGTGTTGCTCCGGCGCTACATGACCGTCTGCGGGGTGTCAGGCAAAAGCTAAACTCTCCTACTTCTTTGCGTCAGTGAGTGGAGCAGTGCCAAGGGTGGGCAAAAAGTGGGGCTGGCTCCAGGGGGGAGGCCATGGAATGCTGGTTGAGTCTCCTTTTTGAAGTGGTGCAGGGAAAAGAAATGAAATTAGGGCCACGTACTGCCCCTGGAAACATAAGCTCATTGCCAAGGCAGGGACTACACCTCACAGGTTCCTCCAGCTGGGTTGCTGTCAATTCCCTCCTAGCCTGCACCTGCTTGCTCGCTGCAGGATTCCTGGGTTTCGAGGATCCCAGTAGCAGCAGAGAAGGGTGGTTGTCCCTCGGATCTGATCCGCATTAGCCTGGCTGTGTGTGAGGGTGTCTAGTAATGGAAAAAACAGGGGGTGACGAGCTCTTTCGGGAGAAGCTTGCCCATGACCTGTCCTGACTCCCATCATGAGCAGCACTGCCCGATGTTCAGAGGCCAGTCCTTCATTTGTGACCGGAATGCATGCAAAAGGCACAGGAATGTGGGTGCCAAGTACAGGGGCCGGCAGGGGCATGTGGGCACCAGGCAGCAAAGGTGACACTGGGATACGGATCAGGGGGCTGGCATTGACTGACACCCCAGTTCCCTCCCTCCCCACCCCCCAAGTTACTCAAAGGGAAGGAGGATGTGAATTGGTCTTTATGTCTCTGTGTCAGGTCTGACTAGAGGGGCAGGGGGGACTCTGGCAGTGCTGGGGGTGTATCCTGGTCACTTCGTTCTAATGTAAGCCTGGGCACTTTGCACGTGATAGAGATGTACTCCACTGCGAGTGGTCCTGTAGTGTCAGCCTAGAACAAAGGATCAATAGGGTGAGTCAGCAGCCGGGCCATTTCCCTTTTTATGAATGAGGCCCGTAGGAAAGAATGAAAAATCCTGCACATAGATGGGCTGCAACGGAGCCACAGGGAACGTGGGTTCAGTTAAGCAGGCAGCAGCAGTGTGATTGAATGCATTCAGCCAGCACCCCGGGATGGCAGTGTGCTTTGCTGAGTTCGACACTACAGCCCATCCACCACAGGAGCTTAATGAGAGACACTGTTTGGCGACAGACGTCCACAGACTCAAACACTCGTGCACCAATATGCGTGAAGAGATGCACATTTACACCTTGCACGCATTCCCAGGGACGTGCGAACCATGTGAGCGTAATACCCTTCTAGTGGCCATTGCACATCAAAGCTAACAACCTACTAATGTATCATCTCGTGGAGTTAGTCCTTTAGCTCAAGTGGCAGAGGACTGTGCTTTGGCTGGTTCTGGGTTCTACCCCTGCTGATGACCCAGTTTGAGAATCATTATTCAAGCAGTCATACTCTTGGTTGCACACACCACGTGTACGCTCACAGATGCCCATGCCCACACATGTGCTTATAGACATGCAAACCAGGCCTATGCCCTACACCCATATGCATAAGCATGTGCACCGTGCTCACCTGTGACTTCACACGTGTGCTCATGTGGACACACGGGCAGTCACAGACACTTGTGGGCACGCTCGCTTTGAGCTGTGCAGTGGTTACAGGCTGGTGGGGAAAAGTGCAGGAAAATAACGATTTCCAAGACAGGAAAGCAAAGAAGCATGAGTGTCTCTTACACTCTCTCCTCACCCTCCTTGTCCAAAGCCTGATGGCAGAGGCTGGCTCCATGTGTAACTATTGATCTGTTGTTTGAGTTAACTTGTTCTGAATAGTAATGCTCTTCAGAGAAGCTTGTGCTGATCTGGGTGAGGCCACTGTCCTTCCCCATCACCACCAATGGGTTTCTCCTCTGACCCTGTAGCTGGGCAATGCCCCCTTAACTCCTGGCAGCACGGAAGTTAATGGAAGTGACTCAAAGAAAAGGCTTCCTTGTTTTCAGCTGATTTCCATTTGAGTTTGGAAAGCAGCGAACTGCAGCAAAGCTCTGGAGTTTTGTTCTTGTCCTTTCACAGCCAGCAAAGGGAACACGAGTCTAATAACTTGGCTGCCAAAGAAGCAGATTCCCTGGAGCACTATGAGAGTCCTGGACCCCTGCCCCCCCCCCCAACTTCTGTCACATTAGCCAATTAGGCTGTTTTAAACTCTGTCCACGCTGTCCCTGAGAATGAAGTTAATTCAGCGCTTGTGAAAGGCACCAGATTGGCAGCCCTGGGGAGCCACTCTTTGTCCACAGCGCTGTTACAGCCTGGGCAGTGACCAGGGAAACTCCTCACGCCCCCCCCATGCCAGCGTGCTTCCATCCTGGCATAGAACAATCTCTATCACAGGCTTAAAGAAGGGTCCACTCTCCCTGGCCCATTCAGTCCTTGACCTCTCTGCTCAGGGGCCGAGCTAATCTCTGTTACAGGGTCGTTTTAGGACAGGCACCCCTGTCAAGGGGTGACCAGGCTGAGTATCCACCAATTCATCGGATCAATGCCAAAGATCATTTATTAGATCCGGGTCCTTGACCTGCCTGTCATGACTCTAAAGAGGATCATGCACGGCTGTCGGGGGTCCACAGTTTGACTGTGCGCTGTGTGAAGAAGAACTTCCTTTTATTTATTTTAAACCTGCTGCCCATTAATTTCATTTGGTGGCCCCTAGTTCTTATATTATGGGAACAAGTAAATAACTTTCCCTTCACTTCCATAAGAAGTCAGTATTTGGTCCTGCCATGCGGGCAGGGGACTGGACTCGATGACCTCTCGAGGTCCCTTCCAGTCCTAGAATCTATGAATCTATGAATAAAAGTCAGCCACCTACAGTAACTCCTTTTAACCTCTTCATTGTTATGGGAAGATTGAGGCCTGTCATCTTCCTTTCCATTGTCCTCTACGCTTCCCATTTCTAGCTGGACCAGAAGCACTGATATACCATGAATGACACTCCTCTTACTATGTTTCCAGCCTGATTGGAACCAGGAAGTGCCAGATGCTGCATGAAAAAAGTCTGCAAGTGGGTGCATTGCCCCGAATCCCGCTGATTTGTTGTCATAAGGTACGTCTACTCTGCCGCTGGGAGCATGCCTGAACCCCTTGGGCAGTTAGTCCAAGCCAGGATCTGTGCTCTCCCCAGCTATGCTGCTATTTTAGCATGTTAGCTTGAGCAGAGCTAGCGTGTCTGTCTCCCCAAGCTGGGAAGCATGCTCCCAGCTGCAATGTAGATGTACCTGCAGAGAATAGCTATACTGGCAATTTCACTCCACACTTTAAGCCTTGATCCTGGAATTGCATCAGCATCTGATGACGTTTGCACCCATACAGCATCACACTGCAGTCACTGGTGCCCCCAAGCAGGCCACGGGCCCACGTGGGTCCGATTTCAGGGGTGGGGTAATTTTTTTGCAGGAGTTTTGTACATTTTTTGGCCTGGTTTTGCTTGATGCAGAGTTGAACCCCCTACGTTTTTGCTTTTGAACTGAATAACCCAAAATGTCCACACTGAACGCAATGGACTTTTGCCTGGGTTGGGCTCATAGCCCCAGAGTTTCCTGTGGTCTTGACTAAGGCCCTGCAAAACTGCAGCATGTTTTTCCATGGACCCTTTTTTCAGGGCTATATTTTGCATTTTCATTTCACCCCATATTGCACTCCTGGAATAATGTTGGGGAAATGGCAACTTGGCTCCAAAACAAAACAGGCCTGTTTTCACTTGGACTCATGGAGACTACTATGAAACTTCCCAGTTCCTAAGTGAAAAAAGAACCTGGCTCAGAAAAAGGTCTGTTTTCTCTGAAAATGGTCCCAGTTTAATATTTCCAACAAACGGGCTGATTTCTGGTTCGCAGCCAGTTGGGGGCAGTGCTCAGATTTCAAGCCTTTCACATGTCTGTTCATATTTCACCCACATCAAGCTTTCACCTCGAACTGAAAAGAGGCTGAAATTCCCTCAAAACGTTTGTTGGTTCCTCTGAAACTCTTGCAAATCTCCTGGCTTAAGTGTTGGGGTTTGTTCTGAACTTTTCCTCTGGTCCATAGCTGAGAATGCAGCGTGTGGGTTTTTCCCCCCTGCTCCCACTAGTGGAAACACAAGGCAAAATTCAGCCCAAGCGGCGTGCGCCTTTGCTTCACTCTGGGGAAGCCGCACCCACGTACACCAGGGCTCAGCTTTGCTCCGTTGTTGCTTGTCTCTTTCGGATATTTGAGCACATTAATGAATACTGGAATCTCACCCTCTTCTGTGCCAAGCACAGCTCCTGATTCCGGCCCGATTGCAGGCTGCCAGGGTTGAGTGACGGGAAATCTCTCCTGCGGTTTTTGGGCTGCTGCCAGTGGTTTGTAATCAATGAGCTGAGAGAGTCTCTGCCAGGATGCAGGGGATGGAAAAGCTCCTCCCCAGCTGTCACTCTGAAGGACCCATGGCAGGGATCTCTTAGGACAATTTGAGCACTGGGCCTCACGCCCCCCAGCAGGATGTCCAGTGCTGGAAGGACTGGTGCTCTTTTGAAAAGAAGCTGGAGCAGGGCCGAGGGCAGCAGGGATAGGTGGAAGTGGATGGGCACTGCCAGGTATTCAGTGGATGGGACAGTGCAGGTGGTGAGTGGAGCGCAGCGGGTGAAATGGGGCAGTGGGCAGAGCTAGACTGGTGAAGGTAGAGTGGGGCAGCCACCATCCCTGTGCAGGTGGAGGGCAGCAGTCGGAAGCGGGGCAGCGATGAGGAATGGCACCGTGAATCGCATGGTTTCGTACTCTGCAGCCCTGCGTACAATACGCCATGCGTTCCTGGACCTCAGTCCCTCCCTGAAGGGGTGCTGCTGCAGTCATGTGGGGACTTTTTCACACCTCTCCTTCCCGCCAATGCAGTCAGAGTCACCCTGAGTCTCTCATCATTCACCCCAGCACTCCCTGCTCCTGCCCCGGCTCACTCCCGGCATGCTTGTACACCCACCGAACTCCCCGCTAGTGGATCAGTACTCACGTTCCTCTCCAGGGCTCAGGCCTCCAGCATGCTGTTCCCATGAAGTATTCATCCCGTTCTGATGTCCCGAACGTTCACCACCTGGTATTTTTTCCACCTTCTGCAATTGTTCATTTCAGAGCTTCATCCTGTAAACTCCTACCTGCTTTTCCCTCCCTGCTTGCCCACGGATGGGTTCTGTGGGGGCTTGGTCTGGGCTTTCTGCTTCTGACTTCCAAAGCAGAGGAGAAGTCACCCGGCTTCTGCTGCTCCCTGAGCTGTAAAAGAGCCCACAGCTGTGGGGGTAGCCTGGACAACACTGTTGGTGTGCAGGGCCAGGATAGAATTAAGCCACTGACTCATTTGATGCCATCATGAACAACTTCTTCTGGCCCCTTTAGTGCCCTGTTCACTCTGCCTTGATCCCCCCCTGCTCCACATGGGTCACGAGAACCTCATTTTGGGTTGTGGGAGTTTCTTATATTTCCCTTCCAGGCCCAATCCCTTTAAAGATTTGTGGTCTCTGGAAGGGAGAGGCTGGCAAACCAACAATTAAATAGATTTTGTGCTAAGGCCTTTGCATAAAGGTGTATGTGTGTATGACCCACAGAACACATTTCCACCCACCCTCCAAGCGCCACCTTCACCATGAAAATCATTGCAAATTATAGGGGGGAGTACTGGGAGTCAGAACTCCTGGGTTCCATCCCTGGCTCTGCCTCGCTGTTCAGCAAGTCACGTCACCTTTCGCCCGTAAACTGGGGTGCCCTGCAGCGCACTTTAAGCTCCTCACTCGAAAGGGGCTGTGGAAGCGTGGAGCATTATTACCGGTGTGTATTGTTCAAGGGAAGCTTGTTTGCAGCCTCCAAGTCAATTGCTTTGCTCACGGTGGCATGTTTTTATAAGGGGAGTTTATTGCTAAAGTGACATGTTAGTACATCTCGGTGACGGGAGAGAGGTGGCTGAGAAGGAACCAGGTTTAAGTGAAAATAGTTGTGATATGCGTGGATTTTTAAGTGCCATTTCCATCGAAGAGGAGCTCAGTCCGGGAAAGGTTTCCCTTGATATTTTTTTCTGATAGACTGGCTGCCTGTAGAGCATCATGTGCTCTGGACCTGTCTGAAGGAGTGTCCCAGCCCCTGGAGGACTGATTGCAATGAGTGGAGGCTCTGGTCCTGGGTCAGCAAAGCCGTGGCAATATGGAGCTCCAGGTGGGTTTGTATAGCCTGTGCTTTACTGCTTCTGTACCCGCGCTAGCTAGATTAAAGCTACGGGAGTTGCAATCAAACTCCATGATTGCAATGTAGACATACCCCAGACCTCTGGTCCTATGGGTCAAGCATATAGTCCTGCACCTATCAGCTCTCTGGGTTAGAAGCTGCTTGTCTGTCTTGATAAGAGTTACGTGGGTGGGACATAACTCTAGAATGTTTTCACCTCCCATACCAAATATTTCACATATTCATAAAAAATAATGAAGCCAGCTTTGGAGAGTGTGTTGTTCGGCCAGTTATATAAAGGCACAAGCAGCTCTTTGGATCAGGGATGGGGTCTTGCTATGTGCATGTACCTTGTGAGTGCTGCTGGAATGCTAACAGCAGCAGCCATGCTAGGAAGGGGTGAGTAACTCCAATGATCAGTTAAATGAGACAAAGGAAAACTTGTCCCCGTGCTGCCAGGGCTCATGAACCCAGACGGGGGGAGCTGTGATCTCATGGACTGGGGGCAGATTAACTCGCTGTACATTTAAGTAGCGAAGTGTTTTCGGTGGCAACTCAAGGCATCTCTAAACGTGGTGGCTGTGAGTGCTGGAGGTGTGGTGTTGAAAGTGCTGGGTTGGGACTCAGGAGATCTAGGTTCAATTCCCCGACTCCCTGTAAGAACGTGGGCAACTCATTTAATTTCTCTGCCTTTGTGTCCCCATCTGTATAATGGGGATAATACTTCCTTTCTCCCACCCCTTCTCTTGTCTATTTTGATTATAATCTCTTTGCGGCAAGGACTGGCTCTATGTCTGTGTACAGCGAATAGCACAACGATGTCCCTTTCTTGGTCAGAGCCTGTAGGGGCTGCTGTAACAGAGATAATAAATGGAGAAGTCCTCCATTGGAGGGGAACCCTCTGGTGGCTTACGGGGTGTGTCCAGGGAAAATAATATGTGGCTGGGGCATCGCTGTATCTGGCTGTTCCCCATGTGGCAAAATAGCCCCATGGAATCATTGCCAGATGGCGTAGATTAGAGCAGTGTTAAATTAGCTTTAATTTGCACTGGGGGACCAGTCTGGCACTTCTGAACCTAGGATCAGGGAAGTGCAAAGGCAACTTAAAGTCCTTCCCTCCCAGACATGTCCTGAAGTGCTCCTCAGCTGGTCCAGAGATCCTCGCCTCTTGTTTTCCTCATTCCACTATCAGCTTTGTGCCTTCTTTCTCAATGCCCACCATCTCCCACTCCTACATGGCAAGCCGGCCCTGGTGCCTTCACCTTCAAATCCGTCTCCAAAGTCAACCATTTCTGCGGCACGCTCCTGTTAGCATTGTTGATGGGCCCAAGCCCAAGTGAGCACTCCTGAAATTGCGATACTCACTATCTGAGCTCACCTTTGGCAAATGTCTCCCGCCTGTACAGACCTGAATGTCCTGGAGCTGGGGTATGAAGGACGAAGACCATCTCTAACTGGAATCCTTACCCAACGCCTCATCCTCATATCATCTTGTTTGGCATTGCCAAAGCCCTTAGTGGCCATGCACCTGTTGTTGTTTGGCACAGCTTCCTTACTCTATAGTGCCGTGTGGATTTACTGTGGCATATACGTATTAACTAATACATATTGGGGACCAGTTCTTCAGCTGGAATAAATCAGTGTCACTCTATTGACTTCAATGGATCTGTGCCAATCGACTCCAGCTAAGAATTTTCATCTTCCTATATCTTCTCCCTCCTCAAACAAACAAACAAATAAACAAAAAACCTTGGCAGTTTTGTGCATTTCTATTATTATTTTGGGGCCCCTTGGCCCCCAAAAAGGGGATGAATCAATCTCTAATCATATCAATGGGTAAAAAAAAAGATAACAGAATTGTAATGAAAATATACAGTCAAACCAAGGGACGGGGAATGCTATCTCATCAATGCAATAGAGACAAAGGGCCCAATCGAAGACTCATTAAAGTCCACGGGAGTCTATTTCTTATCCTTAACGGACTTTGGATCAGGCTGGAAGAAAAAAATTGGGTTTGCTGGAATGTTCAAACTGTCAGTAAGTTGTGAGTGGGGTAGCAAGGCAGAGAGATCTTCTAGACACAGCGTTGCATCTTTGGTCATATTGCATCCATGTAAAATGCTACCATGCTGATTCGGTTACATTTTACAAAGCAATGGAGGATTAGCCCCAGAATATCCTTATGTAAAATGTCCTGAGAATCAGACTAACCCCTCCGTGTGCTGGGGTATCCGTTATAATGCTGAACCCTGTCCAAATTATTAGTATATTAAAAACCTCGCTTTTGACTATATGGAAGCTTCAGCCTGCAATGAGTGGTGTGTCCCCCTACCAAGAAGCAGCCATAGAGGAAAGAAGTTTATGTGCATAGTTAGAGAGGCGGATGATTTCAGGATCAGTGTGTCAGGTTAACTTTGCAGCTGATGGGGAAAAAAATATATTGGTGGCGCGATTGAGACAAGGCGGTGAAGGGCTGAGATGCACCTAAAGGTGGTGACTACTGTGTGTGGCGGGGGGATGTAAAAAGAAAGGGCACAGATTGTTGAATTAGAGACAAGGGAGTTCAGCTCTGCATGTCAATGAGGACAGAGTAAGTCAAGAATAAAACTACCTTCCAACACAAGCAGCTGGTGAAATATCACAGTTTTTTTTCCAGAGATGGGAGATTTTGACCGACTCTGAGCCTGCAACCATAAATGGCTCTGACACCTGCGTCTGTTTTATCAGACACATGCAGAGCCCCGGAGACGATCCAAACATTCATTAGTTCGGGTTTTAGAGTCTATTTTTTTTGGTGGTGGGTTCATTATTTCTCAGCTTCGCTTTCTCCATGCAGCAGCAGCAGAGTTTTTCAAGCTCATGTTTTCTGGGCACCTCTAATGAGAAGCATAGTATGGAGCAGGCAGGCAAGTCTAATTCTCAGAGGTGAGGAAGATGTAAAATTGTATAAATAACAGAAGTGGGGCAGAGTCACAGAATTCAAACCCAGGTTTTGATTCACCCCGAAGGTCAAGGTTGTTTGGACCCATCATTGAGATAGGGGCTAGTCTTGAAATTTTTATACAGATCTAGGCTACAATCCTGAACCATTCACAACTCGGGGGTTTGGATCTAGGGCTTTGGTTTAAACCAATCTCTAATAAATAACATTTCTGCAGTCCTTATGAAACCCCTATTGGGTTCAAAGGAAGCAGGGTCTGAGTAAAGACCACAGCTGGGATTTTCAGATGGACCTATGGGAGTTAGGTGCTCAACTTGCAATAAAATGTAATGGGACCTGTGCACCTGCTTCCCATAGGCACATTTGAAAATCCCAGACTACAGGGTTTGGCCCTTGGTTACTATATGGTTATGCACCCAGCTTTGTATTTCCTTATTTCTGAAGATTGGGCTTTTTCTGGAAAATCAGCTGTTTTCCCTAGATCCCATTAATATAAAATGATGATCAGAATTACAGGTGGTCAGAGAAATTCCAATGAAATGGTTTTTTTAATCAGAATTTTCTGATTCCTCAAAATGGAAATGTTCCACAGCAATGGCTTGACTTTGCCAAATTTCCAGCGTAACCCTGACTTCCAGCAGATTTACATTGGAAAACTGTCTTGTTTCCTGCCAGTTTGCTCACTTGCCTTCTCCAGCAGCCTGGCTGGTGGGTGGATGGGGAGCTGAGACTCTGGAAGTCCTGGGGGACCTGGCTTTTAGGCCATGACTCCTTCACAGCCTGGGCTTCCTGTGCCCATGGCTCCGTCTCCTTTTGTGGAGAATTTTGAAAGATTTGGGTTTTGATCCAAATTGGAATGAAACCAGATTTTGAAGTATCAAAATCCTCTGTGGAAGGAATTACCTTTCTCCACCCACCTCAAGAACATTTGGCTGTTCCCATAAACTCTCCATTGAGCAGTTGAAAAGCTTTTCTGGAAAGCGTGGAGAAGAGTCTACTCCCAGGTCCAGCTGGGGAATGGGAAAAGAGGAGCTTGGATGGGTGAAAAGTTTCAGCACTGGAGCTGGCTGGAAATATTTTTTCAGTCAGAAAATGCTGATTCCGTGAAAAGGAAACATGAAGTTGATTTTGACAAGTTCCTTTAGAAAGAAAAATTGCGCGGAAAGTATGTTGATCTTTTCAGAATGGAACATCTCCATTTTTCATCTCAAGCTTACTTTTGATTTCAATGTTTGCAAAGTTTATATTATATAAAAGAAGTTGAAATCTAAACAAAACGTTTTGGTTTTATCAAAATGTTTTGACCCCAAACAGTACGTTTTCCAGAATGTCATTTTTCAGGCAATGTTGAAATGTTTTGTTTTCATTCCGTTTAAGAACAGAAGGAATTTGGAAATCTTAGAATTCCCCATGAAACAAGAAATCCAGTTCCCATCCAGCTGTAGTCTGCATTACATCTGCTCTAGGAATTGTTTGGGGGCAAGTTCTCTGGCAGGTGTTATGCAGGAGGTCAGACGAGTGGAGTACAATGTAGCCTTAGAATCTGGGTCACCTTCTTCCACTCCGAGCAAACTTCACACTAAGGACTGGTCTACACCCAGCCGCTAGTTCGGCGGCTGGGGATCGAAGTTCTGGGTTCGACTTATCGCGTCTGGTCTGGACGCGATAAGTCGAACGAGGAAGTGCTCGCCGTCGACTGCGGTACTCCAGCTCGGCGAGAGGAGTACCGCGGAGTCGACGGGGGAGCCTGCCTGCCGCGTGTGGACCGCGTCTGAACCGCGGTAAGTTCGAACTAAGGTATGTCGACTTCAGCTACGTTATTCACGTAGCTGAAGTTGCGTACCTTAGTTCGACTTGGGGGGTTAGTGTAGACCAGGCCCAAGTGTCAATTTCTGCGAATCCTAGGCTGGCTAAGACCCATTGCAACCCAATTGGCTTTAGGGGGTGTAAATCAGTGTAGAATACTGTGCATGATGTTCTGTTTAGGAAGGAGCATTTTGGATTCCTCCCAGCCGATAGTATGTGGGTTGTGTATGTGTGAGAGAGATGAGACCTGGTCTCTCTGATGCTGGCAGCATCAACTGCCCGTTGACTCATGTATGGTTCTTCTGAGGTCCAAGAGGTTTAAGCATTCATTTTCTGTCTCCAGATGCTCAGATTCCATGACACTAGGTGCAGTGTTTAACCCTGGATAGATGGATCTTATTTTGGGTTTCCTATAGTTATGCTCTATAATGAGAATGACCTCATTTGCTCCAATTCTGGAAGGACTGCTTCCCCTGAGACAGGGCTGGGGAAATCCTGTCTTCATGTTTATTCAGTCCTGGGCTACACACACATGCGTGCGCGCACACCAAATTTATATAACTGCAGGCTTGCCCGTCTTCATGGATTCCTGGAGAATTTTAGTTTCCAACTGGCTCTGAATCCAGGAGTTTTCCCATTTGCACGTCTCACCCCTGACTTCTAAAGATCTTTGCTTTTCCTTGCCTCATGGAGAACAGTGTCAGCAATTTCTTAAGGGGCTTAAGCTATGAGCACACAGACTTTTGGGGAGGGGCTTGCTTAGTGAGAGTCGGAGCCTTTCAAGTCTGCAAGGGGTAACATACAGCTCTTCTGTGGCCTGCTTGGTGACCTCACTCCGTTTTCCACATCACAAGTGGCCCAGCTGCGGATAGTCCCGGCCTGTGGTTGAGGCCTGAATGAACCACATCTCACTCCTAGAAGTGGTCCTCTCAGTAAAAAGCTGAGGCAGCTTTAATGTAGGAGAATCTTACCCCATCTGTCCATGTGCTGCACCTTTCCTTTGGATTCAGGCCCCAGGGCTGTCAATCAATAGCCCTATCTTCATTCTGCAGATGATGAGCCAAGTCCATCAGTCACTGTAATACCTGAGCTCTTGTAAAGTCAAAGTGTGTTGAGCAACATCAGGCCCTCGGCAGGTTTAGGCGGGAACAGAAAGGTGTGATGCAGCATTTGAGCCGCAGGCAGCTTGTAACGATCACCACGGTGATGCCACTATTAATTTAAGCATATTCCCCCGCCCTCTAGCTCAGTGTCTTCAGGTGGCGTAGTCTCATGGCATGCAAGAGACAGAAGTTGGTTGAAAAGGGGGGAACAAAACGTTCTGATCTACAAAGAGGAACTGGTGCTGCTGAGTGAGCGAGATGGGGAGATGTCAGCTCTTCCTCTCAGCTTTCCCTTTGCAGCGCCAACTGTCAGTAATTTAACTAACGTTTTGTAAATAAATGTGGCATTCGGACAGCTGTCACTGCGCCTGTTATAAACACTCCTTTTGTCACTAAAAGCTGGCATTGCCACTCCGTTTCCCCTGCAAATGCAGCCAGCACTGCCAGTTGGCTCCTGGATCCAGGGCTGTCAGGGAAACACATGCAGACCAGTGACTGCGGGACCTGGATTTCACATGAGGGGAGCATAATCATTTAAAAACCAGAAAATCCATTTGCGTGTGAATGTGGCACTGGCAGATGGGCAGTCCTGGAGACCAGCATCCTCTCCGTTCAGCCACAGGGGAGGTACAACATGGGCAATGGGGAGGCCAGGTTCTCTGCAATACCACCACTATGACTCAGACCTGACCTGGAAGGATCACATCTAGTAAGGAGCTGGGGAGGTCAGTCAGTCATTGGCTTCTCTGCTCATCCTCACAACAAGGGGGCAGTTAGTTCCACCTGTGATGGATGCTTTCCCACTGGGAACTGGACTCTCTTCACATGAGGCCATTGCGAAGCCATCAGATGACACCATCATTTAGGTTGTGGCAGATCAGGGGCTGCGTTTGAACAGGTGACCTATGGCTGGCAGGTGGTCCCAAGTCCTTTACCCATACCCTGCTCCGTGCAGTCCCCCTAGCAGGACAATCCTTAAAACCCAAAGACAGTGCAGAACTTCATTCCCTTATAGCAATGGGCACCTGTGTCAACTCACCTGTTCTGTGATAGGACACTACTCCCTTTCCTCTCCCCTGGGCTCCCAATTCCTTCCTACCCATATCCCTCCATCAGCTCTCCTCAGTAGTTAACTATACTGAGAACGACCCCTCCAACACACTCATCCTCTGGCTGTGATGTCCTGGTGTCGGGGGAATGTCCCATTTAGGTCATTGCATGTAACTTCTTGTCCTCACTGTGCCACACTTATGGGTAATCCAGATCTCAGTCTGATTGCTTGTAAAATTCGCCTTTTTGTAAGTGGCTGGAAATTACAATAACTTTGCCTTTGAGAGCAATGGATTCTTAAAAGAAGCATGCTGTGGAGTCACCCACACTGAATATACAGGCGGAAGAGGTAGAGTGCTGCGGAATTGGCAGATTAGCTTTTCCTGCCAGGTCCATGTTGCTAGAAAATCCAAGCAACTCCTTCCCCTCTCTCTTTTTCCCTAGAGGGGAAAGTCAGATTATTTCTATTGGTGGTCTTGCCTCCGGATCCTTCAAGGTACTGAGCACCCTCCAGGCCTCCTGGAAATCAATGCAGGCCAACGACATCTCTGTAGGCACTCAGCACGCTTGTAGGCTCAATCAGAGACCTACGGGGCTCAGTCCTCACAGGTTCTGCAGCCTGTCAGAGACCACCTCCAAGATCAGCTCTGTCCCACAACCTTGTGCTCCATCTCGGAGGAAGCTGTCCTGACTGCTCCCGAAAGGGCATCTCCTCTCTCATTTCCCCTCTGTTGGCTTTAAGCTCAGCATGGTTCCCGTAGACAAATATATTCCCCTTCCTGCAATTGGCAGCTTAGTGCTGAGGAAAGTCTCGCCAAATTAGGCCAGCAAATAGGCCAAGAAACCCTTCAAAACACTGATAATCAAAAGCTAAGCGCTGTAATGCTCTTGCTCCCTCCCGTACGCCGCTCTGCAGCATTGTGGAAACAGCACTATAGTTACAGGCAAAGAGACACTTTTATCTCAGCCTGGGTCTCCGGGATTTTTATAGCTAGTGCTGCAGATGACTCAGCATTTTTGGTTTGAAGGCAGTTTCATGGGAAGGGTCAGGCCTAAGTCACAACCTGAATTCCTCCAAAGCTGTGTGTGTGTGTGTGTCCCCTATATTCCATGTCCTATGTCATCTAATTCTAGAGAGATGCCCAAACTGTGACGTTTGGATCCGTATCTGGGTCGAAACTTCTCCCGTGTTCGAGGTTGAGGAGAGTTCAGATTCTACAAAGCCATAACTTAGTACCTGTCATGCACAACTCATCTCAGTTCTGCTCAGAAGTCAACTCAGTCTCAAATAAACTCCTCAATGTAAGGCAACGTACAGTCGAAACTCCCAGCCTTTCACCTGATTTGATATTTTAGGCCCAGCCTTTGCAGCCTGTCTCCGGTTCGCTGGAAGATCATAGAACTTCTCAAGTTCACTCAGCGCTGGATTCATCTTCCTTTGTTCAGTCAATAGAATTGTGAGCTTTAGCAAACTTCTCCACCTACCTGGTCAAGGGCTAGACCCACAGTTCAGCCTACAGGGGTGTGAACTGCAGCACGTAATATGCAGTAACTCCCACGTATGGACACTGTGGGCACGAACTAAAAGGTACTTAGTTCGCGTTAACTTCATATGTGCTGGAATTTGGGGTGCTGGGGATGCTGCCACCTCCCCCCCACCCCGGCTTGAGGTGGTTTCCATCATATACAGAGTTTACAGTTTGGTTCAATGGTTCTCAGCACCCCCACTATACAAATTGTTCCAGCATGCTTGGTTAACTTAGTCCTGTTTGAAAGAAGACTATGTTAACGCAAACTAGGTACATTTTAGTTCACACCAGCAGGGTCCATATGGGGGAGTTACGGGACAGCACACTAGCCTACCCTGCAATTCACGCCCCCATAGTCTGCTCTTCAGGTCTGTGTAGACAAGCCCTTATTAGCCCTAGTTTATACTTAAAACCCTCCTAACGTAGGATGCAGTTTATAACAGGATAAGAGTGATTTTGCCAGTATAGCTTATGCCAGTTTGGTGAGTGAAATTCGCTATACCGGCAAATGCACTCTTATGCCAGTATAACTGTGTCTATACTAGGACTTTTATTGGCATAACAGTGTTGCCAAAAATCACCTCCATGTAACTTTGTTTCTAGTGTAGGCCTGGCCTAAGCAAAACTAGTTTCTTGGGGTTTTGATCTTCTTAATATCAGCTTTGCATGCATCTAGTTTATTTCAGTATGTGATCACATCGCTAAAAGCAGGTGCAGAGCTGCTGGAGATACACTGACCATCTTAATTCGGTGTCTGTTCCAAGGTGCAGCCATTTGATTCTAACATCACACATTGAAATAAACACACATTTCAACTTCTTTGTTTCATTCCTTTCCCATAAACTTGATCCCTAAGTGTGGACGGAAGGTGCAGCTGGGGCGGGGGGGTTGGTCCATTGGGACCCAGGAAAGACTGTTATGAAAATGAACAGATCAGGGCTGGAGACTTGTTCTCTGACTATTGTAACCAGCTGCCTCCGAGGGCAGGAGTCTGCTTGCATTCTGCACACGCCGACCATCAGAGCGCGTGGAGATTGATTGAATATATATACCTTGTGTACGGCTAATGAACTAGGATAGATAGAGTAGGGAGGAAGAGTAATTCACACAGATTCCTGCAGAGAGATGCAGGACTCGGAGATAAAGGCAGTGAGAGATTGTGCAGATGGAGATGGTAGATATCGCAAACAGCTACAGGGAAGGGAGACCTTGGGAAGGCAGAGTCAGGGCACCACTGGGGAGTTGGGGAAATGGAACCATTTGCAAACGTTCAGATCCCTTCTTTGGGTGATGCTGACAGCTAGTTGTTTCCCCCATGACTCTGCAATGACCTCCGGATCACAGAGTAACCTCTAGCATAACTATGGGGCTGTTGTTGGAGGGGAAGGTTTGTTTAGCTCATGTCATTTCTCGAGGCTTGGAGGAGAAGGAATTAAATAAAGAAGGGTCTCAAATGGGATCGTTGTTCTAATGAAGGCCAAAGCTAACTGCTCCCCAGCCACCCTCCCTTTCGTCACCAGGACTGCCCCCTCTTCTCCAGAAATAATCCCTCTCATTTGGATGCAGCATTGCCCCCAATCAGAGAACAGAGCCCATTATTTTTTGCAGCAGATAAAGGGCTCCTTTACCCTGCTGCCCTTCTCACTGTGAAATCTGTGATGTGTTTAGTCCGAAAGCTCTGGAATCTAACAGCTGTGCCCTGTGGAAATGCAGCTTCTGTTCTACTGGTTTCCCGGTGCCTCCGGGCGGGTGCATGGTGCTGCTGTGATTGTCGGTAATTCTTTCTGCTCACGAACAGCAGTAGCCCTCTCGCACACAGTGCACTTCACTCATGCACACAATGGCACAAGCTCGCTCTTCCATCTGGCACTGGCATGTGCCACTTTGTGGCCGCGTTTTCATTGTCATTCTCAAAACTCCCGAGCAAATAGGGCTCACGTAGTAGCTTGCTCTGAGTCCGCAGGTTAGGTTGATGCTTGGAGATTTGGGTTCCTGTCAAATGCTGACCCCAACAAAAGTGCCGTCCTTTAGATGAGATGGTAGCCGGAGTTCCTCGAGGACTGTTTCTGGTGGGAGGGCCACAGACAAGATAAACTTCCCATGATTCTCTTTCCTGATTGCCCCAGTGTCCTGCCCTGGATTTTCCCCCACTAAAACCAGGTTCTAATGTCCAAGGCTGTATGTGTGAGTGAGCTATTGCTGAATGCCGGGTGACTCATTGTTTGCAAAGTGCTTTCTGAGAGCTGGGGTACGTAAGGTGTTAGGGTATGTCTACACTACAGGATTAATCTGAATTTAGATAATTCGAATTTGGGAAACAGGTTGTATAAATTCGATTGTGCGCGGCCACACTAAGCACCTTAATTCGGTTTTTAACTACATTAATTCGGTGGTGTGCGGCCACACTACCCCATTACTTTAAACACAGTAATTCGGTGGTGTGCGGCCACACTAACCCTAATTCGAATTAACAAAATCGATTTAGGCTCTACTCCACTCGTCGAGGTGGAGTACAGAAATCGATTTTAAGTGCCCTTTAATTCGAATTAACTGGCTCTGTAGTGTGGACGGGTGAAGGGTTAATTCGGATTAACGCAGCTAAATCCGAATTAAAGTCGTAGTGTAGACCAGGCCTTAGATTAAATCCCATGATTATTCTAGTCTAGCTTTAGCCAAAAACCTCAGTGGAGAGAGGTTTTTAGCACCCATTGGATCCTCCCATTCTAAAGGTCTCTGTCAGAGTTTAGATTCAATTCACCTGCCCCCATTATCTCATTTAGCTGGAAGGTAATGAAACCCCTTACTAAGCAGGGAACCCCCTTGGGAAAAGCCATAGGATGGCCATTTCATATTGCTTAATCCTTGATGGACAGAGTGATGAGAGACAAGCAGGGAGACATGCAGCAGACACTTAAAGCCCTCTCCACTCTGCTCTTCTCAGCTCTCCTTGTCTCCTCTCCCTTCCCAGTCTCCATTTTCCTCACTTTGATTTTCCCTTTTTAACCCAGGCTCTTCCTCTAGGATTGCCCTTGCCCCATTTCTCTGGTAATTCCCCCTTGATGGTGTCACCGCTACCTCTGAAGAAACCTTTGCTTGTGTCTTTTCTTTTCAAATTTGGTAAGGACCTCTGTGAAGATTTAGATCTCCCTTCCTCATTGGCCCTGATCCAAGGGTCTCACACGGGCTGGTATCTGGGGACATTATCGCCCATGGTTCTTTGCCCAGATGCCTGCTATGTGCTGATCCCTTGCACTCAGAGGAACAGAGATGCCTTATCTCAGGAAGGGCCTAATCCTGAATGGTGTTGACATCAAGTGGGAGCGGCAGGTGCTCAGCACCTTACAGGACTGGGCCTGTCGATTGCAACAGCTGGCGTCTGTGGCATTGCTGAGGTAGACTGGCTTGCCCTTCTAGTCCATAAAAAACTTGTTTTCCAGAAGTTCTTAACCGTGTAGCAGGAAAAGCATTGGAGCTGAAAAGAAATAAAAAGCCGAGGGGGCGGGGGGGGGAGATGCATTTATGATGCTCTCAAACTAACAGCATGCTCCTCTCATATTATTTTTCCTCAGTCTTTGAAACAGAACAATGGCCTGCAGCCTTCAGAGCAGATGGACAATGTGTGCGCCTTAACCACTTAACAGCCATTAGACTAATTTCACGTATTGGAGCCAAATTAAATAATAAGTAAGAGGCTCTGAAAGGCTGGTTTGGAGACTGTATTACTGCCTTTCACTTGATAACCTTCTCATAAACAGATGCTCCCTTTCTATCCTATTAACCTTGCCTAAGAGTGAGGGGGGCCTTTCTTCAGAGAAACAAGCAATAGCGCCCTAGATGTCTGAGGGAAGAGGGGGCCCGAGTGGCCAGATGGGAAGGTTCTCTAGCCAGGAGGCATGGATCATGGTTCTTCCCCAAACCCAGAGAGGCGATAGAGCGCGAGTCCAATCTGCAGTCACATCCAGGTCTTTTTAATATGCCAAATTATTCATCTTGGTCTGCAAAACCCATCTGTACCTGCTGGGAGCTGCTAGGCCATGGAATTATTTCCAGTTCTGGTGTGTATAGAAAGAAAGAGGGAATAGCCCCAAATCCACGTGAAATGCCACATAATTCTTCCCAGATTCCGCAACGCCGTTTGCCTCCTGCAGTATGCCAAACTCCTCCCTGTGTTCAATCTAAATGCCTCCCCCTTTCTAACTGGATGGAAGCATGGTGCAAAGAAGAGCTACTAGGACGATTAGAGGAAAGGAGGGCCTATTTAATGGAGGAGTCTGGAAGAGCTTGGCTTGTTTAGTCTACACAAAAGAAGGCTGAAAAAGGGGATATGATTGTTCTTTTTAAATATGTCAGGGGGAGGGTAAATACCAGGGAGGGTGAAGAGGTTTTTTAAGCTAAGGACAATGCTGGGACAAGAACAAATGAGTTTAAACTGGCCAGGAACAAGTTCAGGCTGGAACTCAGAAGAAGGTTTTTAACTATCAGAAAAGTGAGGAGTTGTGGGGCCAAACACCTTACTTTGTTTCAAGAGGAAGCAGGACACATTTAATTTGGGGATTGTATGATGGGGCTGCATGTGATGGTGGGAGGCGGAGCTCCGAGGACCTGAGATTTACTTCCGGTTTATGTCCTATGTTCCTAAAAGCTCATGCTTCAAGGCTTCAGCCAGCCACCTGCAGGGGTCAGGAAGGGATCTCTCCTCCTCCTCCCCCCATCCCTGGTATTCTATTTTTTTTGATTGGTTTGTTTTATTTTTTAATCTCTTTCCTCTGAAGCCTCAAAGATGGCCACGGCTGGAGATGGGACATTGGGCAGAGTGGACTGGAACTCTGAAGTGACGCCAGACATTCTCTGGCCGTGCTTGGCGGACTGGTTCTTGCTCACATGATCTATAATTGGGGTCGGGTTGGAATTTCCCCCAGCTCAGATTGGCAATGACCGTGGTGGGTTTTCGCCTTCCTCTGCAGCATGTGGTGCAGGGATTATCTGGGTGTATCTCAATTAATCATTTCCATGCCATTGTGGAGGCCTTGGACACTGGTGCACCTCGGCCCCTCCTATTCTCTGCCTGTGGCACACAATCTAGTTTCCTGTGGGCTGTAATACTTTGCGGTTGTTGGGTTTAATGTGTGGGCGCTGGGTGGTGTTGCTGGCCTGTGATATACAGGACGTAAGACTATCTGGTGATCTCTTCTGGCCTCAAACTCTGAGTAAGCACCATCAGGAACTCCTCAGTGCTAATCCTGGTTCTGACACCAGCTCTCTCTGGGGCCTTTGGCAAGTCACTTTGCTTCTTTATGCCTCTGTGTATCCACGTCTAGAATGGGGCTAACAATACTCATCTAACTCCATAGGGATTTGTGAGTGTCCATTAGTTAATGTTTACATGTTGCTTTGAATACAACCTTAACTGTAGGCATTCTACGTATCATTCAGTACATTTTAAATACTGGGGAAATTCCCTTTTTTATGTGAAAATTGCAGGGTTTTGTCTAAAAATCAGAGATTTTTCAGTTTAAAACCAAAAACGATTCGGTTTCTGGTTTGGGCATTTTTGACAAAAATCCTGAAATGAATTTCTTTGGGGTTGGGAGAGGTTCTGTGTCCATGAAAATTTCTATTTATCCAAAAGCCTTTTTGTGTTAAAAGAATCTTTTGATGGAAAATTGATGGCCACACCTCCAATTACTAACCCCTTCACTATTAGCGGATGTTTAATTGTGCTATCATTAAAGTGCTGTGTGGCGCATATGAGTAGCACCAGGATGAAATGCTTTATTGATGAGTTTTACAGAATTGTGTCTGCTCTGAAAGCTCATTCTGTCCTTTGACAGAACCAGCCCAGTACTACAGCACCTAGTACCATCAGTGTTGGTCTAATGAAACCCAGGAGGGCCTGAGCTGCAAAGTACAAACCCACATTCAAACTCCCTGAAATGTAGGGCCATTTGAATGCAGGGTGTGTATCAGCCTAATAGTCTATATAATAATGGAAATTCTTGTTTTCTGTGCACTGCACCTTTGAATTTACAGGAGTTCCGTGGAGGCAGCTGCCATTTTGTGTTCAGTTCAGATGCAGCATGGTACAGAGGAGATGCACAACCTGTGTTCTCTCCTGGAGACTTTACTTTTCTTCCTTGCTGTTTCCCCCCACCCCCCCTCCCAATCCAAAATAAGTCATGAGGAGTGGAAGTTGCTCCTGGTATACAGAAAACGTAACTGGACTTTATTGTAAAGAGACAGCCCAGTTGGAATCTGGATCTGAATTTTAGGGTGTTGTGGTGTTCAGTAATAGCATTTGGGCCATGGTGCTTGAAGGAGATCCTCTTCCATTTCAACTGCCTCAGCATAGCAGAGGATGGGCTTCTGTAGTGCCCTTCCCCCTGATTTCCTACCTGGGAAGCCAAACCCCTTAAAGGTACAGTTCCCCATACCACAGGTGTTAAGACCTGTGATTCTAGTTTGCACCTAATAGTCCTCAGAGCACTGAAGTGACCCCTCAGAAGTGGAGGACTCAGCTGTTGTGTGTTATCTTTTCTTTCTGGTAATGGAGAATATGAACGTGGAAGCTATCTCCTCTCCCCTACCCCCCAACTCCTGCCCTTCTTCTCAGCATTCTTGTGTTAAAGCAATGTTGTCCAGGGGCCTGGAAAGCATCTGCAAACAGCCCCTTTCCTGGGCCAGGATACTCACCCTGGATGCATAGACTGCACAGCAGTAATGTAGGACCAGGGGCAGCTGTTCTGTGAAGAGCTTTTTTGACGGGGTCTCTGACACTTTTTTAGACCGTCTTAGAGACGGCAAACAGAGCTGTTTGCAGAACACTGGCTGCAGAGTCATGCACTCAGCCAGACAATCAAATAGCATAGGTTAGGGCAACTTTCCTGACATGGGAGATAGAGAGGGAAGGGTGTATGTGTGTAAAAAGGTCAAGTAAGCAAGAGAATTCAAATGATAGCTCTGTTGCCTCTAAGCCACCCCATCTGAAAGAGCAAACTGAGACCTCCTTCTATAAAAGCTGCCATGGGATCTTTAATGCCCACACCTGGTTTTGTGTCTCACTGGAATGGAATTTCAGGCAGTACAGCGCCCCCTAGCTCAGAGAGAAAAGTATCAGCAATTGAGTCAACACCACCACTTCTAGGGGCAACTGGGTTTTCCTCAACGGACTCCCATCCTGCAACTGACAAGGCAAACCCTGCTTAGCGCACAGCTGGAGGTGGCAT
The DNA here is from genome assembly GCF_002925995.2 of Terrapene triunguis. NCBI lineage: Eukaryota > Metazoa > Chordata > Testudines > Emydidae > Terrapene > Terrapene triunguis. The sequence goes on from NW_020664725.1 coordinate 7,501,981, forward strand.
GGGACAATCTGAAGCAGCCCAATATTAAAAAAACAACAACCCTTGAATTGCCCATTTGAAATCATCTGGGGAGGCTTGATTGTGACCCCAGGTGCCATGACATGAGAAATATGGAGAAGGCCTCATATCAATTTTTACTGCATGGAATAAAAAGCTCCTTCTAGGCATTTAGCGGGGACACACCATGATCATTAGCTGATCACACACATGTGTGGTAGTTAATATTGTGATGGGTTCCCCCGGGGTGCCACCTGGAACTGCGGTACCACTGAGCCCGTCTGATCCACCAGCCTGGGCTCCCATTCAACCTGTAATGCTGTGACAAGCTGCAGACACGCTCCCAGTCTTGCACTTTCACCGGCACATATACAGGTAGGGACTCACCCAGCTGCAGCTTCACACAGATGCTGAGATCAGCTGTGCACGGGAAGATACTCAAGTGCACTCCTCCCCCTTTGAAGGGTAAACCTAAAATTATACCGTCTTGCACTGCACAGGGGAATGTACAGCGTAAGCTCATGACATTCATCCCCTCCCTCAATGTGGAGGAAGATATTCAACAGCTTTCTGCCCCCAGTTATGACTCCCACACACTGGTTTTGGACAAAACAAAAATAATTGTATTAACTACAAAAGATAGATTTTAAGTGATTATAAGGGATAGCAAACAGATCAAAGCAGATTACCTAGCAAATAAAACAAAACACACAAACTAAGCTTAATATACTAAAGAAATTGGATATGTGTAGCAAATTCTCACCCTAAATGTTGTTTTAGGCAGATTGTAGATATTCTTAAAGGCAAGTTGCACTTGCTTGCAGCTTAAAACTCCCAAGTATTCCTTTCACAGGCTATAAATCTCTCTAGCCTGGGTTCAACCCTTCTCCCCCAGTTCAGTCCTTGTTTCTCAGGTGTTTCCAAGCATCTCCTTTGGGCAGGGAGTCAGTGAAGAAGCCACAATGATGTCATTCCCCTACCTTAAATAGCTTTTGGATATGGCAGGAACCCTTTGTCTCTCAGTTTGATTCTCATGCCTGGTCAGTGGAAAAACACTGGTATTCTCTGATGGAGTCCAGTACCAGGTGACTTGGTCACATGTCTCTAGGGCCATAGCAGCCATGATTCAGAGGCTGTTTGTAACATCCTCAGGGAGCCTCCCCGGTCAGAGATTAGCATCTTCTAAGACCTATTGTTTTCCCTAATGGTCCATTGACTTGTTCCCAGCCAGTCATCTAGACTGATTGCATGCTACCTAGTGGGCGTTCTCTGGGTGTAAACACATTTGTAATAGATGCATAAACAGTATTCCTAACCTCATATACCAAAATGATACATGCGAATACAGATAGGATAATCATATTCAGTAAATCATAACCTTTCTATTGATATTTCACATGACCTATCTTGTATAAAATACATTATGATTATGTCACAATCATATCATAATATTACTATGAAAAATATGGAACGTAATGCCACAAATATGACGGACTCTGCTTGCGCCAGTGGTAGAGTTTGAACCCAGGACAAATAGCTAGTGATTTTTGGGTGCTTCGCTTTTTACATGCACAACTTGGGACACCTTGGATGGGCTGGAGTTACAGAAAACTCTGAGCATCTGCCCTGTGAAAATCAGGCCTCCGGTTGGATACTCAAAAAATGAGGCAGCAGAATCACAAGTCACCATGGAAAATGTAGGACTAATTAGTGCTGAAAGAACGAGCCTCTGTGGATGACACTAGCTCAGACAACCAGCATTGTCAAGCGAGCAAGCAAGCTCTGACTGGCTAGAAAGATAGGTTGAACCAAGAGAGGAAACTTCTAACACTGATCCTGACACACCGTATCCAGTATCTTTCTGAACCCCTCCCCCCCCAACATACTATAAAAACTCCACCGCCCAGCTGTGCCACAACTGGTTTTCTGCATATAAAAGCCGGGACTGGTGTTAAGGGGTAGCAAGCAGGGCAACTGTCTGGGGTACTGCAAAGCTAAGTTGCTCAGGCTTAGGCTTCAGCCCTGGGTGGTGGGGCTCAGGGCCCTGGGCTGCAGTTCTGCGCTGCAGGGCTTTCGCATTCTGCCCTGGGCCTTAGTGAGACTAACGCTGGCCATGCTTGGCAGACCCTCTGAAACCTGCTCATGGCCCCCGGGCCCCTGGTTGAGAACCACTGCAGTAGAGGACACTTCGGCATGTACACACTAGCCAGCAAATTACAAGGGGCTGCCATGATACCTCACTAAATAGATCTGGGCAAAACCAGAGGTGAATCCTGATCTTGTTGGGTTCAGGGAGGTTCCAGTAAGTGGTTCAGGATTTGGTAGCTCACACACAAACTTGGAAGATTACTAGCATTCCCTCTGCACCGGTGAGGGGCCCAAACTGACCCAATTCTGCATCAGAATCTGAGTTAAACAGCAAGGGCTGAGAATTGAATCAGCCCCCACTAGCGCTGGTGGGAAAACCAGACTGAATCAGCCCCCATGAGAGCTGGTGGGGAAATCAGACTCATCTGCTTGTTCTGAAGCTCGGCTCTTGCTGTGCATAATTTCGGAAATGCAAGGGGTGGGTTCAAATGTTCGCTCTTCTGGGTAAGGCTGTGACTGCCAAAGGGCAGAAGGGGAAGTCAGCATCTTGGGGATGTCTCCATACTCTGGCTGTCTGAGAGCCTCTCATTGATTTTCCTTCCTATTGGAAATGGCGCAGACGTGCATTAGCCAGCTTCGTGGCCTCTCCAGGGCCATTAATGGAGGCAGCGAGGGCTTTGTTGCTAATTTTGCCTCATCTGTTTTTGCGTTTTTCTCTCGCTCCTCTCCAGCTTGACTCTGTAGACATGGCTGTGATTTGCAAGGGTCGAATGGGACTGGGAGAGGGGAGAAGAAATATGAGGTGGGAGTCAAGTTTGTATAACCAGCCTGCTTCTCCTCAGTATATTTGAGGTCTGGGAGGCTCCCTATTTCGTTAAACTGCTTAGACAACCAAAGGCCACTCAGTGAAATAGCGAAGCAGAGAAGATTATAGAAAAGAGACAAAGCTTCCTCTGACATCATTTGTGGTGCTGTCGCTGTCTGGGCAGGAGGCACTTCCATAGTGATGACAGAGCATGTGGACTGTAAATACTGGGAAATGGATTGATCCCCAAGAGTTTTTAGCATCAGGCTTCTCAACACCCTGTTGCAGGAGGGCTCATTTGGCCAGGGCCACCCAGAGGATTCAGGGGGCCTGGGGCAAAACAATTTTGGGGGCCCCTTCCATAAAAAAAAGTTGCAATACTATAGAATACTATATTCTCGTGGGGGCCCCTGTGGTGCCCGGGGTCTGGGGCAAATTTCCCCACTTGCCCCCCCGTCTGGGCGGCCCTGCAGTTGGCCACCTGTTTCTGACCTTCAGTTTTATTTAACAGAAAGTACCCCAGTGTTTCTTACATTTTCAATGGAAACTCTACATGGTTGAATATTCTAGTTTGCTTGGTTTCTTGTTCAGTTTGCCTTGTCTTTTTATTTTTTTTAATGTTCCTGTTTTCCATCACCAGCTGCTGTTGTCGAGCTCTCCGTTAGTTAAGTCCTAACAAACCATTTCATTTTGTTAACATCAAAGCATAATATAATGCATCTCTCTCTCTATAATATTGTGGTGGAAGTAGGACTACTCTGTAATCATTTATGAATGGTGTATGGTGACCTGGTTACGGGGATGTTTTCTGTATGACTATATTGGGTTAAACAGTGGGATGTTTACTATTGGACCGTATTGCGCTGAACCAACTGTCCTGTTGGGAAACAAGCAGGAAGGAGAAGCAGTGACTTAGATAAGGTCCCCTTCAGCTAACACCGGAGGTTGTTTTGGAGCAATGGTAGAGCCATTGGTTCGAGGGAGTCTGGCTCAACGTCCTGCTAAGGGACTCTTTTGTGAGGTTGAGGGGGCAGCTTCTGGGGAGCTGTTTGGGGGAACATATTAAAACCGGTGAGGGTGTCTGAAGTAGTTAGGTTTGTATGGGTCACCCTCACAGGATGGTAAGGATTAGGGTAAATAGCCATACATGTAGACTGTTTGTTGCTATAAAATTCTTCTCTCTAAATGTGTTGTCCCTGCTGTTAAGATAAATAATGGTTTGGGTTCCGAAGGCAGGCTGGTCATTCCATTCACCACTGGTCACAGAGATTGGAAGAACTGCAGATGCTGAGCCCAGTTGGATATACAGAGGTGTAGCTAGCCCTGTAACTGTGACATAGATAGATATACGTAAAAATGAGGAAGTCGAAGAGAAATGAGATAGTCAAAACATAATATCGCATTTGGGTTTCAAATTGCTAGAAAACTTTTCCATTGAAAGTATCATCACAATGCACAGTTCCCGCCAAGCATCTCGATTTTGACAAAACGGCATTTTCCAACAGAAAACTGTTCTATCGAAAATGTTCTGCCCAGCTCTAGTCCTGACCCATGTTTCCTCCCGTTCCCGGTCTGGACTTCGGCATGATTTTGTGACTCTGTCTTGCAGTCCAGATCCCTGTTAATAACCTGCAACCCTGCCCTCAATAGCTGCTATAAAATGTAGGCCTCCAATTTCCCCTAGTAGTAGCAGAACAGGAAACCTAGCAAAATCCCCTGGTTCTAGCTGGCAAGATGTGCCTCGATCTGGGAGTCCATTAAAATGAGGGGGAGTTTATCACCAACGTGCTCCTCGCCAGCTGGGAATGTCCTGATCCGGGATGGTTTTAGAAGCTGGAAATGGAAGCAAATGGAGCCCGGGCTTCACGCTTGATTGCTTTCCTGATTGGTACGATAAAAAAATGCATTCGAGAATGAATGTTTGATTTAAAGAGTGGCTGGATGTCGACACCATCTCTGTTTGTTTTCCTTCCTTTAGCAGAAACCTTGTAAAAATTTTATGAAGCCTTAATGGATTGGAAATTTTTCTTCGGCACATTTTACGAGGTGAGCGTAACCCCTACACGTCTGACCCAGTTTAGCACTCGAAAGAGGCTGAGGACATAAAACGCACTGATACGGCCTCCTGAGTTATTCCCTGCTGGAAGGACATGGAGAAGTGGGGAGGGATGAGAGGTTTATTCCCATCCATGGTATCTGGAGGTAAATTAGACCAAACCCTTCTGGAGTTAGATAGGGAGGACCCGCTGCGGGAAGGAGGCACAAGATTTAGTAGATGCCAAAGGAGGAGAGGCGAACAGGTGTGGATATGAAAACTGCATTTCATAAATTAGCCCTGACCCTGAGAACTCCAGCAGCTCCTCTCCACTCATTGTGAAAAACCAGGCAGAGAAGAGCAAATAGCAGAGATGCTTAGCCCAGCACTCTTTCCGTCCTGACTTCCCCAGCAATCTACTAGCCCTGAAAATTGATCACTGGTGAGCAGGGGATGGGTGACACTATATGTATCACACTTCTGTATTAGACAGTGTCCCCTGCCATCCTCCATGATGGGAGGAGGAATGGTGTGGTGGTTAAAGCACTAGGATGGGACTCAGGAGATTGTAGGTTCTGTTCCTAAGTTGTCCACTGATTCCTTCTATGACCTTTACCTTGCCCCTCTGGTGCCCCCAAAAGGATAATAACCTTCCATGCCTCAGAGGGGTGTGTTGGGAGGTAAGTGTCCATCTCAGAGAGAGAGAGAGAGAGGTGGGGAGGGAAAGCGATTGGGGGCTGACAGAGTGGTGGTGAGGACAGGCATGGCCAAGGGAGTACTGTTGAAGGAGGGGAATGTGTGGGTAGGAGTAAAGGGCTAGGAGAGGCATGAGTGGGAGAGGAGAATCCTGAGACCTTCCCTGGGTTTCTGCAGGGCTGGGGTGTGAATGTGAGGAGAACAGAGCATAGCTGTGAGGAGCAGGAAGGAGAAGGCCGAGGGTGGTTGTAGTTGGCTTGTCCTTTGGTATATATAGCCCACACCAGGTCCCTTGACAATATAGGCAGAGTAGGGGTAGCAGCCATGGATCTCAAGAAAATCAGGAATAACATCAGGCTCCAAAGTGCTTAATGAGATGTTATTAGCCTGTATATTTTCCCTTTATTGTCGGGCCAGACTGCCATGCAGCCGGACAGCTCTGAATAATTGATGGTCCTTCAGAGAGAAGCCGAGTTTAGGTTTTGTGATTCAGCAGGATCCTTTACTCTTGTTGACCTTACCCTTCGGTGCGTGGGCATTGCCGGGAGATCAATCAAGGCTTCCGGTGCTAGTGTGTGAGGAGCAGTGCCTGAGAGTGGGGAATGGGAGGAAGAAAATGGAGACAGAGGATAGCAGGAATGGAGTGAGGAGGGAAGAAGGAGGAGAGGTGGGAGTGGAGTGGAGTGAACAGGGAGGAAGAAAAATGCCACTTAAGGCTCCACTGCATGTGAGGAGGGGGTCTAACCACAAAGACCAATCCAGAGCTAAACTTCTTCAAAACTTAGGCATGTTCAGGTCCTTCTTTAGGCCCAAACTAGTTTCTCTGTGGCAAAATCCGCTTTTGTGTGTGTGTGTGTGTTTCTTGGGCACAGGAGCATGCCATCTGCTTGGCATTGATTCCTGGCACTAGCAAAGGCAGGGTGGGTACTATAACTACTCCCAGAATTATTTTAATAACATAGACAAGGTGGGCGAGGTAATATCTTTTATTCTGTGTAGCTCAAAAGCTTGTCGCTTTCACCAGGAGAAGGTGGTCCAATAAAAGATATTACCTCTTGTCTCTCTAATATCCTGGGACCAACACGGTTACAACACCACTTAATCAGATTGTACTACAGTAATATTGTTACCGTATTGGGATTCTCTTGTTATTAATTAGAATGATATTAGCAATCCCAACCCCAGCAGTATTTTAGGCCTTGCTAGAGAATACTTTAGCTCGTTAAATTCTTATTAGTGTTTAAGATTTATTTTAGCATCCAGCATGTTCTTGGCACTTTACTGACGGAGTATAAAATGCCGTCTCTGCCCTGAGATCTACACTGCAATCCGAGGTGTGATTGCAGCTCAGGTGGTTGTACCCGCCTGAGGTAAATCTGCATTGCGAGCCTCTGCCCGCCACCCACACCGCTGCATGTACACTGCTCCTTTTAGTCATGCTAGCGTGTGCAAAGCTAGTGTGGGTATGTCTAGCTGAGCTGCCGTGCTCCGGGGCTGGAGCACCCAGTGGCCCCGCTGATCAACTCCTCCTCCTCCCACCCATCGCCTCCCTCCCACCCACCATGATTAGCTGTTCAGGGACAGGCAGGAGGTGCTGGGGATGGGGGAGCGAGGGTGGGAAGAGACGGGATGGAGGTGGAGCAGGCGCGAGAAGAGGCAGGACAAGGTGGCGCCTTGGGGAAAGGGGTGGAGTGGGGGCAGGGCCTGGGGCGGAGCGTGGGGTCGAGCACTACTGGGAAATGACGAAGTCGGCACCGTGCTTTAAGCTGTGTCTTCACTGCACAAAATAAGTGTGTTTCTATACTGAGGCTGCTAACATGTTAACTGTCTCGATGTAAAATCCTCAAGGAGACAATTTATGGGTAGTTTTCACCTCGACTACCTATGCCAATGTAAAAAGACTCCTTTTTTGGAGTGAAAGTGTAGCCTAAATAGAGAGGGGAAAAAGTGGCAGCTAATGGCAGACTGTAGAGGAGACTATCAGGCTGGCAGGGTAAAAGCTCCAGCAATAAGGCATGATCTTTTCTCGTTGTATTAAACATACTGACCCATGGAACTCATTGTCCCAAGAGTCTGATGGGTTTAGAAGTTGATCTGGGTAACAAGAACTCCTGCAATTACACTCGGATAGAAAAAACACTGTAAGGGATTCCTGCCTTAGTACATCAACTGGTCTCTAACTATCTGGGGTTAGGAAGAAAATTTCTTCCAGGACAGATTGTCGTGTAATTGTCCATGATGAACATTCTTGGAGCGTCCTCTTGAAAGGCAGTCCCAGAAAGAGGTTACTGGGCTAGGAGAGGTCTGATCTGATCCAGCTATTCCCATATTCTTACATTTCTGACTGCGTCTTAAGATCCAAAGCACAGCTATCCCTTCTGTCTGCAACTCTGTAGGCTCCTTCAGGAAGTTAAATGTTAACTCTTTCGCTGATGCTCTTCCTGTGCTGCCGCTGCATTCGATTGACATGCTTGTCTGGTATATCTAGCAGCGAAGAAGAACAGGTGCACTCTTTCTCGAGCATACCAGAAATATGCAGCAGCAATCAAAGTAATTAACTATAATTGCAGAATAACTACCATACAGTGGCAGGACACAGAAATAGTCAGGTAATTACAAAGGATTATAGATGCGTGGTTATTTCAGTCATCCAGGATACAGAGGGATTTATTTCTTGGGAATGTGGGGACTAGTGGCTAGAGCATGAGACTGTGAGATGGGAATGGCAAGTTTTATGCCTGATTCTGCCCTTGAGTTGCTGCGTATAAAATCCAGCATCTGTTGGTCTATCTCAGCAGTTCTCAAACTTCATTGCACCATGACCACCTCCTGACAACAAAAATTACTACACGATCCCAGGAAGGGGGACTGAAGCCTGAGCCCACTGCCCTGGGTAGGGAGGCCAAAGCCCAAGCCCCACTACCACGGGTGGTGAGGGGATAAAGCCAAAGCGTTACAGCCCTGGGCAAGGGGCCTGTAACCTGAGCCCCACCACCCAGGGCTGAAGCTCTTGGGTTTCGGCCCCAGACAATGAGGCTCAGGCTTTGGCTTTTGCCCAGGGGCTGGGATTCTGGCTTTGGCTTTGAACGCCAGCCCTGGTGACCCCATTAAAACTGGGTCGTGACCCACTTTGGGGTCCCAACCCCCAGTTTGAGAACCACTGGTTATCGAATAGATTTACCTACCTATCTCATAGGAGTTTTGTGAAACTTCACAGCTTTTAAAGTTGCTTTGAGGTCCTCAAATAAAATGCACCACATGAGTTCAAGGTGTTATTTAACCACCCAAGTATCTGAAGGAACACACAGCTTCAGGGCTAAAACCCATAGCGGTGATATCTGAGCATCCTGCTCTTGCCAGAACTGAGAGGAACCCGTGCATTTGCTTGCTACTCAAATCCTGCAGCTCAGGTCAGAATTCCATGAAATGATCTGAGACGCACTGATGCTGCTGCCCCCCTTCACAAAGGAGCACCCAGCGTGCTTGGCTAGTGCGTTATGTAGATCGCAGCCTGTGTGACAACCGCCTCTTGGCTGACATGTTGGGGATTGAACTGGGAACCTCCAGCTGTAAAAAGCACAAGCTTGCAACAGCTTGAGTTAAATAGCCAAAACGCTTATAGCGAGAGGCTGTAACAATTCATCTTCTTTGTGTATCAGGCACCTGTAACCCACTCACCATGCATACTAGTTGGCTTAGTCAGCAGTTTGACCACACTCTCTATTAGGCAGTCCACTACCTCAAAGGACTGTGGTGTCCTGACCAACATGGGAGAAGGTCCATGTTCCATGAACTCTCAACTGGAGTCCCACCCTCCTGTGTACAGGGAGAAGGAAAGATGCTCCGTAGACCTTGTCTCCCTTAATATTCCATCGAGCAGAAGGCATGATCCATCTCTTTATTGACCCATCCTGTACAGCAGGATGATACCCAAGGTTCCCTGTGCATGTGAGTAAGGACTAGTCATATATTATTTGTGTCCTGTGCTTTCCAAAAGTTGTTAACAAATTACCATGTAACCCTCGATTACTCCTTATGCCCTCTCTTTGGAGGAATGTTTTGGAGGCACTATGCGATAGTCTATGCTTATTTGTAGAGTTGTTCTAAAAACCTTGCTAGGAATAGGGGGGAAAGCCTTTCAGAAACTAATACAAAACATCCAAAGACATGAGCCATTAAGGAGGGCAAGATGAAAAGATGGTGTGGCTAGACTCCATACAGGAGACAAGATAGTATGGTGGCGGGACATCTTGTAAATTATGTAGCTTTTCCAATCCTGGCCTTGGCTCTCCAGAGAGGATTAACAACATTAGTGCCCTCTTGCTTGGCAGTATTTACCCTCTATTTAGCAGCAAAGAGGTTTCAATTATTTAAAGGTACATGAGGACATGAAAGCCATTAGGAACGGACATAGCCTCCCCGTCCTGAGATATTTCAGTCTTCTCCAGGCCACCCCCAAATCCATCTTGTACTTCTTGTGACAAACATCTGAAACTAGAAGAGTGATGGGAAATGTGCAGCATAAACTGGAAGGAGGAGAACTGCTTAAGCATAAAGTTAGAGCTGAATTTCATGTTGAGTAACTTTGTCAGAATCCATCAGTGGGTGGAATTAGGGACCATCTCTAATTGCAAGGAGAGGGAATCTGGATCTGCAAAGGCTTGTGAAGAAAATAATGATCCTAAAATAGGAAAGGAAAAGGAGGATTGGCAGAAGGTTGTTATCTTGAGGTAGGCGAACCTCTGAAAGGATTCAGAGCTCAGGTTTCGTTCAGATAAGCATTCTAGATGATGCCTTCTGCATAGGATGACCAGATAGCAAGGGTGAAAAATCGGGACGGGGGTGGGGAGTAATAGGCACCTATATAAGACAAAGCCCCAAACATCGGGACTGTCCCTATAAAATCAGGACATCTGGTCACCCTACCTCTGCACCTTTCAAAACTGGGCTGGTGATCACGCTCTCCCATGGGATCTCCAGCCCAATCGCACTGGAAATGATCAACTTTCTCATGATGCCTTGGCACGTCAGCTCCTGGTATCAAGTGCAACCTGCTGCTCAAGAGACTGAAATTGCTGAGGGAACCCAAACCCATTTTCAAGCCCTCCAGAAGTGGTTTGCATTGAGTTTTGGGTGAAGGTTCAAGTGATGGGAGCTGGCCCAGCCACCATACTACCTGCTCTTTGGGTAAATAAAGGAGTTAAGTCCTCCGGGTTGTCAATTCAGCACAGCTTTTAAGGAGAGCTGACCCTGCATAATATAGACATGGGCACCAGGAGGCGATAGTCCCACATTCTGTCTTTTCAGCTGAAAACACATTTCTTGTTGTTTCATTGACTCCATCCCTTTGGTGAGAGTTTGATTTTAGGTAACTCCTGTTCATCTGCAGGGAAATCTCAAACTTCTCGACAAAGCACGGTGTTAGATCCTGCGAGTGCAAGGATTGCATCGTCAAATGCAGCAGCCATAATGTGCTCTGTGACAGCTAGCACACAGCCTTGGATGCGAGTACTTATTTTAGCAAGGAAGAATATCGGTCAGGAGATCAGTGGGGTCCTCTCTTACTATTGTCTAGACAGGTTCTGTGCTAGCTTCCACCTAAATAGCCACAAGGGATGATCAGAAAGGACTGTGATTTATCATCTCAGCTGAAGTATAGCACGCGTCTCCCCTCTCTTCCTGCACTGCCGTTTAACCTTGGATCTGAGCTCCATGTCATAGGGCAGGACTACACTTAAAACACGGCATCAGCACAGTTGCAGAGCCTAAGTGGAGACTCTCTCCTGTCGGCGTAGATCATCCACCTCCCCGAGAGGCGGTAGCTATGTTAACAAGAGAAGCTCTCCTGTCGACATAGTGCTGTCTGTGTGGGGGGCTAGATCTGTGTAACTACGTCACTCAGGGATGGCATTTGAACCCACAACCTCCTACAAATAAAAAGCCACGTTGGTATCTGTGACATAGCTCCCAAGTTACCACCCCCAGTGGTGTAGCTTTGTGCTGTGATCTCATCAGCTTTCCCGAGCCAAGCAAGGTTCGGCTGGGTCTGTAATTAAATGGATGACCTGGAAGCTGTGTCTGTGCCGTGCTGGTGAGATAGGGCTTACCTACCCATGGATTTATTCAGGAGCAGCTCCCAATTAACTCCATGTGTGGACGCACTTATTCTGCAAAAAGCGTGCCTGGTTCCTGTTTAACTTAACCCGGGAACAACTCCATGTGTAGACAAGCCCTTCAAAAGGAGAACTCCTCTCCCTGAGACTTGTCTAGAGTAGGATTTAAAGGCATGATGTTGGCACTAACAGGTGCTAACTAGTATGGTTTAAAAGTCTAGTGTAGACTGCCTTTAACACATGCTGAACTGGTCAAGTGAAAGCTAGTGGGGAGTCTGGGTTTTAACTTGGCCAGCTTAGCACATTTGCCATACAATTTGCCTTGTGCTGACTAGAAGTTTAGACTGTGTTAGCTAGATCAAGCTAGCTATCAACACACCTTTAAACCCTAGTCTCGACGCAGCCTGTCATGGCGGTCTAGTGCCCCAGACTGGCATTAGGGCATACTGCTGTAGGAGGCACTGTCATTCAAATTCGTGTTCCTGTCCACTTGCGATATTAAAGATCCCAGGCACTTCTTATGAGTATGGAGATGTTAGCTCTGGTGTCCTGGCCAAATTCCACCATCCTGCTTTTCTAGTTCCTCCTGCAGTTTCTTCATCCTCCTCTCCACTGCAACTGCTGTGTGAATTGCACCGAGCTGTTAAATACCAGGTCTTTCACCCTAGACGTGGCTGCGTTTCACTGGTGGATAAAGTAATTCATTTTATATCATTTTGTGGTGTGCTTTGTGATCCGTCATGATGAAAGGGTGATGCATAAGTGGAAGGTTATTTTAATTACAGCTTTAACAGGCATGAGAACCTCCTTTGTCATAGCAATAAACCATAGGGAACATCCCTGCATTGGCCAGGGATCGAGGAAACAGGCAAGGTGACCAAAGGAGTCTTTCCCATTTCTATGATCCTATTCCCTATCCATTGGATTATATTGGATTTATTACAACTGTAACCGAAAGCAGTGTCAGAACCAAGGGAGGATTAAAAGCATGCATGGCATGTATATGGTATACAGCAACTAATCTAGCCTGACATTTGCTGTCAATCAAAGGATGAGGGAAGATAACTAACAGTGCCTTCTCTCTTCAGTCATGAAGATAAATGTCAGACATCAAGTGTCATTTATGTGCAACCCTCCACTGTCGAACGAAAGAACTACAACAAAGTGCTACGTTCCAAGGCACAGTTGCATGGAATCCAATGAATGCCCCCAAACCAATGTGACTGACTGTACCAAAATTCTACACCCAAACGTTACAGGCCCAGATTCTCTCCTGCCCTGAGATCTGCTTGGTGGGCGGCAATGAAGGGCAATTCAAGGTGCTGGTTACAACTCCCTGATTCTCCAGCTAGTTGAGCCCTGGCCCCTGCTGTATGTTAGAGGAGACCATATGCTGATCTAAGTTCCAGCAGGTGGCTCTGGTCTGCAAAGGACCATGCAGTAGCTCTAGTGGTCAATCTTGCATGGAGTCTCTGTTCTCACAGCACCATTATAAAGAGAGCTCATGGCCGAATGGTGTGAGTGTGTGGCCCTGGGTGAGACCTCTCCAAGCCTGAGTGTATCCATTTGTAGAATGAATGGAATCACTCCCATACATGGGTGTCTGGGGACTCCGTGTTTCCAAAACACTCTCAGATCTTGAACTGGAAGGTGTCCTGGAAGGGCAAAGTTAACGTCATTACTAATAGCAGAACACAATTATTATTTATGCAGTCATCACCACCCACCACATCACAAAATACTTTATGGAGAGAGAATCGATCTTAAGCAAAAGAAGGAAGGGGGATGTAAGGGGAGATTTAAAGAGAGGCAGAGGTGAGGAGAGGGCCCAGATATTTTCTTTTTTCCCCCTTTCCCTTCTTCCTTTTTCTCATCAGTTTTATTTGCCAGTCAAGCATCCGTTATGTATGTGCCAGGGCCACCCCGTGGATCCATTGCACCAGGGCAGACAATCTTCTTCGCTCAGGAGGATAAAGCTAGGCAGAACGCACCGGAGTGCCTTTGTCATGTCAAACTCGCTCAGGGAGACAGAGGGAAAGGCGGGGGCATCCTGTCCACCCCCAGCGAGCTCTGCAAATGAAGCTGTTAGCTGGCATGCGATCAGATAGCCATTGGACGTCGATAATTCTGTATCAGATAATGGGACATTGTTTGACGATAAGCAAGAGGGTTTTGCCTTGAAATCAGCTTTTAGCTCCCTAAGTCGTGATTGTCACATCAGCGATTTCATTTTAATACCTCAGTAAATGCCCAGGCTGAAGTCCTAACCCCATTGAAATCAATGGAAAACCTCCAGTGGGAACAGGATTTCACCCCCGAGCCTACAAATATCTTTAGTGTCTTAATTATTTTCAACATGGCTGAGATTTTCAAAGCTGCCTGATGATAGTTGCTTGGATGCCCAATTCCCACTAGTCTGGGATTCAAAGGCAGCTTTGGTGGGGGGCGAGGGGGAATCAGCCTAGAAGTTTATGACCATGTAAAGAAAAGTCTGCAGACTAAGAAGTTATAAGAGGTCCTTGCTTGTCAGGGATAGCTGAGTCAAAGGGGACCTAAGGGGAAGGCTGGCTAAAGCAAGGAAAGCCAAGTGGAATTATTGCTCTGTGTTTCTCAGTTGATTTGCTTTTGTTGTGTGGATGATAAAACAAGCCCCAAGGAAAAGGCCTTAAAATACTTTATTAAAAGGGCTTCATTCCCCTTCCCAGACTGGTGACACCGCCCACTTACTGGGACGTAAGCGGTGAATGAGCCTTCAGCTGGCGTGGTACATGTAGTTAACTTTCACCCTACTGGCTGTATAGGGCTTTGACGACCTTGGATGACAGGTGCCTTGTCGGAAGCATTACTGTTGTTATTGACAGGAATACAAGTTTTGTATTGAGCTAGACATGTCTCTGCATGAGCCCTAATCAGTTTTAAGCTGCCTTGTTAGAACTTTGCAAGCTGCTGGGTGGTTTCACTAGTTGAGGGAAGGGAAATAAATCTTCAGGCACTATTCTTTTAAGGCCCACTTTGGGGACTTAAGTGGTACATAGGCCTCAGCCTGGCTCCTCTGCATGGAGGTGAATTTCACCCAATAGCCAACTCAAAACATTCAAAAATCGTAAATCAAGCCCCCCAAAATTAGGAGATTAAAAAAAAAATACATTCTGCGTCCTTTTTATTTGCCTTCTGATGATTCAGTCTTTAACGGGTAAATTTTCAAGCTTTCATCTCTAGCCATGAGGGGTAGATACTTTTCTTCTTTAGAGGAAACTTACATTCTTCTGTGATCACATGACTCCACAAGCTGGGGCTTTAAGACAAAACCACCAAATATAGCAAGAGTTGGCAACATGGTGATAGCGAATTAGGTTTCGCAGCATCTCTGTGACGAGGGTTTGATTCCTAATGCTGTTTTTACACGTGGCTAAAAGGGAAAGGGCCTGATTCTGCAGTCCTTACTCACACAAGTAGTCACGAGGAGGCCGAAAGAAGTAGAGAAAGGGGACAGAAGGGAAGAAAGATGGAGTGAAGATGACAACAGCTGAAATAAAGAGGCAGGAAAAGGACAGAAAGAGAAAGACAAGCCTTTTGTGCAGGTTCATTGGCTGACTGGGAAAAGGCTTTGGGATTGATTAAGTGAGGCCAATTCCTGTAACTGATATTATAGCGGGTCAGGGGGGAGGGAACCCAGCCAGACATGGCGGTAATATGGGTACAGCTGCCTCTTTAGATTGTGCCACTTTGGCTAAAACGGCATTAGAGCAACATAAAATGAAAGCGCGTGAGAGAGAGAAGTAACATTACTTTAATTCGAAGACAGAGGACATTAAAAAAAAAGCAGTGATTTGGGTTCTTTTATTCATTACTAATCATAAAAGGCCCAGACTGCGTTGCCAGTGGCTTTAAAATCCAAGACCCCATTAAACCCTTTTCTTGCTAGTAACTCCGCACTTGGAAACTCACTTAGAGAAAAAGAAAGAAAAGAAAAAAAAAAGCCAATTTAATCAAGGGGAGACTTAGAGCAAAGAGCGTCACTGATCTTACCTTTCTGCAGGGAAAGCTTTTAGGATCAAACGGCTTAGACTGCCTGTTTGCCTAAAGAAACCCCATGGAATCGGCAGCGTCCCGCTGCCTCCTGCCAGGGAATTGCCCCGATTCCAGCTCCTCAAAAAAGGGCATTGCCCCCCATTCCCCGGCATTAACTTAGGATTTATTCCTGCTGCCTGCAAAAGCCCGCAGCTCAGGGGACGGTGGCTTGAATGAAAGATGAGATAGGAGAGGGAGAGATGAGCAGATAAATGGAATGGATAAAGCCCGCAGAGAGAGAGGTGCTTTAGATTAAGTTCCCTTATGATAAATAGCAGCCATATTTCTTGTCGTTTGAAGTTCACACTGGGGTGTGGGGAGAGAAGCAACTGGAATACTATGGGCTGTGATCAAGTCAAACTAGGTCTGACTTGGTCAGTACCTGGTCAAGATTCCAAGGGCAAACACTGCAGGTGTCTGTAAGTCCAATAGGTGGCACTTTTTCCTCTGAGTCCATCCTAATGTATCATTCCCTAGACCAAAATCATACGCTTTGATACGTCAGCCCTCTCTGTGTACTGCTGCAAATGTCTGTCATTGCCAGCCCTGCAGTCACTGCCCTCCGTCCAGCTCAGATGAGAGTTATAATTAAAAGAGCTGTTCCCTGAGACCCAATGACTTATTGATTTTTGTGTGTGTGTGTGTGTCTGTTTCTTACTCCCCAGGGAAATAGAATAAACCATTCATTTTAAAAGTGAGACCTGGGCATGAGGCAGCGACCTGCTCCAGGTTCCATCCCTGGCTCATTGTTATCATGTGCGGAGCTGCGCTCTGGGATGAGAAAACAGCTCACTCGAAAATGTTCAACATGACATTGTGGGGGATCTCATGCACCTGCAATTTTTCCGCTTTTCCCCTTCGATTCCCCCTTCAAAACACGGTTAAAACACAGCATCCAGGATCGGCTCAAAATGTCCGTCTCACAAAATTCTGAGCGGGAGCGCTGGGGCGGCCGTGTTTGGATGGCAGGATGAAAATTTATTTTGTACATTGTCAGCTAAGAGAGAGGGAGAAAAAAGTCTTCTGTTGTTCTTATTGGCTCCTTTCTTCTTGTCCAAATGTCCTTCTCAGAGCAGCTCTGTGGACACCTTTGCTTAAGCTCATAGAAGTTGTGATTAGCTCTCATTTTTTTAAAGACTTAAGTGAGACTCAAGCCTGGTGTTGAACTTCTGCATAATTGTGAACACCCCCCCCCCCAACCCTCCGTGTGTCAGTTGCCAAAGAGAAATAGATTCCAACTGTTTGGGTGTAAACTGGCCATGAAGAAATTCAGGCTGGAAATTAGAAGAAGGTTTCCAACCATCAGAGAGGTGAGGTTCTGGAACACATTCCCAATAGGAGTTGTGGGGATAAACTTAAAAGTATAACTGGGTTCAAAAAAGAATGAGATAAGCTCATGGAGGATAGGTCCATCAATGGCTACTAGCCAAAATGGTCAGGGATGCAACCCCATACTCTGGTTGTGCCTAAACCTCTGAATGCCAGAAGCTGGGACTGGACAACAGGGGATAGATCACTCAACAATTGCCCTGTTCTGTTCATTCCCTCTGAAGCATCTAGCACTGGCCACTGTTTGAGAACAGGACACTGGGCTAGATGGACCATTGGTCTGACCCAGTATGGCCATTCTTATGTTCTTACACATAATTAGTTTCAAGCGTCAGCTGAACACAATTTATGAGTGCGGGGTTGGTTGTGATGGTGAAGGGTGGGGCTTAACAACCCTGTGGCTTCAGGTTTATGTATTATGTTCCTGGCACTCATGCTTCCAGGTTTCAGCTGGTCACTGGCAGGGGGTCATATTCTGGGAGGTGTTGTGGGAGTTTTTTGTGTTTTTTTTTTTTAATCTTCTTCCTCTGAAGCATCAGGGATGGTCACAGCTGGAGAATGGGACATTGGCTGGGGTGGGCCGGTGCTCTGAAGCAACACCGAGCATTCTCTATTTCAAGGGCTTGCTGGCCGGTTCTTGCTCATGTGATCTAACTGATCGCCACATGTGGGGTTGGGAAGGAATTTCCCCCCTCATCAGATTGTCAGTGACCATGGGGTTTTTTTCACCTTCCTCTGCATCTGGGGGTGCGGATCACATACTAGGATTATCTGGGTAAATCTCACTTAATCACTTCCCTGCTGCGGGGCCTTGGGCACTGATGCACCTTGGTCCCTCTTATTCTCTCACTTTGGTCTAATTACGGCTGTTGGGTTTAGTGTGCAGGTACTGGGTGCTGTTGGTGCCCTGTGATATACAGGAGGGCAGACTAGATGATGTAGTGATCCCTTCTGGCCTTATATGCTATGACTCCCTTATCTAGCTGGCGGGTGGTGGTGGCTGCTATCAATAAGCAATAACATACCTCACTGAGGCTGGGAGTCATGCTAGCCATCCTTCATTCAGGACAGATGTAAAAATCAATTAAGCTCCTTTATGTTCTAAGATAGCTAAAGCACTAGGAGCTACTGTCCAAAATACAGACCACCACATTCAAGGCTGGACAGACACTGAGCTATGTGGACAGGGGATTTTTGCTGATTGCAAGCACAGGGGGCTGGATGTATGGAAGCCAGAAAGGAAGGAAAGAGCCTGGAGGAGAAAACTAGCAAGAAATTGGTAATGTGTCCCTGAGAGAAAGCCAACAGAGTTTTTTGGGCAGATTGCTGGCTGGAAAGAGGCTTGGAATTTTGAGCAAAGAAACTTTCCTCCTATTGTTTGATTCCTACTGTGTTCAGGGAAACAGAATTTTGTGTACATATTTTGTAAGTAAACCGGATTGCATCAAATATATGACTCTTTCATCAACTTCTTCTCCTAATAGAAACAATCTGTAAGGCCCCAAATATTGGCTAACGCCTCAGGATATGAAGGGGTAATGTAGCCATCCTGGGTGTTTATGACATACTTATCCCTGTGACATGTCTATGAGGCAACAGACAGCGTCACAGTTCAATAATAACATTAATAAAAGGAATGCCCACCTTTTTGCCATTTTTGCCATAAGCAGGAAGGGACAATGCTGACAATGGAATTTTGGAGGCTTTGGCCATTGGGGAAAAAAAAATCTATGTTGTAAAATAAATAAAGTTACAAAGTTTCAAATACATTTTTAAACTTTCCTGCTTGTATTAGAAGGAAAACCCAGAAGCCCCCAAAATGGTCCTCAGTGTCTCAGTAGTGGGTTAAACATATCCAAAGAGATTTAAAGAAGAAAGATTCCCATTAGCCACTACTTGAGCACTGGATTTTGGCTGAGCCATCCAGAGAATCTGTTCTGTGATGGAGATCTCTCATTGAAAATAAGTGTAAGCAAGTGGTGGTGGCAGATTTCTTTGTGTGAAGCCTACCTGGCTTGTGGAAGATCTTGGAAGTGTTGTTTGGGGATTTACCCTCACAATCCAGATATTGTTGTACTTGGCAAGATGTCCCATTATTTCCTCTTCATAAAGCTTTGTCCTTAACTAAAGCCCGAACAAGCCTTCATAAAGAATTAACATCAGCCACCTGCATTTCAATAGCGCTTTATTGAACTCTCCGTTCAGAGCTCTGCTTTGCTCAGAGACATCTGCAGAGCATCCGTTTTCCTAGAAAGACTTGCTTCCATCTGCTATGTAGACTTGGAGGTAAGGAAACCCCTGCTTCTGCAGGTAGGACTCAGAGATTATCCCTAATATCATCCCTGGATATAAGTATTGTGCTGCTTGGATCCTGTCAGCTTCCAGCTGACTCAGGCCATAGCTGGACTGGGGAAATCACTCAGGTCAAGCAGAAATAAGAAACTGGGCAGTTTTGTAGATGTTATAACAGCTGCTGAAACCGCTTCACAAATTGGAATGAAAACAAATTTTGAAAAGTTGGAACTCCCCTCAGAGTGGAAATCCTGAATTTCGAGAACACTCATTCTGAGCTCTCTGGGACAGAGACTTGTTTAGTCCTGTTTGCACAGTGCTTAGGAGAATGAGTCTCTAATCCCTGTTTGGGATGTTTTGGGGCTACCAAACTGGAGCTGCTAATAAATAATAATAATAATTAATTTAAATACTAGCTATTTGCGGTGTATGTTGTTTTGCTTTTTTGCATTTGACTCCATTTCAACAATTAAAATAGACACACCTGAGGTGGTTTTGTCAGTTTCCCTTCTTGTTTCTGGTCAGTGTCTGGCAGCCTAGAACTAGCACTGCATGTCTTATTCACGTCAACAATCACCACCACCAAAAAAGTTTGTAGTGGAATTTACAAATCAGAGAAGAATGTATATCATTCTTTGATATGGTAAAACCTAGTATTTACTAAACCTAATTTTGCACTGAAGTCAACCTGATAGTGACCTTTTAATTTGGCCCAGTCTCGTTGTCCTCGTCGATGACTGAAGAAAGAGGCATGCTCTTTAGCACACGGGTCCCCGAGCACAGTGGGTGAAAATCGCACCCGTGCAAAGCACACACACTCTGTGAACCACGTAAGTCCTCAAAATAGTGCTTAAGTGGAACTTAAAGAGTGCACAGAGCTTGCTCTGGCTGTTCTGCACAGGTGTGAATTTCACCCAGTGATGTCAGGCCAGCCAACTTCATCCTGCTGATGTCCTGCCATTGTCTGCTTTCTCGCTCCGCAAAAAACTGCTGAGTTCAAAATTGGGAATTGGTTCCAAGTATGCAGCCATAAACCTGAAGGAAAGCATGTGTATGTGAGTGAGTGAGTGTCAGAGGGGATGCCAAAAACAAAGCAAAACAAAAACCAAACACAACCCCCCTGTCCCTGTATTATTAAGCTTTTAGATACACAGTTTTGATAAAAGCTTGCAAGTAGTGAATTTGCTATCAAGCCTAATGTAGCATAGCAGATTTTGTCTGAGCTTGCAAAGGATCACATTTGCAGCTCCTGTGAGGCGGGGAAGTGGGCTCAATAAGCTATTTTCCACATCCATGATCTGTTCAAAAAGAGGAAAAGAAGTAAAAGACAATTTTACTTTTTTTTTAAAAAAAAAAAATCTCACCCTGGTTTTGGATGCATCCGCTGTGAACTTTATTGCCTGATAAATTGTGTGCTAAATGCAAGCTATACCATAGAATCTATCTGAGCTGGGTGCACAGAGTTGCTTTGGAATATACATGGAAGTACTGCGGAGTTTTGGTAGGCATTTTCTATTCATGATCTATTAGTAATCGTACTTAAATTCTTAATTAGCTAGTGGAATGATCTTTTTGTACTGTGCTAAATCTGCAAGCCCTCTTGCTAAAATGGAAAAAAACAAAAGGACATATGGTATCTGCCTGAATTTCCACTGAAAGTTTAATGTCTTATAGTTATCTTCATAGTTCCTATTATTGATATTAAGCAAGAACTGATTTCTTCCATCTGAGTTTCAAGACTTATTGATCCAAAAGGAAAATATTGACAGAAGTGACGGTATGATCAGCATCAGACCTCTGATCAAATGCTTATTGAAACAAGACATCAATATCTATTTTAATTAGAGCCAAATTTCACTTCTGTTACTGTCTGTGAATTGACCACAAACAGGTCACAGTTTTCTCAAATGTATTCAATATTTAAAATAATTTGTCCCATCGTTTCTGTGAATAATTCTCATACTGTAATGCTTTGTGAACTTTAGAAACTTGAGCAGTTTCCAATGGATGGCTGAGTCCAATGGTGTATTTTTCTTCCCTGATTGAATGAGCATAACAGTACAAATACTTATGAGACACTTTTCTGAATATATTTTTTGACTGGATGACAGTGCTCCAGATCTTACTGTTACTTTGAGGCAGGGACTGTCTTTTTGTTCTGTTTGTACAGCCCCTAGCACCGTCAGATTCTCATACATGGCTAGGGCTCCTAGGTTCTATAGTAATACAAATAAATAATAATTAGTAATGCTTACTACGCAGAGCTAAATAATAGAAATTTAGACTTGTCACATGATTGTTTTGAAGCTTTCAGGCAATCATGAGGCAGGATTTTTTCTCATGCACAAAACTATTCTTTTTATTTTGGGCTCTAGCTCTGTGAGTGTTCCCCACAAAGCACTGTTGCTGATCATCCTTATCTGCAGCACCTTTTGTCATTCCAGCTTGGGGACCCGATACACTTTAATCCCCACCTGTCCCAATCCCTGCACCACACAAACACAGCCAATGCAACTGACCCCTGCTGTCCCACATCAATCCCGCCTGTCGCACCCTTGACTCTCTCTCTCTGTTTCTCATGCAGCCTTGCTAATGCACTGTCACTGTTGCTTACCCAGTAGCTCTCCGTTTACTTCAGTCCTGACCTGCAACACTCTGGACCTCATAGTCCTGGGCCTTGCTTGAGGAGAAATTGCCAGCCACGCTAGGTCAAGGGCTGATTGTTTTGGAGAACGAAAGACTAATCCCATCAAACTCATTTCATTTGGGAGTTACCCAGATTTGAACCCGGGATAGTGTAAATCACTTTTTGGGGGGAGCCGAGAGCCCCTCTCAGTTCTCAGGCACCCCTCTAAAATTAGCATTCTGAATCCTTCCTATTAGATGGCGCTTATAGCTGCTCTTCGCATGTCGTCTATGCAAAGTCCCATAAATTTTCCTTCTCTGAGTGGTGTTTAATGGAGAGCCATATTGCCCCTGCTGGGCATGGAGAAAAGTGTCTGTGATGGCCAATGTGCGTGTGTGTTTGTGTGTGTTTAGAAATTAAAGGGTGTCCATACGGGATGTTCATAGCAGAATTTGACCCAATGACAAGTCCTTTTAAGAGCGTGTCAGCTTCTCTATTTATTCCAGGCCAGGCTGAATTTTTCTCTCCTTCTCTCTCTTCTTCAGTTTGTCTCCTCCTCCCAGACGCAGAAACCTCTTGCCAAACTCTTATCTGACAAGGGCAAAAAGCTGTAAAGCATCCAGTCTGTGATAACTTTGGTTTTATTTAGTATATTATAAAAGGATTTTATGTATAGCTATTTTCCCCCGGTCTAAAGGGCACCTACCTGGCTTTGACTTTGCATTCTGGAACATTCCCATGTCACACATTCCATAGCCCATAAACGGGCCCCTGACTGTGCTCGGATAGTGAACCTCTGGGATCCTGCCCCATCAATTTCTGTCACTCCTTCCAGACAAACAGTGGCACGGCTGAACCCCAGTGCAGTTCCTCCGGGGTTCCCCGCATTGTTCCAATAGGGCCTGTAAATGTACAAGATCATTTAGGCTTTTAAGATGACTGAGGCCACTTTTCATTGCAGGCTGGGCCGCTGCACAGTTTTACAGGGTCATAAAAGCCCTGACAGGAGTCATAAAAGCCTCCGATTGCACTGCACAAACCCCATGGAGTATATTTTAAGGACCCCTGAGTTTTCATTTTGCTGCTTTTATGGGGACTCATAAAAGCCACGATGAGCAAAGCCCCTGATTGGCTCCTCAGCACGAAGGTAGTTAAAATTACAGCCGTAGACAAATTGTTCCAGTCCGGATAAATCAGGGGTTGGCATGTGATGGGAAGGAGAAGCCTGGCTCTCTTTTGCATCCAAAACGCTCCAGCACTCATGCGCACACGTACACAATGCTACCCAGCGCCACGCTGTGCCTCTCAGGATCCACCCCCCGCCCCTTTCCACCAGGAAATACTACATCAGTGTTTTGCATGCGATATGAAAGAGGAGGGCTTCTCCCTTTTGCACCCCCTATACATGCACGCTCACTGTCTCGCGCACACACACACACACTCTGCTGCTCAGGATTTCACTCACACACACTCTCTCTCTCTCTCTCTCTCACACACACACACACACACACACACACACACACACACACACACACACACACACACACACACAC